>NC_044263.1:697500-1060000 GCF_003957555.1 Calypte anna | reverse complement strand
CCCCCCCCCCTTCCTCCTGCCTGCACCCCCCAATGCACCCCCCAATGTACCCCCCATTGCACCCCCCAATGCACCCCCCCCACTGCACACCCAATGCACTCCCATTGCACCTCCCAATGCACCCCCCCAATGCACTCCCAATACACCCCCCCACTGCACCCCCACTGCACCCCCGAATGCATCCAATTGCACCCCCCAATGCACCCCCAATGCACCCCCCACTGCACCCCCAATGCACTCCCATTGCACCTCCCAATGCACCCCCCAATGCACTCCCAATACACCCCCCCACTGCACCCCCACTGCACCCCCGAATGCATCCAATTGCACCCCCCAGATGCTACCCCAATGCACCCCCCATTGCCACCCCCCATGCCCCCCCAATGCATCCAATTGCACCCCCCAATGCACCCCCCCAATGTACCCCCCAATGCATCCAATGCACCCCCCCAATTGCACCCTCCAATGCACCCCCCATTGCACCTCCCAATGCACCTCCCCAATGCAACCCCCAATGTACCCAATGCACCCCCCAATGCACCCCCCAATGCATCCAATTCACCCCCCAATGCACCCCCAATGTATCCCCCAATGCATCCCCCACTCCCTGCACCCAATGCACCCCCCAATGCATCCAATGCAGCCCCCCAATGCACCCCCCTCCCCGCACCCCGCCTGCCTGCACCCCCCTGCCTGCAGCTTCCTGCATCCCGCCTGCATCCTCCTCCCGCAGTCTCCCTCCCCTTCCCGCAGCCCCTACCTCCTTCCCTCCCTCCTCCTCCTCCTCCTCCTCCCCCCCTCCGGCCGCAGCAGGAGGGAAACTGAGGCAGAGCCACGCGCGGAGCCGGCGCCAGCAACGGTTCATATATTTATTCATAAGCCAAGTTATCAATAAAAAAGTTCCATACTAAAAGGCCTTTACATAGAGTTTGCTGTTCATAAAACCTTTGTGTTTTTAATCTTTTTTTTTTTTTTTTTTTTTTTTTTTCCCTTTTTAGATTTTTTTTTATTGTCCTTTTTTTTTTTTGTCTGTTTTTTTATTTATTTTTTTTTCGGGTGGTTTGTTTTGTTTTTAGTGTTTACACTGGAAAAGCCCCTGTACACATTTACAGCGCGGGCAGGGCTGGGCGGGACGGGCCAGCGTCCCCCCCGCCACTGCGGCCACCCCGCTATTGCACTGGGGCCGGGACCCCCGAGGGGGGGGGGAGGGAATCAGGACCCCCGGGGAGGGAGAGGGGAGTCCGCCCCACCAGCCCCCCCCTCCCCGTGCCCGAGAGTGCCGGGGCCGAGCCCCCCACCCTGCCGCCACCTCCCCCCCTATGTACAGCCCCCCCCCGTCCTCGTCCCAGCCAGGCTGGGGGACACAGTGCACTGAAACGGAAACGCGACCCCACCCCCCCAACCCCCCCACTCCCAGACCCATATTATTATTATTTTTTTGTTGTTGTTGTTGTTTGTTTTGTGGGTTTTGTTTTTTTTTTGTTGGTTTCTCTTTGTTTTCCATAAAACTTCCCAGAAGAAATACAATATTTACAGGCAAAATAAATAGAACAACACACCTGATTTCTGCTTTACCTGCTGGCAAACAGTCAGAGGTACTAGGGAAAGTATGGCTTGTCGGGGGGGCTCCCCCCGCGGAGCCCCCCCTGTGCTCCCTCCCCCCCCCTCCATCCCCCTCCAGGGCTTTGCATAACCCCCAGGAAGGAGCCCCATGGCAGGGGGGGGGGGTGCCTGGCCCTCTCCCCCTCCCCATTCCCAGGGGTGGGGGGTCAGCAGAGGATGGACACCCCCTCCTTGTCCCCGGGGTGGGGGTCAGCAGAGGATGGACACCCCCTCCTTGTCCCCAGGGTGGGGGTCAGCAGAGGATGGGCACCCCCTCGGCAGTCACCAGCCGGCCGGTGGTGGGGTCGTAGGTGCCCGCCAAGTAGTAGAGGTCCTGGCGGTCCTGGTACCTCTTGCTGCGGGTCATCTGCTCGTAGTGCTCCCGTCCCACCACCTGGCACTTGTGGGAGATGGTCTGCACGTCGTTCTCGTCCTCATGGCACGACTGGTACAGGGCGTTCTGCCGGGGGGGAGTATGTGACACACACACACACACCAGCAACCCCTTCACTGCCACCTCACCCCCCTCCCACCCCATCCTCCCCAGCCCACCCCTCACCTTGCCGTCGCTCTGCCGCTTGCCCAGCTTGGTCTCCTCGGGGTGGTAGAACCACTTGACCTTGACCACCATGTTGCTGCCCCAGGACTCCCACATGCTCTCGATGCGGCCGATGTAGGGCAGGTTGGGCCTCCCCGCCGAGAGGAAGACGGCACAGTCCCCCACACGCAGCGTCTCCTTGCCCCGCACGATCGCCTTGTAGAACAGCTTCCGAGCCTTCCCCTTCATGCCCCGACGCTGCCAACGGGGAACAGGGGGGGATCAGGGGGAGACTCAAAGATCCGGCCCGGTGAGACCCCCAGGAAAGCTGTGCTGAGCCGGACGGGATGGCCCCCACTGCACCCGTCCAGCCCTGTGCACCCCAGTGCAGCACCCTGAGCTGTAGCCCCAGACACTCCTGTGCACCTCTGCACCTTGCCATACATCCATACTGGTTGGACTTGATCATCTTGAAGGTCTTTTCCAACCAGAACCATGTGCTGGCAGCTGCACAACCAAGCCTCACGCTCACAGGCACTCTGCCATGCATCTGAGCACCTACACACCAATGCACCCATGCATGCACCCACCACCCTGCCACGCACCCACGCTCTCTGCACCTTCCCTCATCCTCCCTGTCCACTCCTTCCCCCCCTGGCCATGCTGAGAGCTGGGTGCCTGTGGCGAGCTCCGGTGCCCGGCTCCATCCATACCTGTGTGGGGTTCCCCGACCACCTCCAGAGCTGGCGGGCGGGCAGGAAGGCAGAGATCTTTGGCCGGTTTTCCACCGAGGGCAGGCGCTGCCTCCGGGAGAACTCTTTGGCTTTGGAGAAGCTGAGGGCCTCCCTGCGCTTGAGCTTGGCCTTGGGGCCGGCGGTGCCGGCAGCCTTGGTGAGGAAGCAGCGCTGCGCGGTGCCGCCCTTGGAGCGCAGGGCGTCCGGCTGCGCCAGCAGCGCCGGCACCGGGTGCGAGAGGCAGGTCTGGAGCAGCAGCGCCGAGTCCTCGTCCTCCGAGCTGTAGGAGGAATCCTCGTTGTCGGAGGAGCAGAGGCTGGAGGTGGAGCCGGAGCCGGAGCTGGAGGAAGTGGAAGAGCCGGAGGACGAGGAGGAAACCGAGAGGCGGGTGATGAAGCGCGAGGGCACCTCGGTGCCCAGCCCGCCCGCCTCCTCGTCCTCGTCCATGTCCGAGTAGGAGCTGTGACAGTCGCTGTCGCAGTTGAGGCTGAACTCGGCCTGGCTGGAGTATTTCCGCAGCGCCAGCCCCACTGGCAGCTGGTGCATGGGCGCCCGGCCCTTCCGATCCTTGCCGGCCAGCGCCGCGTGTCCGTAGCCGTGGCTGGACAGCGGCCGCTCCAACTTGGCCCCAAAATCCTTCTCAGCCAGCAGCAGGGCCTTGCAGTTCTTGTTCTTGGGGGATGTCACCCCTTCATGGTCCAGCTTCACCAGGTACTCGCTGCCAGCCTTCCTCCGGCTGCTTTTGCCCATTTCTGCCTCCAACCTCTCGGCTTTTTTGGACCGCAGGAGTTTCTGGGCTGCCGGCAGCACCAGCCCGGCCCCGGCCCCAAAGGAGGCGTAGGAGCTGGCGATGCGGCTGAAGGAGTCGGCTCCGAAGCCATTGCCGAAGACGGGGGTGGCAAGGTGGTGGTGGTGGTGGTGATGATGGACGGGGAAGATGGTGGCCTCCTTGGCCCGCAGCTTCTTGGCGCTGCCGTTGACCTGGAAGAGGTTCTGGAGCATGGCCGTGCTTTTGCTCGACGCCTTCCGCTTGGCCTGCGCCACGGCCGACCAGCTCAGCACCGGGCCCCCGCGCCGGCCCGGGAAGGGCTCGCTCAGCCCTGGTGCTTTGTTGCCCGACAGCACCTCTGCGGCTTTGCCTGGGGGGAGATGGGGGTCAGGAGGGGCTGGGGGCTGCCAGGGAGGACGGACAGACAGGCAGAGGGATGCTCCGGGGCTGCCCCATCCCTCCCTGCAGCCTCAGCTCCCTTCTCTCTTCACTCCTTGCCCTGAGCCCTGGACTCTTCCCTGCACCCAGCTGTACCCCACTCCAACCCCTGCACCCCCTTCCCCTGCCTGTATCCCTGCCTCTATCATCCCCACCCCCCTGCACCCCTGACACCCACGCTGGCCCCCCCAGGGGCTTCCCCATCCCGTACCACTCTTCTCCTTGCCAGCTGCCTTCCTGCCCAGGCTGCGGGGGGGCTGGGGGCTGTCCCGGGGGTCTGGGCAGAGGCTGGGGGGCAGCTCCCCAGGGGGAGTCCCATCACCACACGATCGCTTCGTCCGCCGGCAGGAGCTGGAGACCAGCAGCGCTGGGGAGGGCTCGGTGCCTACAGGCAGAGCAGGGGGTCAGGGCCAGCCCTGCTCCCCCCTCCTGACCCCCCACAGCCCCCCACCCCACTTACACTGGATCTTGAAGTCGGGGGGCAGCAGGCGGATGTTGGAGACCGCGATGTGCCCCATGTCCCCATCATCGAACTCCACGGTCACTGCCTCGGGGTCCTCCTCCTCCTCGTCACTGGAGGAGCCTGCAGCACAGGGAAGAGGCTGTGGGGCTGTGGTCCTCAACCCACCCCCCTCACAGCCCCCCTGGCTGCCCCCCCAGCCCCCTCCTCACCTCGCACCACGTTCCCAGGATAGAGGCACCGGGATTTCTGGCTCCAGTAGGCGCAGACGCGGGTGCCGGGGGGAAGGCTGCGACGTGACTGTGGCCTCACGTCCAGGACCTGCTGGGAACACGTGTTGGGTTTGGTGGGGCACGGAGACCCCCTCAGGGCCCCCCTTGGATCCCCCCAGCCTGCTCACCGCCTCCTGCAGCAGCTGTTCCTGGGAGTAGATCCGTTGCCGGTTGCCCCGCTCACCCTCGATGATGATGCTGTAACTGGGGAGGGGGCACAGAGGGGGGGGGTTCAGTGCCACAGCACCCTACCGTGGCAGAGACCCCCATCCCAGTCCCCTGCCCCACAGCAGGAACCCCTGCCCAGCCCCCCAGCCCATCAGAGCCCCCCGTGCCCCCCTCTCACATGTCGGGGGGCTGGACGGAGCGGACGCTGCCGGCGTAGAGCAGACTGTCCTCCTTGGGGATGAGGACGTGCAGCCCATCCCGCAGATCCTCCTTCTGGATGGCACAGGCATGGGGCAGGGGGGAGCGGCGACCCCCCCGCCCAGCCCCCCCTGCCAGGCAGCCCCCTGCCTCCTCTTCCTCCTCCTCCTCCTCTTCCTCCTCCTCTTCCTCCTCTTCCTCCTCTTCTTCCTCCTCCGAGAAGCTGCTGTTGTCGTCGAAATCAAAGTCATCCTCCACGGCGAAGCTCTCCAGCAGCTTGCTGACTGCCCGGCCCTTGCACTGCAGGAGAAGGGAGCTCAAGGTGGGTGGGGGGGAACGTGGGAGGGGGGCAAAGTGCCAAGGTGGGGGTTTGGCCCCCCCCGGGCCTCTCACCTGCTTGCTGGCCACTTTGCTCTTCACCTTGGCCAACTTCTTGCCCTTGCTCAGGATGGTCTTGGCACTCCGGGGGGAGAGGGTGAGCGAGAGGGCCCCGTTCTTCCGCTGTGTGTGTGTGGGTGTCAGAGCTGGCTGGTGACCCCCCCTGCAGTGACCACAGCCCACCCGAGCCCCCCAACCACTCCAGCACCTCCAGCATGTGCCTTGATGACCCCCTGCCTCCCCACAGTACCCACAGCCTGGGCAGAGCCAGCACCCATCCCTCTGCACCTCATGGTCCCCATCCCTACAGTCCCATTGGATTCCCCAGCTCCTGCAGCCCTCAGTGCCACCCCCAGCCCCCTGGGTGCTCTCCCCCAGTGCCCCCTGTGCCCCCCACTCACCCTCAGGGCTGCCTGCAGCACCTTGCTCTTGCGTGTTGCCTTCTTCAGCCTCTCGCTGGCCAGCCGAGCCCCCTCCTCCCTTGGCCCGCAGTGCCGGGGGTCTGGGGAGGAAAAGGGCCCACCAGGGGGGCCTGGGGTGCTGGGACCACTGGGGGCCAGTGGCCGGAGGCTCTCCTTGCCCTTGGTCTTCAGCTTCTTCTTGCCACCCTCTGGGCAGCCGCTTGCCTTCCTCCGTGTGGGCACCTTCTCCAGTTTGCCCGTCCCCGGCTTCACCGGCCGCCGCTTGATCTTCACCTCCCCCTCGGGGCTGCCCAGGCGGCAGGGACCTGAGGGGACATGGGGACACACACACGTGGGGCCCAGGGGACACCCCGGGAGCCCATCCGGCATCTCCCGTGTCCCCCCAGCGTCCCCGTTACCGAGCAGTCCCTGCCTCTCCTTCTTCTTCTTGGCCTTCTCATTGGCCTCCATCTTCACCACAGAGGACGGGGAGGGTCCCAGCACAGCCACCGGCACCGGAGGCAGCAGGGACAGACCCGGCCCCTCCTCACCCTCCTCGCTGTCCATGTCCCCATCGGGTTCATCTGCCAGAGGAGGGGGCAGCCATGAGGGAACCCTGGAGTGGCCCCTGCACCTCACCACGCTTGGGGACACGCTGCTTCCCCCTCCAAGACAGGACAGTGTGGGCTGGGGTACCAAGGGACCCTCTGGTGCAAGCCAACCCCTGTCTTGACCCCCTGGCACCCTCCAGCCCTGTGCTGGCCACCCCAGCCCCATGTCAGACCCTCCATTCACACACCAGACCTCAAACTCCACCCCTAAGCAGAGCCCCCAGCCCCACACCAGCCTTGCCTTTGAAGCCCCCCAGCTGCCGGGGGTCGGGGTCCTGTGGTTGGTACTTGTTTGCCTTGGAGCTCTTGGGCCGTGATAGCTTCTTCTGGATGCGGCCACTGGGGTTGGGGTCTTTCCGTCGGAAGGGGCTGATGCCAGCAGGGAGTCCTTTGCTCTTCACCTTCTGCTTCAGCTGGGCCACCTTGTGGGCCACCTTGCAGGCCAGCTTGCCCTGCGACCCGCTCTTCTTGCACCGCACCTTCTCCTGGGGGGGGCACAGGGAGGCTCGGGAGGAGCTCAGGACCCCTCCCCTGGCCCTGGGATGGTGGTCGCTGGCAGAGGGTCCCAAACTCACCGAGGAGCCCTTAAGACCACCAAAAGCTGCCTCGGCCAGCTTGCTCCTCTTCTTCTTGTGCTCAGGGTCTCCCCGCAGCTCGGCACACAGCAGGGACAGGCTGGTCTTCACTGCCCTGGTGGGGAGCAGGGGGGGGCACGGTGCCAATGGATCCCATGGGCTGTCACCCCCTGAGGGACCTGGCACACTCCCAGTGGACCCAGTGCTTCTGGCAGGATGGATCCTGAACACCCCAATGGACCCAGCACTCCCTGATGGATCCTGCACCCCTTGGGTGGACCCTGGACCCCCATGGGATAGATACTGCGCCCCTTGATGGATCCTGTATCCCTTGATGAATCCTGACCCCTCTGGGAAGGATCCAGCACCCCTGGATGGATTTTGTGCCCCCCAGATAGATCTGGAACCCTCTGCGGTAGATCCAGCACTCCCAGACTGATCCTGCATCCCCAGACTGATCCTGCACCTCTGGATTGATACCACATCCCCAGCTGCCAGCCCCCACTCCCCCTCCTCCCCCCCCCATAACCTTCACTCTCTCACTAATGTTTTGCGACATAAAACCTGGAGATTAATTTTTTTTTTTTCCCCCTTCCCCTCCGTCTTAATTGAAGGAACCATTTAGTGCAGATTTAACTGTTATGACCGAGCTGGGGGGTGCTGAGGGGGGGGGCCCTGTGCGTGCACACGCGTGTTTGGCCTCGCTCGGAGGATTTATGCAAATGGGTCTGTCGGGAGAGGCAATTTGTAGCAGAGAAGGACAATTATCCTGGCCCGGGAGTGGGGGGACGGCAGCTAATGGGGAATAATAAAGCGCCGGCAGCACCGAACGCTGCCGCGGCGTGACCGATGGGTTGGTACGGCACAGAGAGAGCGGGTTGTATGCCAGCGAGGGGGGGACACGGTGCCAGTGACGGGGGGAACACACTGCCAGCAAGGGGAACACACATGGAGCCACCAAGCCCCCTCCCCCCAAGCAGGTCAAGAGCAGGAGAGCCCCAAAACGCCAAGGGGATGCACCGGAGCGGCCCCCCAGCACCATCACTGCACCATGGGGGTGTCTGGACAAACCCCCCCAGTCCCCGGGGACACGTGGCGCCGGTCACTCACTTGACCTTGCGGCTGTCAGCCCTGCCCAGCGTGCTGGAGTGTTTGCGCTTCCTCGGCCGCCCCGGCCCACGCCGCGCCGGGCTCCGGCAGCTCTCATCACGCCTGCAGCCGTGGCGAGACGCGGGGGGGACACCCTGAGCCATGCAGCCTGGGCTCCTCCACCCAGCTGGGCTGAGCACCGGCACAAACTCATTGCACTGATGACCAGCATTGCTGTCAGCACTCCTTGGCTTCCCCACAGGCTGCCACCCCCTAAAACCCCCCAGCCTTGGGACCTGACCGGGATGGGGATAGGGATGGGGACAGGGATGGGGACAGGGACGTACTCGTGGTCGTGGCGCCTCTGCAGCTTCACCAGCTCCCGCTGCTTCTCCTTGTAGCGGCGCTGGAGCTCAGCCAGCCGCATCCGCACCTCCACCTCCTGCGTGTTGAGCTGCTCGATGGCCGCCTTCAAGGGACAAACCTGGGGGACACGGATGGGGACAGAGGTTAGGGGTGTGTGTGTGTGCAGCTCATGGCACCGGCAGCCTCAGCCCACCCTACTCTCAAGGCTGAGACCGGGCACAACTCATCACCCCCCAGCTGCAGGCAACAGACACTCACAGCCTTGGTCTTGGGTGTCCAGGTGTACTTGCGCCGGGGGACGCGGGTGCGGGGTGGGGGGGAGGCAGGCAGGGGACTGAGGGCTGGGGGGCTGCTCTCCCGCCCCGCTGCTTCCACCAGCGACCAGGCGGCTGCCACCGTGGCCAGGTTCTGCAGGTTGAAGGCCAGGAGGTCCTCGGGTTCGTCCTGCCCTGTGGATCAGTACAGGCTAGGGGTCAGTGGGGATGGGACACGCTGGGGATGGGTCACACTGTGGGGTGCCACGGGGTGGCCGTGGGGTCAGGGAAGGGGTGTTGGTGGGGCCGGGCTCGTGTTATCAGCCAGCGATGAGGTCATCGGCCAGCGATGATGTCATTAGCAAGCAGAGCCAAGGCGGTGACATGTCCTTCCACCCCCCTGCTGTGGAGTGAGCAGTGGGGACCAGGGCCCCACGGCCACCCCACTCCCCACAGCATCACAGACAGCACCACGCGCGGGGCCCAGCCATTGCCACACGCCTGCCCTGCGCCACGCGGCTGCCGCGGTGTTGGGCACACGCCAGGACAGACGGACGGACGGACGGACACAGCCTTCCCCCAACAGGGCCTCCGGGATTCCCTGGGGAAGCTGAGCCGGGAGGGAATCCCAACGCCTGCCTGGAGCCAGTGCTGGAGCAGAGCCCCGGGCTGTGAGAGAGGCCTGACTGGGGGGCACCACAACGTGTCACCAGCGCCACAACATGTCACCAGCACCACATCACACCTCAGCCCCACAGCACCGGCACGCAGGCAGCCACGCGCTGCAGACAGGCACAGAGCCCTGCACTGCCAGCACACGTGTAACCCCGTACATTGAACATACGTGTAACCCCGTGCCACCAACACGCCACAACACGCGTGCTGCCCTACCCTGCACATGCAGCGGAGCCTCCGGAGCGATGTGAACGCTCGTGCAGCCCCTGCACCAAAACTGCCCCTGCAGCCCCCCCTGCCCTGCCGGCATGCAGGCAGCTGGTGCCAGAGCTGGACACTGCCCACAGCACCCGCAGCACTGCAGGCACCGGGGCACAGAACCGCAGAACAAGAGGCACAAGGGTGTAGGGGATGTTGGGGGACACTGGGGGTAGGGGACACCAAGGGGAGTTGGGGTCCTGGGTCCACTCACCCTCCATGGCCAGGTCGCAGCGGCGCCGGCGCAGCTCCAGGTCAGCGAGCTCACTGAGCAGGGCGATGCCAGGGATCCCTGAGGGGTGGGGGGCAGGCGATGGAGGGGCAGGGGGTGGCTCCCCAGGTGACTCCAGAGCTGGCAGCTCCCCCAGGTCGATGCCAGCAGCGATCAGGGCATCCAGCCCACCCGGGCAGCCTGGCTGCCCAGCATCGCCATCCTCCTCCTCGCAGCTGCCCTCCAGCTCGGAGACTTCGCTCTCGCCCTCCTCCTCTTCCTCCTCCGGGGCAGGGGGCAGTGGAGAAGCCCCTGCTGCAGGCAGTGGATGCTGCTGCTCCAGGGGGCTCAGCTCTGGTGGTTGCTCCTCGGTGTCCCCTGCAGCCGGAGGTAGTCCCGGGGCCAGGAGCAAGTGGTGCCGGTGCAGCAGCACCCCAGGACCCTCAGCCATGGCCTTCTCAGCTGGGGGCTCCTGGGGGGTCCCCGGCTCCCGCAGCCCCTCAGTGGTGGGGCTGAAGGTGCGAGACTGCTCGGGCTCAGCCGGGGGGGAGCCGGCGTGCAGCGTGTCGGGGTCAGCGGGTTCGGCTGAATGAGCCTCCGAGAAGCCGATACCGGCGGCGGGGAAGCTGTAACCGGGGGGCAGGTCTGCGGGGAAGAAGGGGGAGATGCTGAGCAGAGACCCCCCGAGACCACCCAGGCCACCCTCCTCAATCTCCCAGGTCCTACCTGGCTCCAGGGACTTGGGGTAGAGGCGGGGTGGCTGTCCCTCACCCCGTGCATCCTCGCTGTCACTGCCTTTGCTGGGGGTGGGCAGGGGGCTGCCGGCAGGGGAGTGGGGGGCCACGGCAGAGCTGGTGGCGGGGCAGACGGGGAAGGGACAGGGGGCGGCAGGAAGGGCCACGGGGCACTTGGCCGGGGGGCGCAGGGCTGGGGAGTGGCAGCAAGGGGACAGCTTGGGGGGGCCAGGGGCCACCGGGGACAGGCCCTTGGCCGGAGGGTTTAAGGCAACTGCTTTGTGGGAGGGTTTGAGGGGCTTGTCAGGACCCCCCTCCTCCAGCTCCAGGGGCAGCTCCTCCGGCTTCCGCTGTGGGGACATTAGGGTCAGCAAATGGCAGCCCCACAGCCCAGCCCCTGCCCCACAGCCCAGCCCCACAGCACAGCCCCTGCCCCACAGCACAGCTCCACAGCCCAGCCCCTGCCCCACAGCCTGGCCCCAGCCTCCCAGCTCACATGGCAGCACCTAACACATCCTGCACTCCCACCCAACCCCATATCCCTACCCCACACCCCTACCACAATCTAGCCCTGCATCTCGTACCCAGCCCCACATCCTACCCCAACCCCAGCCCCAAATCCCTCGCCCCCTGCTCCCCAGCCCCACGGGCACCTGGACGTGTGCCTGGCGCTGGATCTCGAGGGCCTGGGCTGCCCGTTGGTGCTGCTGCTGCTGCTGCTGCTGCTGCAGGGCGTAGAGCTCTTGCTGCCGCAGGAACTGGGAGCGGGGGTACACGGGCAGCTGCCCCGTGTGCTGCAGGTGGGCGCCGGGACCCCGGCCCGGGTACATGGGGGGCCACAGCGATGCCTGGTCCATCACCTCAGCTGGCAGTGGCAGCGAGTCAACAGGAGACCCACTTTGGGGTCACTCCACAGACCCAAATAGTGCCCTCCTCCCCCACCCCTGCAATCCTGGGAGCACCCCCAGGGGCCCCAGCTCGCACCCCTGAAGATACCATCCCCCATATTTGCACCGCCCAGGACACCATCTCCAACCTGCACCCCCACCAGAATCCCCACAGTCCCCCGTATCTCATCCCTGCATCCCCAGTATCTGCAGGGACCCCTATCTCCCACCCTACACCCTCATAAACACCCACAAGGACCCCAGCTCCCACCCTGCACCCCCAAAGACTCCACCTCTCTATCTCCAACCCCCCCACCTCCGACTCCCCCCAGTAGTGCCTCCCAGACCCCCCCAGCATGGGCAGATAGGAAATTGCAGCAGCCATCCCCCTGCCCCAGGCTCACCCAGTGTGTGGGGGGTGCCGTGGGCAGGGGGCTCTGTGGGCAGGATGACGAGCTGGGCCGGGGGGTCCTGGGAGAGGGGGAAGACGGGCTGCATGGTGCTGGGCATGGAGGGGGGGAAGGCGGGCGGCAGGTTCTGGTGCAGTGCGGGGTGGCCGATGCCTGCGGGGCCGGGGGAGGGGGGGGCTGTCAGCATTGGAATTAGGGGGTAGCACCCCACTGCTGAGAGCATGGGGGGCTGGCAGCCCTCCCTCCCTGCCTGCTGTCAGCACTGACCGTAGGAGTGTCCCCCCATCCAGATGGAGGGGCTGCGGGTGCGGGGCAGCCAGTGCGGGTGTGCAGGGTGGGGGTGGGCAGCGGGGTCCCCCCCGAGCTGCCCTGCTGGCAGCGATGAGCCCCCAGCCATCACCAGGTGGGGGGTCAGCTCCCCAGGACACCCCCCTGATGGATGCATTCGGGCAAACTCCACCAGGTCCTTGTTGTCCCTGCGAGAAGAGCAGGGGAAGGGACACACACAAGGTGTGGGACAGCCCTGGTGGGCAGGGCCCCCCCCCCCCCAGCCGGGACCCCCAAGCCCCACAACTCACTGGAGCAGGATGTCTCTCCCTGGCAGCCCCAGGCGCTCCTCACAGAGCCGTCCCCGCTCCTCCTCTGCCTCCAGCTCCATCAGGTGCATGGGCCGCGCTGTGCCCGCTGTGCCAGAGACAGGACAGAGCCATCAGTGTGGCACCACCAAGCCCCCGGCCGCCACCTCCCCACTCAGGAACCCCCTCACCCAGGTCCTACCTTTGATTCCAGGAGCCGCTCGTCCCGGCCGCCCTGACCCACCGCTGCTGCCACCATAGTTTTCGGGACGTCCCAGCGTGTCCTTCTGCCGCGCCACGGCCACCGCGATGCCCACGGGCGGCTGCCGCACCTCGCCCTCACCGGTGCCCAACCCCTCGTGCTCCCGGCCACGGGCACAGTCCGGCCGCTCCAGCTCCGGTTGTCCTTTTCCCGAAGGGAATTTGGAGTCCTGGTGGGCGCAGCTGCCCTTCACCCCCCCCAGCCCCACGAAGGGGGGGCCCTTCTGCCCCCCCAGCAGTGCCTGGTTGCTGTACTTCAGAAGGTTCTTCATGGCCGACACCTCATCGGTGGCCGCCGGCACCTCCTGGCCCAACACTGGACCTTGGGGTATCAATGTCGCCGGCTGCAGACCGGCACCGAAGGGGTCCAGGTATGGCCCCTTCCTCTCCTCTGCCACGCTTAAGGGGGGCCCCTGGCCCTGCACCCCCCAAGGGGGCAGGGGGGGCCCCCCATAGCCCAAGGTGCTCAGCTCCAGGGGTTTGCGCTTTCCCTCGGCACCGGCCGCCTCCACCTCGGGGTGCTGCTGGTGCCGGATCCGTGCCACCTTCTGGGAGCCACCGGAGGGGGTGTCTTTGGGGGGACCCTTCTCTAAAGTGCAGCAGGAGGGGCCGACCCGTGAGCAGTTGGGCGCTGGTGGCACCTCGAAGTAGCCCTTGTCCAGAGCAGCCTTGGGCGCTGGAGCCCGGCTGGCAAAGGGGGGACCCTCGGTTGACCCCCCACCCAGGTACTCCAGCCCCTTCAGACGGGTGCCAGGACCCCCCCAGTCCAGCCGCCGCTCCGCCGGGCCCTCTGCCTTCAGCGAGTGGTGGAAGTGGCCACCGTAAGCGGCCGGGGGCTCGGCCCCCACCTCGGCGTGCCGCTCCTTGCCCTCAGCGGGCTCCTGGAAGGAGCGGCTCTTGTCCGTCAGGTGCCCCACCGAGGGCACCAGCGTGGCCCCGCTCAGCTTCGGCTCCGGCAGCGGGCACAGCACCTCGGCACCGGCGTGGAGCTGCAGGCAGGGGAAGGAGCCAGCAGCGGGGCCCAGGGGTGCCGGTCCAGCGGGCACGGCATAGGAGACGGCGTGGTGCAGCATCTGCCGCCGCTCCAGGCACTCGCCGTAGGGTTGGGGGGTCACTTCTGGCCCCCCCGGCTCCCGCTCGCCCCGGCACGGTTCCTTGGCGCTGCAGCGACCGGCGCGGGGCAGGGCGCTGCCGGCACAGCTGGGCAGGACGGCACGGCCGGCGTCACCGTCCAGCCCCTTGGCACCCAGCAGGCAGGAGGCCAAGTGCTTTGGGCGACCCTCGGCAGACCCCCGGGGGGGCAGCCCCTCCTTGCAGTGTCCCTCCGGCGGCACCGGCAGCACCGCCTTGTGCCGTTCCTTAGGGTCGTCCTCGTGCGGTCGCTCCTTGGGGTCCCCCCCTTTGCCCACCTTCTCCTTGCCCGCCAGGAAGCGTTCGAAGTCCTTGGGGGTCTTGGGCAGGGGTCCCCCAGCATCCCGCTGCTCCCGGCTGCAGGAGCTGGCGGGGGGCCCGGGGGCAGCGCGGGCGATGCCGGGGAAGCCGTGGCCGGTGGGGAGCAGGGCGGGCTGGGCGGGAAGGTTGCGCAGGTAGAAGTTATCTGGAGGGGATGGCAAAGGGTGAGCCCCCCGCAGACCCCTGCCCAACAGCACTGCGGGCCGGGTGACCACCACCGCGGCTGTGCCAGTGCCACGAGTCCCCGCTAACGAGCGCAGGGGGGAAGGCACGGACTAATTAGCTCTGTTTCCCACCCAAACAATGTTCCCTATTAAGCTCCCGCCACAATATTGTGAAAAGCAAGAGCGGCGCTGGGCTGGGTGCCCACCAACCCACACCCCCCTGGGGATCCAGCGCTTGCTCCGGCACAGGACCCTCACCCTGGGCACAGGGACAGACACTGAGCCCCCCCATCTTGACCCCTGGTGTGGAAATAGGCACCCAAGCCCCCACACCATGCCTGGATGGGGGTGTGTACCCCCACGGGGAACCCCAGACACCCCCAGGGGTGGCACCGTGCCAAGACCCCGGTACCTGCCTTTCTGGCTGTCGTAGAAGCGGTGCTGGCTGTAGAGGACGTTGCTGTTGCCATGGTGGTCCAGGTGGCTCATGGGCAGGAAGGTGGAGGCCAAGCTCCCAGAGAAGCGGGGGTACCCTGGGGCTGGGGGGCAAAGTGGTCAGGGGGGCCAGGGAGCATGCAGCCCCTCTGAACGTCCCTGTGCCATACCATGGCACACACCACACCAAAACCAACCCCGAGCTGAAACACTTTGCTGGAGCTGGTCATGTCCTCTGGGCTAGGGGCCCCCATAACTCTTCTGGAGGTGCTGCTGGGCTCATGTCAGCAGTGGCTTGGCACAGCCCTTGCTCTCCAGTGGGCTGTCGGTCAGTGGCACTACCTGTGTGTCCCCCCCAGGCCCCCCCTGCATGCCGGGAGCCAACTGGCAGCTGGTCAAACTACCAGCTGGGCTGGCTGCCAGGGCCCCACGCCAGAACCACCGCCCCGACCTGGGAGGACGGGGACACTGGAAGGGCTGGGGGGAGCCCCCCTAATCTCACTGGGGGGGTTCTGTTTAACCAGGGCTACCACCACACTGCAGCCTGACCCAGCACAGGGGTACCAGTCCCTGGTTCAGTGATGTGAGCTAGCCTGGTCTCAGCCCAGGTTGAGGTATGGGGTGGGGGGGCTGCAGCACAGCATGAGCCCCCCTGGCCATTAGTCCTACTTGTGGGGGGCTGAGCCCGGTCCCCATGGATGCCCCAAGGGCTGTGTGGGGCAGGCTGCCATCTGTGCCCCTCCACTGTCACCCACAAAGCTCACTGCATGCCAAACATGTGCCACAACCACCCTGTGGTCCCTGTCACCCACCAGCACTGCAGGGAACCCCTGGCCACCCCACGGTAACCCCCCCCAGAGGTGCTGCCCCCCTCCATCCTTTCCCTGGCACCTGCTCACCTTCGTGGGAGTGTGAGAACCAGATCTGGGAGGTGCTGGAGTGGGGTGCGCGGAATGCAGGCTCCGGGGGGGAGGCAGTGGGGCCGGCAGGGTGGCTGGGCCCCCCCGAGCCCAGACTGCTGCTCAGGAAGCCCCCCATGAAGGAGGAGGTGGGAGCACTCCCCATCAGGCTGCTGCCAGCTGTGTGGGGAGAGGAGAGAGTCAGGGGGGGCTACCCACAACCCCCCAACTCGCCGGGCACGCTCGTGTGTGGATGTTGCTTGTGCACGAGTGTCCCTGCCGTGATCACACGTGTCCTCCTGCATGCCCCCCCCCCCCATTTCCCCAGTCCCACCAGTCTGAACCACATTCATGAGCATGCTGAGCACATGTGGGTGCAGGGAGGCAACCCCCACCCTCCTCATGGCAGCCTCCCCTGCAGCCCAGGGACCCCTGACATCCCCTGGGGAGACCTAACCCAGAGCTGCCCACCAGGGTCTGGCCACGAGGGGATGGTAGGACCACCTGAGCTGGGGGGGAGCTCAGTCTGCCCCCCACTCTGTGCCTCTGCTCCAGAGTCCATGTGTGTGCTGACACGGGCTGTGGCACGGCTCAGCACGGCTCCAGGTGACACGGCACTGCTCAGCACGGTGTAACACTGCTCAGCATGGCTTAGCACGGCTCGGCACTGCTCAGTATGGCCCGGCACGGCTCAATATGGCCCGGCACGGCTGGGGGCGGTGTGCGGGAGGCCGGGCTGGCGGTCATCCCGCCCGGGGCAGGAAGCAGTGCTCTGCTCTAAGCCGGCCCACGCTCCCCGGCTAATCCCCCCGGGATGCCTGGGGGATGAGTGTCGGGATGTGGTTTCGGGCAGCCCCGCTCCTTCCTGCGCCGGCCGGGCCAGGGAGGGCACGGCCGCACCCCGACCACCACCCTGGGAACCGGTACCGGAGACGGCGGCCCCCGGACCGGTACCGGGGCGGTGGGCACGTCCCGCCGGGCGGCCGGGCCCCGCCGACGCGTCCCGTAGGAACCGTGCCCGTGGGCAACCGCCCCGGCCCCGCCGTGCCGGGGGACCCCATGGCGGGGCGTGGGGCCGGCAGCGTGCCGGGCAGGGAGCCGAGGTTTCCAGAACGAGCCTTTTCTGGAAGCTGTGAAACAGCCTGTAAAAATATTCCCCCCCCCTGCCTGGATGGCAGTGGGGGCCGGGCTGGCGCGGGGTGTCCCAAGGGGGCCGTGGCTCCCCACAGCCCCACAGCTGACTCACGGCCCCTGGCACTGCCGGGTCCCCCGGCACACACCGGCCCTGCGGCCAACAACTCCGCTCCCACCCCCGGAGCCTCTCACACGGCATGGCACGGCACAGGGCACAACCAGAGCGGCTCCCCCCACCTCCTCCCCAGCTCTGCTCCCCCTCATCGCTGCCAGCAAGTACAGGAAAGGGTCCCTGAGTCCGAACACAACTCATCATACAAGCATCCAGCAATGCAGACGTGGGATCAGCTGCCAGCACGGGGCAGGTGGGCAGAGGGTCCCACGCTGGCCGCCCCCCCAGCAATGTCAGCGGGAACTCCCTGGCCCGGATCCCCGTGGTCAGCACCGTGAGTCACCCCCAGCTCCAGCACTGCAAAGCCAGCAGGAAAATCCCCCCCGTCGGGTGCCAGCGTAGTAGGGAAGGTGGCCCAGCTATAGCCACCAGCCCTGGGCTATGTGGGGGCTTCACACCCCATATCCACACTGGGAACTTCAGCATGGCCACAGCTGGCCGGCCCTGACGACCCCTCACCATGACCCTGGTGACACCACAGATACCAAGACAAACCCTGCGGTGTGGCCAGGCAGGGAAACTGAGGCAGGGGAGGAGGTATGCCAAAACTCACGTTTTGGTGTTGGTGGCAGTGGGACCCCTCAGGTGAGGCAGGAAAGAGTTAAGAGGTAACTGAAACTGCACCTCCCCATTAGCAAATCACAGACAGGGGCTTTTTGGCCCCAAATCCACAAAGATTCGCACATGTGATGAGCATGTCCAGTCTCAGCACAACCCCACTGGCAGCACTAGGGAAGGACACAGCTCAGACTTGGTGGGGGGCAGCAAAGGGTGTTTCCCCCCACCCCCCAAGCCACTCTTTGCCCCTGTGCTGAGTCCTGCACAGACAGGAACGTGCTGGGAAGAGGGAAAGTTTCCCCCACCAGCAAGTGGAGACAGGGGGGTGCAGCCCCACAGGGGAGGTCACTGGACTGGGGGCCAGCATCAGGGTCCCCAGGGCAGCACTGCTGGGAAATGGTGGGGGGTCCCAGACACCCTCTCCAATGCTGTCACCCCCTCCTGCTCTAGAGGGTGAGGGCTGCACCTTGGGATTTTGGGGCTCCATTTGGAAGAGGGGGGTGGTGCCCCAGTCCCAGTCATGGTAGTGGCAGGGGGGACGTGCACAGGGTTGAGTTACTCCCTTGGCTATTTTGGGGCTGGAACATTCCTGGCGGGGCCGCACACGGTGACGCCGGGAGCTGGCAGGGACCCCCCGCGCCGTGTCCCCCCAGTCCTGGGGAGCCGCCACTCCCCTGCTCTCCCTCGCCCCCTCCAAAACCCTCCACGCGCTTTGCAACCCACACGTCCCCTTTAAATATTTGGCAAATAGGAAATAAATGTAATATAATTTCCCCGGTGTTATAATTTAAGATTAATCCATATTGTTATGGCACTAAATAAACGTGGCGGTATCGAAACGCCGCTCAAACGAGCTTGACGGAGTGCCAGCAGCGCAATTAAAACGTTATCCGATGGGTAATCACACGGCAGCCGCGCCGTGCTAAGTGCCACTTGCAAGCTGGCGGCCTTCGGAGGGGACCGGGAGGGGGGGGCGAGGGGCTGAGCACACTTGCACACTCCGGGGCCACACGCTGCACGCTTGCCGGGGGTCTGTGCCGCTGCAAATTTGCACGCTTGCTGGGGCTGTGCACGGCTGCATGCTCGCACGCTCACCAGGGCCGTGCATGCTGCTTGCACGGGGCTCATGTTCATTGCTCTGTGCGTGCTCCTTGCACAGCTGGCGTGTGCTGCTCGGTGCACGCCACTTGCACAACTTGCACACACAAGCTGCAAAGCCCAGAGGCGGTTTTGGGGGCCTGTGGCCACAGGGAAGCCAGGGAGAGCTCCAGGGGTCCTTCTGTCCCATCTTGTAGGGGCCCAGTGGCATGGGGTGGCCAAGCACGTGCTCTCCCCCTCCACGGGAACCCCCGAAAACTTAAGAGCTTGCAGTGACCCCACTGCCCCGGTGACCCCCTGAGAAGCACTGCACTCACAGGGGTCTGGATGACCCCTGAGGGGCTGTGAAGGCTCATCCCCCCTTCCCTCCACAGCTGGGGTATCCCAGCAAGGCTGGATCTCGCCCCGGGGTGATGCTGTGGGGCAGGAGGTGGGCAGGGAGGGGACAGGAAGGGAGGGGACAGGCACGGGGGTGCAGGCAGCGGGTGCAGAGGGGCAGGCAGGGCCGTGCTGTGCCCATCTGTTTCGCTTTACGGGGCGGATAAAGAAGAACTCCAAGAATGAGATTATGGGGCGAGTGTTTATTTACTGCTTGGGGGGTGGTGTGTGTGTGTGTGTGTGTGTGTGTGTGTGTGTGTGTGTGTGCAGCCCGTGTGAATCGCTGCAGTCACCGAATCACCAAGTCCTGCTCTATTTTTGTTTTCCACTGTAATTCCCCACCAGCCTGCTGCAGATCGCCGCTATCAGAGCCACAAGACAAACCAGCTGCAGTTGGGGGGTGGGACAGGGATGCTCCCGGCCCAGAGGTCCCAGGGCTTCCCAGTTTGGGGCCACCAACACATTTACCAAGGGTGCCCAGGGCTCGTGGCAGCTGCTGGTGTGCAGTGGCATTTCCACACAGATCGGGCTACTCCCAAACAGACGAGACGGCTGCAGGGTGATCCCGAGGGACTAGGGGCTCCCGTGTCCCCTGGACACACGTGTCCCACCCCAGCACAAAGCAGCTGCTGGGGAGCAGATGAGTTCATCCCCAAATCAGTGTTAACTTGAACACCTACTTTTTAAATCACAGCTGGGCCCCCCATGCCGGGGCTGTGCCGCAGCCCCCCAGCCCCTCACCAGCCCCTGGCTTCAGTCACTAATGAGGAAGCTGCAACGTGGAGCGCTGGCAGCTGGCCCTGCGTCACCACCCCGGCTGGGGACCACTGTCCCCACCTGCCCCCCGATGCCCCCGAACCGTGCAGCACCCGCCTGGCAACTCAATCCGGGGAGGGGGACAGCTGTGGGAGCAGGCCAGACACCACGGCCACACGTTCACACGAACTGGGATGCACAACCACACCAGGACACAAACTGGCACCAGGACGCACAAACTGGCACAGCCAAGCAGCCCCCCGGCACTGCCACGGTGGTCCTGGCAAAGCCCAGTGCAAGCCCCCCAGCACTGTTACACACCGCATACACCGAGGGCTCTGCCGTGGTGACGAACAGCCCAGCGTGACCTCAACTCCGAAATAGTCCATAAAAACATCAAAAGGGTAAAGAAATGGAGGCCCCATCATCATCCTGGGCTCGGACAGTTTCTCACCCCTCAGTGCCTGGGGGCGCGTTGGGACCCTCGGCCTCTCTGGGTGTTGGGACCACAGCACCCCGATGGGCTGTGCCACCAGCAGCACCATGATGGTGTTATGGGGGCTGCACTCCGAGGGTCCCTGTCCCCCCCACCGGCACCGGGCAGGGCTGCGGCACCGTCTCACGCCGTCATTTGCACAGTCCCAGTGCCAAACCCCGGCACAACCCGAAGCATTTGTTTGCAATAACCGCGTGGCCCTGAATTATGGCTTTAATAAAATCAAACTAAACAGTTTTTATCTCCCCTTCCCAGGGTGGCCTCCGGCCCCCAGCAAAGGCTCCTGGGAGGTGTAGTCCATCCACCCCCAGGAGCCATTTGGGGGAGCGTGGCCGGACCACCCTTTTCTTGGGCGCCCCAGGCTGCCGCGTGCCGTGTCGGCCTCGCCACGACCGCCTGGCAAACCGCTGCCCGCCTTTATTTGCTGGGTGGGGTAATTATCAATCATCGGCGTTAATTACCGCTCCACGCGCTGCCACGGCTGCCAGCCCAGTGGCACGGCCACGCCGCGGGGGACACCGGGGTGCTGGGCCTGGGGACCCCCCTCCCGCCAGCCCCGGCACCACACCAGGAACCAAATTATCATTTTTATTTGCTTGAGCGATGTTCCCAGCCGGGCGGGAGGCTCTGAGCACGGTTCGCCGGGAAGGGCTCTGGCTGTGCCGGCCCTGCCAAAGCTGGGAATATTTTTAGCTCTTTCTGTTGTTGGGTTTGGCTTCTCCTTTTTTTTTTTTTTTTTTTTTTTTTTTTTAAAAGCAAGTTTCTGCCGGGGTATTTTTAGCCTGATCCATGTTATTTTAACAACCTCCGTTGCATTCGGGCTCCCATGTGTCGCCCAGGCCCCGGCAGGCGCAAGGGTCCGGCCACCACCACAGGGACACAGCAAGAAGCCAGAGGGAAGCCAGCGGCACACCAGCGTGGGGGTCCCCCTGAGATTCTCCCCCTTCCCGTGGCCACTGCCAGCTGAGAGGGGACAAGCCCCCATACTGGTCCCCCACCCCATCGACCCTTATTCATTCCCCCACAGCCCAAAGCAGGGGGGGCAGTGGGGATGACCCCCCCCAGCCTGGCAGTGTTCTTGGGGGGCTCAGCGGTGCTCCTGGGGGTTCGGCTGCCAGCACAAAGCGAAACCGCCCCGGCCGTGGGCCCGATCCGGCGCCGCCTCCCTGCACCCCCCAGTGCCCCCCACTTTCCACCTCCTTCCAGGAGCCCTCTCGCTGCTGTCACCCCCCCGCACCGGCCCGGCCGTGCCCCCCGCCCTAATCCACGCACTAATTGTAATCCCATTAAAGCAGATATAATTTTATTAGTATTCACAGCTCATCAAGGCGGCGACAATAACCGGCGCTGCCGCCGTGCTGCCGCGAGAAAACCGCCTGTGCCGGCGGGAAACGGGGGGGGCCCCGGGCAGCACCGAGCAGGCACACCGGATCCAGCCCTGCTCCCACCGCACCTCCGTCCCCCAAGAGCTCAGCCACAGACCACCAACTCCCCGCTGCCTGCACCCTGCTTGCTGCCCGCTACACCCCCAGGACCCCCTCTTCCCCCCCATAATAAGCACCCCAACTTTGGGTAACCTGCACCCCGATTTGCCCCCGCCGGGGCTCAGCCGAGCACTCGCTGCCGCGGACAAAGCCGAGCGGGCAGCAAGCGCCATGGATGCCGGGGCAGCGACCGGATCCGGAGATCCTCATCCCGGTGTCGGCACGGCTGGCCGCACCACGCCGCGCTTTTGTCCCGTCTCCGGACAAGGACACCAGCTGCAAGGGGACACACACGCACACACACACACACGAACGTCGCAAACCCCTTCGCACCCTGACACTCAGGCGCTTGACATAGAGCCGGGGGTTGCTGGACTCGCCGCGGCCTCGCCACGGCACCGCGGCACCGGCCCTGCACATAACGGCCTCCTTGTTTGCCCAGAAAGCGCTTCCCTGTCCGGGCACCATGATGGTGCCGGCACAGCCCCGGGGTCTCACCAGCAGAGCGGGGAAACACCCACGATCCCCCCCAACGCCCACCCCCCAAAGCGCCCTGACGCGGTGACAGCCGGGCTCGGCACAAAAGGAGAGGCCGAGCCCCGGTGTGCCGGACCCCCGCACCCCTCCCGCCCGCCCCTCCCCGCCGCCATCCCCCCCCCAGCCCCTCTGACCTGTGTGCGTGGCCATGGAGATGGGTGCGGGGAAATACTTGGTGGGCTGGAAGTGTCCGGGGGGCTGCACGGCGGCACCGTGTGCCGAAGCCGCCACGCGTCCCGCGCCGTGCCGGTGGCCCAGGGTGCCCCGCTCCGACAGCAGCCGCGGTGGCGGGGGTGCAAAGTCACGGCCCTCCATGCCGGGGGCACCCACCCGCCCGCGTGTTGCCCGCGGGGGGCACGGCGGGACCCCGACGGGGCTCCTCGGCACTGCCGGTGGTCCTCAGCGCCGCGGCGGGACGGGTTCGGTGGCGGCGTGCCGCTCCCTGCACCGGAGCTCCCGGCTCATCCTCCGTTCCTGGGGCAAGGGAAAGAAAGGAGAAGGTGAGAGCGTGGCCAGGCCGGGGGGTGATGCCCCTCCCGTGACCCCAGGACCCCCATACACAGCTCCCCAGCCCACCAGTACACCCAGCAAACAGACACCTTTTTTTCCAGTAACCCCCAGTGCTTGGGCCCGGTTTTCCCCCCATCCCTGGAGTAACCCCCATTTCGCCAGGACCCCCGGTTCACAGTCTCCAGTTTCTCCAGTAACCCCAGTGCTCAGCTCCCCAGTAAACGCTTCCTTTTTTCTCCAGCACCCCCTGTACACAGTCCCCACTTTCCCCATCCCCGGAGCACAGCTCCCCTCCAGTTTTCCCAGTACCCGAGCCCCGATTTTCCCAGTACCCCCAGTGCATGTGCCCCAGTTTTCCCAGCCCCAAGTCCCAGTTTCCCCAGTACACAGCCCCCTTTTCTCCACGATATCCTGTACACGGTTCCCGCTTCCGCAGCCGTCCCCGGAGCACAGCCCCCCGCGATTTTCCCAGTACCCCCGGGCTCGTGGTTCCCAGTAACGCACAGACCCCTGATTTCTCCGGTACCTCCCGGGCACGCTTCCCGGTTTCCTTATCATCCCTGGAGCAAGCACCCCAGTTTCCCCAGTACCCCCAGTTCACGGTCCCCTGTTTCCCCTGTTCACTGTCCCCCCCGGGGCTCGGCCCGACTGCCCTCCGCTCCCCGCCGCTCGGGCCCTTCTTTTCCCCTCTCCCCGGTGCACCGGCCCGGCTTTTCCCGGCAGCTCGGGCTCCGTCCAACCCCGATTTCCCCCCGGTGCTCCAAGCCTGTTTTCCCCGCTGCCCTTCCTCTCCCGGCCTCCGCGCTGCACCGGCCCCGCTTCCCCGTTGTCTTCCCGGTTCCTCGGGCCCCTCTTCCCGCCGCCCTCCCCCGTTCGCACAGCTCCGGTTGCCCGTGCACGGACCCTTCTCTCTACGGTTCCCCCATCCCGGCTTGCCCGGCCCCGGTTGCCCCCCCGGTGCCCGGCCCCGGCCCACCCGGGCATTGTTCTCGGGAGCGGCGGGGCCGGTGGGGCCCGATCCGGCGGGGAGCGCGGCGCGCGGCCGGGGCCGGGCCGGGCCCGCGGCGAACAAAGGGGCGCGGAACAGCGAGCGCGGACGGGGGCCCCCGACCCCCCAGGGCCGGGGCTGCGCGGAGCCAGCGCGGGAGGATGGTGGGGGTCGAGGAGGAGGAGACGCACGCTCGGCCCCCCAAAAATAAGGGTTTTGTAAGTAAAAATCGGAGAAAAGAATGGTGGAAACGCGATTTTTTCCTTTCTTTTTCAGAGGGAGGAAAAACAGAAGGCTAGGGATTTTAAGGGGAAATGTTTAAGAAAAAGGGATTCAAGGGGGAAATTATGTGGGGTGGTAATTTAAAGCAAGAAAAGCTTTTGTGCAAAAATAAAATTTAAGGGCTGTTAATTTAACTCGAAAAATGTTCAGTGCAGAAAAATAATACGGGGAGTTAATCTAAGCCAAGAGGTTTAATGGAAAAAGAATTCAAAGGGAATTAATTAAGGCCGAAGCAACTGATGGAAAAAATATTCACGCAGAGAGAGGCGATGGAAAAAAAATGTTTTGATGCAAAAAAATGTTTTCACGCAAAAAATGTTTCGATGCAAAAAAAAATATCCCTTAGCGCACAAGGTTTTTCGGCGGAGGTTTTTAAGGCTAAAAAGAATAATGTTTTGACGTAAAAATGAAACGGAGAAAGGTATTTTATCGCGGAAAAGATAACGCGAGAAATATCCTAACGCCCAAAAATCCAGAGAAAAATATCTTAAAGCAAAAAAAAAAAAAAAAATTAAAAATCACGAAAATGTTATTATTTTAATGCCAACAAATCAATGCAAAAAAGACAAAAAGAAAAAAAAAAAGCAAACCAAAAAAGAAACACCAAAGCGGAAAAAATAAAAATAATGAAAATAAAAAAAAAAAAAATAAAAAAATTACAATCACCCCCTCAGCCCCCGCCGCCCCCGCAGCCCAGCGGCGCGCTCGCAGTCACTTACCGAGGGGTTGCTTGCGGTCCCGCGGTGCGCAGCGTGCTCCTGCGGTGCCCGTGCACTGCCCATGCACCGGCTGCTCCTGCAGCAAAGGAACCGGAGGGGGGGGGGGTGGGGGTGTGGGGGGGGTGGGAAGCAGGGGGGGGGGTGGGGGGGTTGGAAAAGGGGGGGGGGTGGGGGGAGTGGGGGGGGTAAGGGGGGGGGGGACCCCGCCGCGCCCTCCCCGCTCACGGCCCCGCGCACTTCCGCCCGGGCGCGCGCCCCGCCATGCTAATAAGCGCCGTGCCCCCCGCCGGCCCCTCCCCTGATTGGCCGCCGCGCGGCGCTCGCGCCCCGCCGGCTCTCAAAGCCCCGCCCCCTTCTTTTCTTTCACTCTTTTTTTTTTTTTTTTTATTCCTCCCTCACCCCCCCCCTCCGTCCCGGCCCTCTCCGCCCCGATTCCTCTCTCCCCATTGGCTGGCGCCTCGCCAGCTGCCTGCCAATCAGAGCGCGGCGCGGCGCCTAATTCAAGCCCGGGCGGATGAATGGGAGGGGAGGGCCTCAAGGAGCATGCGCGTTCGGGGCGTGTGTGTGGGGTGGTGTGTGTGTGTGTGTATGTATGTGTGTGTATGTGTGTGTATGTGTGTGTATGTGTGTGTGTGTGTGACTGTGTGTGTGTCTGGGTGTATGTGCATATGTCTGTGTATGTGTATATGTATGTATGTGTCTGTCTGTGTATGCGTGTGTGTGTCTGTCTGTTTGCGTGTCTCTGTGTGTATGTGTGTGTGTATGTATATGTGTATAAGTGTCTCTGTGTGTATGTGTATGTATGTACATGTGTGTATGTGTCTCTGTGTGTATGTATGTATGCGTGTGTCTGTCTGCTTTGCATCGCACCTTCAGTCCCCGCCTCCCCTCGCTTCCCATTGGCTGGCGGCCCGCCAGCCCGCTGTCAATCACGCCAGTGTAAACAACCGCCTGATTGGTCGGCGCCCTACGCGCGGTTTCCAAGGCGGCCTCCCAAGGAAGGGGGGGTGGGGAAGGCAGTTTCCAGGCTCCCCTCGTTCCCCCCCCCAGCCCCCCCAGCCCGGGGCGGACCCCGAGGCCCGGGGGCGGCGAGGGGGGAAGTCAAAGGCGGCGGCGAGCGGGGAAGGGCGCCCGGAGCCGGGACGCGGAGTGCCGGGATGGCTGCAGGTCTGGGGGGCAGGTGCCCTGGGGGGCCGGCAGTGCCGGGGGGAGCGCAAGGTGGAGATTTGCAGTGCTGGGGGCCATGCGGTGCCGGGGGAAGGGGGGGTTGCAATGCGGGGGGGGCCCGTGTAGGGCGATGCTGCGAGCGGTGTGGCAGTGCGGGGAGGCTGTGTGCGGGGGGCTGTGTGCGGTGCTGAGGGAGCGCAAAGGTGAGGCTTGGAGTGGTGGGGGGCCATGGGGGTAGGGTGTGGGGGTAATGTGTGTGTGTGCGGTGCTGGGGGGGCAGGCAGTGCGAGGTGGGGGGATGCAGTGCTGGGGGTCCGCGATAGGGGATTTGGGAGGGGGGAAGAAGCTTGCAGTGCGAGGGGCCCGTGCGGTGCAGTTTCTGGGGGCTGCGCGATGGGGAGGAGGGGGTGCGATGCCGGGAGGGCGCTGTGGTGCAGGGTGGGAGAGGATGCAAAGCTGGGGGGCTGTGCAGTGTGTGTGGGTGTGCGTGCAGTGCTGGGGGGCCGTGCGGTGCGAGCGGAAGGGGTCGGGGTGTTACTGGGGGTCCCTGCAATGGGGGGCGGGGGGCCATGGCGAGGGGGAGCAGTGGGGAGGCCGGGGCCGGTAACGTGGGGGCATCAGAGCGGGTCCCCGTCAGGGCACTGCGAGTTTGGGGGTTGTTTTGTGGTTGGTTTTGTTTTGTGGTTGTTGTTTTTTCAAAAATAAAAGGATGTAATTGATTGAAAAAACTGAAATAAATTCCCAGTCACTTGTGTTGAGCGATTAGATTAGAGCTATTCATTACACCGGGACAGCAATCGAGTTAGGAGGGGGAGCGGCCGGGGGGCATGTGGCCCACGGGGACCCCGCACGGACAGCCCGGGGACCAGCAGGACGCACGGACACAGCCCAGGGACAGAGTGCGGGGACAGCTGGCCACGCCACGGGGCCACGGGATGATGTTGTGAAGGGGAAAGGTGCTGAAAACCTTCCCGGTGGATCCGTCTGGGGAAGGGGGTTTCAGAGCCCTTAAATAACATCACGGATTAACCCATTGCCACCGAATTGTCACCGGAATGGGAAGGTGAGGCAAATCCTGGTGACAATGTGCCCGGACACGGAGACAAAGGGCGGTGGATGGGGCCTGATCCGTGGAGCTCTGGGGACTGGGGCCCCCTGGATCAGGCCCCATCCGCCGCCCGTTGCCTCTCGTCACGTTTTGGCGCTTAATAATCAGGTTTGTTAATGCAATTGCTGCTGTGATGGGGAAAATCCTGCTGGAAAATGTATTAGAGCAATTATCCGTGGCGCTCTGCAGCCGGGCGTAAGCATTAATATTCAATTTTGCTGTGGAAAGTCCTATTATGTTAATGACTCGGGTGACAAAAGTCCTTAACGTCAGACTTTGCCCAGGATTAGCCGGGTGGGATGGAGCTGGGGAGGGGGCTCTGCGTGGACCCTCGTGTCTCTGGAGGGATTGTGGGGACATGGTGGTTGTGCCAGGAGCCCTGAGGAGTGGGGACTGCTGCCCTCCTTTGTTCTCTGCCCGAATCATGAGAGAGCATGGCGGTCACCGGTGTCCCTGGTGACACCAGGGCTGGCCCCCTGCATGGCTGCTGTGGTGCTGATGGGGGAACTCCCCTGGGGACACAGACACCATCCAGATGGCATGGCACCCTGCTGCAGACACTGCCACTGCCCCGGGGAACGTGGCACCCCACTGGGGACACACAACTCCACTTGGTATGTGGCCACCTACTGGGGACATGGCACAACAGGACATCCTTGGCAGGCCTGGTCAGACAGACGGACAGATGGCTTCTCCTTGGGCCCTGTGGCAAACCTAGAGGTGGGGGCAGAGCCCTTCAGTTTGGTTGTCACCCGCCACAGCCCCTGGGTGGCATCAGCAACGCTGTGACCAGCACGGGTGAGACCCTGCAGTGACAAACAGGGCCTGGGCGTGCTGGAGGGGATCGGAACCGAGGGGATTGGAACCGGCAGACCCGGAACCTGCCTGAGGTACTACAATCCACGGTGACCTCCAGCTTCCCAGTACAGGGAGCGTCTGGCAGCCCCAGCTGGGGATCTGGAACTGGGGACACAAGTCACCCAAACATGGATGTGGCTACTGGTCTGGGGACCAGGCTGACTGCGGGGGACGTGGCTGCTGTCCTGGGGTGTGGGAACTCCCCTGGGGACACGGCCACCCTCCTGGGACATGGCCACCTCCTGGGACATGGCCACTTCCTGGGGACACCGTGACCCCTCAGGGACACGGCCACCCCCTGGGGACAGGCCACCCCCTGGGGACACCGCTACCCCCCTGGGGACACGACCACCCCCTGGGGACAGGGCCATCACTCTGGGACAGGGCCACCCCCCTGGGGTCAGGGCCTCCGTCCCCTCCGCTCCCTGGTGTCCCCGGCGCACGTGGCCGGGCCGGGCCATCCGTAGCGGCCCCGCCCCGCCCACTCCCCGCGCTCCCATTGGCCGGTGCTTCCCCTTCCCCCTCTTCCATTGGTCCGCTCTGCCCCCTCCCGCGCTCCCATTGGCCGCGCCGCCTCCACAAACAAAGGCCGGCGACCGCGGGGGGCGGGGCTCTGCGCCACGCCCTGATTGGCGGGGCAGCGGGGAAAAGGGGCGTGACAAAGGGGTGTGGCGTCTCCGCCCACCGAGCCACACCCTACGCCTTATAAGGAGAGGGGCGTGGCCAGACCCGGGCTCCGCCCATGTTGCGGAGTTGGGTGCAGGGTGGGTGCGGGGGTCCGGCCCGGTGTTGTTGCGGTGTGACCCGCGTGTGCGTGACCCGCGTGTGCGGGGGAGTCCCGGTGTCGTGTCTGGGGCTTCCCCTTGTGGCCCTGCAGCCCCCCTGGGGGTTCGGTCTGGTGTCGGCACGCGTGTCCCCGCAGGCCCGTGTCCCCGCAGGCCCGTGTCCCCGCGTGTCCCGCTTTGGGGTGGATGTTCCTGCTCGGGGTTCCGGAGCCTCCCGTTCTAATTACGGGATTGGGGAATTAATTGGGGCTCCCGCAGCTCCCCGAGCCCTCGCTCCTCTGTGGCTTCGCGGATGAAGGCAGCAAGAGCCTGGACCAGGGAGGTCTCGGAGCTCCACACTGTCCCGGTGGCTTCTTGGGGGGTTCCCCGAACCTCTGCTCATCTCTTGTTCTGACAGACCCACGGGGCCCTGTCCCGCCGTGTTCCATCCCGCAGGACCCACGTGTCACACGGGGTCAGTGGGGTCCCCAGAACTTCCCCGCTGTCCCTGTGCCCAGCCCGCCGGGCATCTCCTCACGGCGGTGGCACCGCGGGGTTTGTGCTGTCTGGAGGTTTGCGGTGGGGGAAGCAGCCCCGGTGCTGCTGCCGTGGCACTTCCCACGTGCGGGTACCGCATCCATGCGTGTTAACGTGTGTGCATGCGTGGCTTTGCGTGCAGGCATCTGCAGGGATGCTCATGCGTGTGTGCATACATGCAGAGGCACGCACACGCGTGTATCTGCACACATGTGCACGCGTGTGCTGTCCATGTGCCCCCACGGCCACCAGTCCAGACTCCCCAGTCCTCCCATCACCATCGAGTTGGGTCCTCCCGGCCGGCAGGAGCGTCCCGCCGACGCCTCTAAGCCCCGCCCCTTGCTGGAGCCTCCGCCCCTTCCCGGAAGCGCCAGCGGAGCAGCGGGACCCGGAAGCGCCGCTGTGGCCGGTGCCGGGGCGGCGGGGCCGGTCCCGGTTGTCCATGGAGGGTGCGGGCGGCTGAGGGGGCGGCGGAGACGGCTGAGAGCGGGTCCTGGGCCGCGGGGAAGCCCCGGGCCGGGGGGAGGAGGAGGAGGCCCCTCCGCCGCCGCCATGGCAGCAGCGGCAGCAGCGGGCTCCAACTGGGGCCTGATCATGAACGTGGTGAACAGCATCGTGGGGGTCAGCGTCCTCACCGTCCCCTTCTGCTTCCGGCAGGTGAGCGCCCCGCCCATCCACGGAGCCCCCTCCGGGCTCTTCTAGGTGCTGGGGGCTGCCCCGGTGCCCCTCGGCAGCGGCTGGAGGGGTCCCGACCCCCGCCGGTCTCACCCCGGGAGGTTCCGCCCGTGTGTCCGCCGCGCTGGGGCAGGGGAGAGGCTCCGGGAGGGCCTGCTGCCGGTTCCCCCCGCAGCTGAGAGTCCTGAGGGGTCCCTGGGGCCGTGTCAGCCCCGGAACGCGGCAGCCGGGCCCTGGGGGGGGCAGAGGGGCAGGCGGGCTGGCTGGTGGAGGATGGGCTCTGAGGAGGCAGAGGGGGCAGCTCGGGTCCCACAGGACGTGTTTCCCTTTTGCTGAGCTCCCCAGGTGTGGCTTTTGCCTTTCTTGGGAGTAGAAAAGGTAAATAATTATTAAGGATTTACCCATGTGGTGAACAGGCTGGGCTGGAGGTGGTTTCAAGCTGGTCTGGCCATGCCCCTGCTCACCCTCTCCACCCCAGGCACACTGGAGTGACAAACAGGAGGAAAAGGAGCAGTTTGGGTTCAGATCTGTTGTCACTTGTGCCTGTGTAATGTCACCTGCTTGAACAGCCTCCAGTGTTTAACATCCCCCTCTGCACACACAGCAGGGCTGCTCGATTGCTGGGTCACCTGAGTTAAAGCTAGCAAATCCTTTTTATTTACTCCCTTTGCAGCAGAGTTTGCAGCCCAGCATGGGGGGGTGCAGGAGGGGAGAGTGTGGAGGTTCTGCTGCTCCCAGTTCACTCCTCGGTGTTTAAACTGGTGCAGTTGGGAGCAGTGGGGAACAGGCAGCTGCTCCACCTCCTCCCTGGGCTGTGGGGAGGTGAAATGGAGCTCGGGCAGCCCCTTCCTCCTGCTCCTGGGAAAGGGGAAGCTCCCTGAGCAGGCAGAGCGTGGCTGGGGCTGCAGGGGGGTGGTCCTGGGGGTGATGCTGGGGGACAGCAGAGCCCTGCAGAGCAGCTGCCATTCATCTCCTGCTTGTCCCTTCTCCCCTCCCAGTGTGGAATTGTCCTGGGAGCTCTGCTCCTCGTTTTCTGCTCTTGGATGACTCATCAGTCCTGCATGTTCCTGGTGAAATCTGCCAACCTCAGCAAGCGCAGGACCTACCCCGGCCTCGGTGAGAACTCCCAGCTCCAGGGCTTGGCTGGGTTGGGTTGGTTTTCTTTCTTTTCTTTTCTTTTCTTTTCTTTTCTTTTCTTTTCTTTTCTTTTCTTTTCTTTCTTTTCTTTCTTTTCTTTTCTTTTCTTTTCTTTTCTTTTCTTCTTTTCTTTCTTTCTTTTCTTTTCTTTCTTTCTTCTTCTTTCTCTTCTTTCTCTTCTTTCTCTTCTTTCTCTTCTTTCTCTTCTTTCTCTTCTTTCTCTTCTTTCTCTTCTTCTTTCTTTCTCTTCTTTCTTTCTTTCTCCTTCATTTCTTTCCTTCATTTCTTTCCTTCATTTCTTCCTTCATTTCTTTCCTTCATTTCTTTCCTTCATTTCTTTCCTTCATTTCTTTCCTTCATTTCTTTCCTTCATTTCTTTCCTTCATTTCTTTCCTTCATTTCTTTCCTTCATTTCTTTCCTTCATTTCTTTCCTTCATTTCTTTCCTTCATTTCTTCCTTTCATTTCTTTATTTCTTTTTTTTTTTAACTGTGGTTTTACTCTGACCTCTTAATTTACAACTTTTCTACCAATCCTGTTGGAATGGCAGAACAAGTTCTTGATGCAGTTCTCAGCCTGCACCGTTTGCCCTTCCTCTGCCTCCCCAGGGGCACGTGAGGGTTTAATTCTGCTCCTGACAGCAAAGCTGAATGGGTGCAGAGTTGTTTGGACTCTGCAGGGCAGGGGTTGCAATGCTGACTGATCAAAATCCAAGTTTTTGGGAGCTGCTGGCAGGTGCCTGGTGTCAATTATCGGTCTGGGGACACAAGCCACCAACTCTTCCCCACCCAGTGTGCTGCAGAGGACATCGGGTTCTGCCTGTGGTGAGCCTGGCACAGAGCTGGGGCTGCAGGGACACAGCAGAGCAGGGAGGAAGCAGCCTGCCAGGTTCCCAGTGGCCAAGGAAATAAAAACATCTGCGTGGTTCCTGTGCAGGGCATTGGCAGAGCCAGCCTGGCTTCACAGTTTGTCCCCTCTGTGCTGATCCCAACTGACCTGGGGGGCAGCAGGAGGTTGTTGGGATCCAGTCCTTGCCCTTGGCATGTGGAACAGCAGGAGAAGTTGTCTTTCACTCGTTTTTTCCCCATTCCTCCCCGGGAGGAGGGAGCTGGCTGGCATTGCCCTTGGTGAGGCAGCCCCAGCTTGCTGGCAGGACGTGGTGAGGAGTTTCCTCCACCCACAGAGCTCCCGAGGTGCCACTGCCAGGCTGCACCTTTTGGCTTCTGCCAAGTTCTGTCTGCTGGAGATGGAAAAGATGGTGAAATTCTGTGGTCTGGGAGGGAAGGGGGAGCCCCCAGGTAGCACTCACCTGGTCCCTGCTGCCCCCAGCCTGACTCCTGCCTCCCTGGCAGCACAGCGAGACCCCTCTGCACTGGAACCTCTCCTGAGAAGAAGGGATCCTCCCAAAGGGGCTGCAGCACCCCGAGGGCCAGTGATGCTGCTGGAGCCTCCTGGCAAGCAGAAAGTGGTGCTGAAAGGGAGGTCCCTGCCCCGGGAGAGGGAACAGCTCCGGGAGGAAAGGCAGCACTCCTGGAAGCATCCGAATGGATCAAGGTCGAGCAGCTCCACACAGGCAGCCTTTGTCACTGTGGGCTTGTGCCTGGGTACATCTGTGGAGAGGGTTCCTGGCAGCCCCTGCAGCTGATTCTGTGGGAGGCTTTGGCAGGGCTGAAAGACGTCAGAAAGTTTTGCAAATGAACTGGAGGCAGGCAGTGCCTTCCGGAGCAGTGCTGGGAGCCATCCAGGGAGCCCCAGTGTCTGTGCTCAGCACCACTCTGTGCCCCAAGGGATTAGAGGGTTAGAGTATTTTGCTTCTCCCTGTGCTGCGTGGAAGGGGAGGTGAGTGTGTGGACAGAAAGGGAACAGGGAGGCAGGTCCCAGATGGATGTTAACTGAGAGATGAGTTCATGGCTTCTGCTGCCACCGGGATCTGGGTCTTTGCAGGGTGCTGGGGAGCAGCCCTGGGAGCAGCTTTAGCTCTGCTCCCTGCAGAGAAAAGCCATGGCCATGGGCTGTCCCTCCTTGTGACCCTGTGGTCCTTGTGACCACACCTGCTTTGACTGATGGGCAGGTTCAGCTCTGCCCAGCTCGTTGGGTACCTGGAGATCCCACTCTGAAGATGCTCGGCTGCTTGATTTATTTGGCAGTCATCCTCCCCTTCCTTCTGGAGAAGACACAGGGTCCCATTTTTCTGGTATCCGTGGATGGGGACACGGAATGCTTGGTCTCAAGACTTGAGGACAGCCAAGGGGACTGACTGCTCCTCAGCACCCACAGCTCTCACCCGAGGCACCCGCTGTGGTGTGCGGGGAGCTCCAGGAGCCCTGCAGCAGCCCTGCTCCTGGAGGTTGGCTCTGGAGCAACCTGGTTTTCAGGAGGAACATTTTTCTCTCTCCTTTTTGCCTCCTTCTCATCTTTTTGAGTTCCCAGGCGAGGTGAGGGCTGGAGCAGGGCAGGCAGTCCCGGCTGTTCCCCCCTCTCTGTCACTCAGCCATCGTCTATTTTCAGTGCTACCCCACATCCCAGCTCTGGTTTATTTTCCTGACATGCTTTTTTTGTTATTTCCCCCCGCCCCCCCCTCGTTCTGTGGGAGAACATCTTGTTTCCTTAATTTTTAGCTCAAGCCGAGGCCAAAGAAATCCAAGTTTGTAAGTTAATATTTAAAATAGCAGAAGATGCTTCCAGAAGTGAGGGAAGTTTGCTTTCTGGTGGCCTGCAGGAATGTGTGCTGTACCTCGAGAGGAGCCAGAGGGGAACCCAGGGCGGTGGTTTCCATGTTGGGCTGATGGGATGGGACAGTGTGGTCTGCACTTGGAACCAGAGGGCTCAATTCCCATTCTGCCCAGTCAGAGCTAAAAATACCAGCAGAGTTTTCTTGGCTTTTTAAGAAAAAACACAATGATTTAAAGACTCTTGATCGTTTTCTAGCTACAACCCAAGTATGGGAGGGGAAAAAAAAGGGAAAGAGTCTGTTGGCAGCTGCCCTTTGGTGTGGGTTGTGAGCGTTGGGTATTCTGGGTAGGGGATTAAACGTTCTGGGCACTGTCTCAGCTCTCCCATCCAGCAGCTCAGTTCGAGTGGGAAGATAAAAATAAAAATGAGTTTGACTGAAATTTTGCTCTGCAGTAACTTTTTGCCACACAGCATCTCCTACAGGCATATTTTCTCTTCCGTGCTGACTTTCCCATAATGGTTGCCATGTGTGACTGCTACTTCACACCACTTTTTTTTTTTTTTTTTTAAATAGAGGGAGAAAAAAAAAACCCTAACAACAAACCGAAAAAAAAAAATAAATAATCCACCCCTGCTTTCTATCTTTCCCTCATCTTTGTTCCTGTCTTATGTGGTTTTCAGTTTGTGGAGGGCATGGCTGAAAAAGAAAGTGGGAGGGTGAGCAAGGGAAACAGCCCCAGAGCCCCCGGGTGGGTTCCTGCTGCACCGCCCTGTGTCACTCATGGTGCTTAATGTGGAACGGATGCTCGTGCCACGTTCTGGACCTTTCTTTGACTAACTACAACTTTTTTTCTTTTTTTCTCTTACTCCAGCATTTCACGCCTATGGAAAAGCAGGAAAAATGTTGGTGGAAACAAGGTAATCTGCTGCTTGTTTAAAGCTGGAATAGTTTTGTTTTCTTTAATGAGGAGCCCTGCTCTGCAGACCTTGCTGTGTTCTCCTTTCCTACCCCTCTCCCACCTTCCCTGCACCCACAACTCTTCCTTGCCACCTAGAATCTGCACAAAGTGTAAGTGAGATCCCCTTCAGCACGTCTCTGCTGTTCCCCAGCACAGGCAGGAGTGCTTCCCAGACAGCAGGAGCACAGGAGTCAGGAGTGAACTCATCTCCTGCTCGGCTGTGAAATCCTGGGCATGTCGCTGGTGGCTGTTTTCCAGGGGAGAAATCTCTGCCAGGATTGCTCTGAGTTAGTGGGAGGGAGAGCATTCAGCACCTCAGATCCACCCTTTAGCTGCTCTGGTCCTGCCTGCTCGCAGCCAAGGGAGGTTTAGGTTGGATATTAGAAGAAACTTCTTCGGTGAAAAGGTCATTAAACTCTGGCCCGGGCTTCCTGGGGAAGGGGCTGAATCCCCATTCCTGGAGGAGTTTAGAAGCTGTGTAGCTGTGGTGCTGAGGGACAGGTTTAGCACTGGATTCAGTAGAGTTGGGCTAATGGTTGAACTGGTTGATCTTTAAGGTCTTTTCCAACCAGAAGAGTTCTGTGATCCTGTTATGGCTTTTCCCAATGGAGAGACTTTGTTGGAGGTGGCTCAAACCCAGGCCAGCCAGTGGTGCTGGTTCCCCCTCTCTTCCCAGCTGCAGACTTGCTGCAGAACACTACAAATACCCAGAATATTGCTCAGATGTCACTTATCCATGCAAGTGATCACTGTACTTGCCACAGGGATGCTGTGGAACTGGAACTGGGAGGGAAAGTGGTCTGTGCAGTCAGGAAGGGGAGCAGAAGCAGCACATGAGATGATCTTCTCATTGAACTGTTCTCCATTTTGAGGAGAGAAGTTTGAGAGCTGATGTGGTATCAAGACTGTCACACCAGGCCCCTTCTGTAGGGGCTGTGAGAGCCTCTTGCTGCTGCTGCTGCTGCTTTTTAATGTTTTTCCCAGAAGTGTGTGAATTGAGCAGATTCTGGGGGTTGTCTCCAGTGTGGCAGAGCAGACTGTCTTGTCAGAGGCTGGGCTTTAGCTGAAGTGACTCTGAACACGAGGGAGGCACTGTGCAGGATTTGAAGTTGCTTTAAATCTCCCATTTTAGCTGTTTCTGTGTAACCCTTGTGGCTGTTCCTCCAGGAGAGCAGCAGGATCCTAAGTGACCTTCAGCTGTTGTGGCTGTGCATGGGGTGTAGCCCTCAGGACCTGTTGGTGCCAAACCTGTGTCTCACTCCTTCAGCAGTGTCTGCAGTAGGTGTAGGATGTCTCTTGCTCCCAGCAGATGAATCCTAGCAGTGTTCTCACTGCCCATGTCTCATGGGGGGGGTTTCAGTGCTGCAGGCTCCCTCCCAGCAGTAACAAAGCTTTGTCCTCTCCAGTCCTCTGGGAACGTGCCTGCTGCTGTCACACCTGCCCAGGAGCTCTCACCTCCTGACCTGCCCCTTGTGTTGATTTTTGCAGCATGATTGGGCTGATGCTGGGCACTTGCATCGCTTTCTACGTTGTCATTGGTGATTTGGGGTCCAACTTCTTTGCCCGACTGCTTGGATTTCAGGTAAATCAATCCCCACCAGATCATATCCACAAGGAAGACCTCAGTCCCTCATTCTGCCTGCTCTCTGTGTGTGCCTGGGATCCAGCAAAGTTCATCCCACTCCGGTCACACAGGGTGGGGTGACCTTGTGGTGAGGTTTGATGGCACCCTGTGCACATGAGCTCTGGGAAACCCTGGAAGCCCAGACATGTGGTGAACAATCAGATGCACTTCCAGCAAAGGAATTCTTTTTAACTCGGGCTCTGTTAGTGCTGGAGCAGATTCCTGGAGGAGATGCTGCTTCCTGTCTTAATTCCTGCCCCACGTGGGTTGTGACAGGCAGTTCCTCTGCCCAGGCTCTCACCCCCTTTGCAGCCCTCTGGTTCAAGAGGAGTTTTTGTCCCGTCCCTTGCTGGTTTGGTAGCCAAAGTTACTCCATGCCTGCCTCCTCTTTAAGGTACAACAAAGCCACGAGATGAGCTTTGGATTGGCCCAAGACCTGCTCCTTGTGGGCTGGAGGCTCTTGCTGCTCCTCCTGGAAAGCTGTGAGCAAAATAGACACGTGGGAGGATTTTTGGCGGGGCTGTTATCTGCTCCTCCTGATGCTGCTAAGCTCTGATTAAGGGACTGTGAAGTTAAAAAGATGCACTGTGGCTGCAGCCAAATTAGGTATTAAATATTTCCAAGCATTTCAGAGTGTTCTGCTATAATAAATACCAATGTGAGGTTTTGATTAATTTTCTGGATCAGAATTTCCAAGACTTCAATCTCTTGTCTCCCAAGTAAATTCAGTTTTTATTTAATTGCATGAAAAATACCTAAATAGCTTGTGCTGGATTAGCATTCAAACATCCCCCCCCCCAATAATTCCTCTTCAGGAGGGACCTGTCATGCACTGTGCAGAGCAACAGTGGCACCCAGTGACTGCAGGAGCTAATCACAGACCCAGCCAGAGACGTGGCACGCTTTCAGCATCAAGTCTTTAAAACCATATAGAAGCAGAATTTCACGTTTGAAACCTGCCCTGGCTTTGCCTTGTTTCTCACTCTGGAAAAATGGAGCAGAACAGGGAGTTGCTTTGCTTTGCTTTCAGTCTCCCTGCTCTAGCCCTTTATGCAGGTCCCTTTTCCAGGTGTCGGGCAGTTTCCGGATCATCCTGCTCTTTGCTGTCTCCCTGTGCATTGTCCTTCCCCTGAGCCTCCAGAGGAACATGATGGCCTCCATACAGTCCTTCAGTGCCATGGCTCTCATCTTTTACACCATCTTCATGTTTGTGGTGAGTATCAGCACGATTGGCAATGCTCTTTTCTGGTTCTTTTCACACAGTTTTCCTGCTGGGACAGCCTGCAGGTGCAGGTCTCAAGTTTAATTTGCCCTTCCTGATAATTAATGCTGGGCATAATGAGTGACCTGGGTGCCTGGGGCTCCAGTGCTGGTGGAGTTGGGAGGGTCAGGGTGTAGGCCAGAAGGTCTGAGCTGTTACACATAGAATCATGGAATTGTTTTGGTTGGAAAAGACCTTTAAGATCATCCACTCCAACCCTTCCCCCAGCACTGCCAAGGCCACCACTAACCCATGTCCCTCAGCACCACATCTCCACGGCTTTGAAACCCCTCCAGGGATGGTGACATGCTAGGGACCATATTGGCACAAATAATAAACCACAAATCACCATGTGGTTTACTCTGCTTGTCGGTGTCTTCTAATTGAGGGCTCTGGACTTTGCATCAAGGGATGGAAGATGTTGGGAAGAGTGCCTGGAAGCAGAAGGACTTTCATCATGCGTTAGCGTTTTGCCTCGCAAACCTCAATGCCTCTAATCCATGGGGGGAAGGCAGCTCTTGGTAGGAACTGGAGCGTGTGCTCTGCATGCTTTTCTGCAGCTGATGCTTGATGTCTTTCAGGCTGAGAGTGGTTTTATTTGTTAGGCACCAGCACTTCTGTTTCTTGAGCGTTTGAAAGCTTTGCAAAGTCTTACGCCCGGTACGTGGTGTGTACTTGTCCTGTGATATTTCCAGAGAAGTTTTTCTTCACTGAGGTGGATGGATTCCTGAGCAGTCAGGTTAAGTAGGGCAAGCAGAGGGTCACCCAGGGCTGGCCCTGTTTGCCTTGGCCAAACCCCACTGACTGAGAGACTTTTACTTGCTCTTTAGTGACTCCGGGTTTCACCCTGTGGATGCTCATGTGATTTGATCCGGTCTCTCCTAAATTTCAGGGCTGGAAGAGCTGAAACAAAAGGAGGAAAAAGGGAGGTGTGGAAATGCTTTCCACATTTTTTTTTTTTTTTTTTTAGTAGGTTGTGCTGGGTCATGCTTTGGGCTTGCCTCTGAGGGGGCTGGAACTGTAAATGAGTGTTTTACAAACCTGCCGTGTTCCAGGAGCTGTGCCTTTAAGAAAACCACAACATTTCATGAGAGTTGGCTGTGCTAAAACATAATCTCTGGGGATTAGCAAACCCCCATTCAGGCGATATTATAAACAGGCATTCAGACATATTTACCTTCTGTTTCCTGTGCAACCCAATGCCTGCCCGTTTCCCTGGCAGTGGCAGCAGAGCTCCCCTGCCCTTGGCTGACTGCTCCACTCCCCCTCTTTTCATCAAGTTTATCTTTGTCTTGGGTGAACCCATGTTGTTAAATGGCTCTGGAGCAGCAGTGTGCAGGTGGCCTCCTGCTTTAGGAACCTTTCTCTCTATCCTGCTGAACAGGATTCTGCAAGGCAAATGTTGCTTCCTGATTGGATTTGAAAAAAAAAAAAAAAAAAAGTGTAAAATTGCTGGGCACAGTAATTCTCCCAGTTAAACGTGTTGGTGGAAACTGTTCCACCCTGGTGCATGCCACGGTGTCTGATGGCATCAAACAAGGGGGGCAATGTCAGAGATCTCTCTCAATGCACGCCAGGATCCTTGGTGGCAAAGGGCCCTTGGAGGTTGCTGGGAGCTTTAATAAAGTGTGTGGGTGGGGAGGGGAGCTTGGGGAATTTGACTGATGGGGACAGGGCTGCGGTAGGTAAGCCATTCCTCACAGAGCTGCCACACACTGCCTTTTGCCCCAGCATTACTGCTGCCGTGCAGTTGTTTTTGGGTTGGATCTTAACCCCTTCTCTTTCTCTTGGCCACAGATCGTGCTGTCGTCCTTCAAGCACGGGCTGTTCAGTGGGCAGTGGCTGCAGAGAGTGAGTTACACCCGCTGGGAGGGCATTTTCCGCTGCATCCCCATCTTTGGGATGTCCTTTGCTTGTCAGTCGTAAGTACCTTCCCTCCCCACTGCTGGCAGCTGTGCTGTGCAGGGAGTTTTCCTGAGGGCAGGGGGTCACAAGGATCCGCGAGGGATAGATACCATCTGGTTTCCTATTTTATTTTAATCAAAATATTTTACAGCCCACTGAAGTACAGCATCTCATTCAGTTGTGACCCTTTTGTTACGTAGGTGGGGGGAGGGAGTTGTGTTTCACTCAGGAGTCATTGTGCCTGAGCAACACGAGAGCGTTTGGGCCGAACGGATCCTCCGGGTAGCGCGCGTTGCTTCTGGTACAGCTGCAGCAGAGAGGAACTTCCCCCTTTCTGGAAGGGAATGATTTAATGATTTAATGCCAGGAAAGGCAGTGGGGCTGCCACAGGGCCCCCCAGGGCAGCGTGCACTCCTGGCTGCTCTCTGCTTCCCCAAATCTCTTCGAGGATACTCGGCAGGTCGCACAGTCATTGACTTTGGAGTGTCTTCCACATGTGAGCAGTTACCTGCCTTCTGTGGGGGTTTCAGTCAGCACCCAGAGTGGGGTGAGAGCCACCCAGGCTCCCTGCATGTTGGTATCAGCCTTACCTTCTGCACCAACAGGCAATTGAGCAACACGTGCCTGGCCAGGAGAGGAGCAGACGTGAAATAGCAGCGTAAATCCAAACGTGGACATGGAAAAGACCATCCTTGTTTGGAGGCTGGCAGAGTCGGGCTTTCCCCCCCTGTAGCTCTAGCAAACGGGTAGCGTGCCAACAGCAAATGAATGTGACAGATAAAATTTGTTCAGACTGCTGTGTTTACACCCACATGCAAGATCCAAATCATCATTTTCCACTTATCGGCTCTCTTGGCAGCTCGGTTCCTACCCGGACACGCTCCAGTCTTGCTGTTTAATGTCTCCATTACAACTGGCAAAGGGAATTGTATTCTTTTACAGTTTTACCTTGTTAACATTTTAGAGTTTTTAAATTCCAATTTTGGTTGGGGTTTTGTTTTGTTTTGTTTTATCCTTATGGTAGCCACACAGTGCAGTTTTTCTGGGAGTTTGGAAGTGCAGGGAAGTCTCTGGGCTGGAGCAGTGTGTGTGTCCCTAAATACAGGCCCCATGGCAGCACTTCTGGGACAAGCTGAACCTACAGCTATGTGTTTTTTCCAAGCTTGAGGGCAATAGGCTGTCCCCAGCTGATCTTTATAATGAGCATGTTACTCTCAGCAAGGGAGGTTTAATTTTGCTAACTGCTGAATCACTTCTGAAAAAAAAAAAGGAAATAATTCTAACGTGGAGCAGAAATCCTTTTGCTTCAGCAGGTGGATGCAGTGTACAGTAAGGGCAAATAAATGTGCTGGTTTTCTGGCTTCAAAACTTCACCCTGCTTTACTTGTGAGCTCCTTTGAAAGCTCTCCCCTTGTTGCTCAAGTTGCAAAGTAGGTCACTGCTCTGCAGTTACGTAGTGTGGAAGTTTGGTGTGGAGCTGAGAGCAGGAGGGCTCCGGGATGCCTCTGCTGCAGCTGCCTGGCCTGACCTGGTCACGTCACTGAACCCTCTTGATTAACGAGGAGTCAGAGGAGCTTTCCAGGAGAAAATCCTCTCGTTTCTGGAGATGGCTGAGGGCTGCTCTTAGTGCCTGTGCTGACTTGCCTGTTAAGGAGGAGCCACGGGCTGGCTCCCTGTGTGAGGTGCAGTGTAACCCATCAGGTGGGGAGGGGTCCCTGATCCTTTGCTGCCCTTCAGTGCTGTTATTGTGCTTAAAAATAAACCCTGGCCAGGTCAGGACGTGCTGCCTCTTGCATGCTTTGTGTCCTCTTGCTCTGCTTGGAGAGGTGGCGATGGTCAGGAGGGCCCAGTGGTGTGGTTTGGGGGATTTGGGGACACGATGCTGCTCCCCCAAACCCACTGTGACCAAACTGGTGCCGTTAGGTGATGGCAGGAGGCAGTTGCTCCTGCAAGCCTGGCCCCCTGTGCCACCCCACACCTCTCTGCTTCCTTTCCTTCCTGGGCTTGGATGCTTGGCTGTTCCCCTGATGGGGCTGAAGTCCAGGATGCAGCTGGATAGTCCAGCAGAGGAGGAATCCAGGAGGGAGAGCCCCCAGGGGAAGCTGATCTCAAAATGGCCGTCAGGGGGCTGCATGTTGGGGGGTTTCCTGCCAGCCCGTGTGCTCAGCTTCCTTTGTGCAGGGATTAAGGGTTAAGGATTTTTCTGCTTGCCCTCAGCCTGACACACTTTCTGTTAATGGCTTTGTGCCCGACAGAGCTGGGGATACCCCCTTCCCATCCCACTGGATGCTCCCCCCCTTCTCCTGCGAGTTGCTTCAGTAACATGAAGCCAGGATGTAGCCGCTTGAATTAAAGTCACCAGAGGTTAATGAGTTGCTAAAATATGCACCTGATGTCAAACCCTACATTCCAGCTGCTTTCCAAGTCAGTAAATACCCCAAATCCCGTGGAACTGGCACTCCCGGCTCTCTACCAACCCAGCTCCAGCAGCAGCGCCGAAAGCTGACAGGCGTTTGGTTGTGTTTGTTTAACTTTCCTGTTAGACAGCACCATGCTCTAACCTCCTTCCTGCTTTTACTCCGTAAACACGGCGTTGCTTTAATTATCAGCCCAGAGAGCTCCAAGAACAATAATCTGCGATGCGCTGCCTGGCCCCCTGCCACTGGTGTTCCACTGGAACAAACGGTCATTCATTTTGCAACACTTTTGAACCAAAATGTTTACATCACACGTTCAGCTCCACGTGGTGGGGTGGGGAGAGCAGGAATATTTTTGCAACACTTAAAGTTATGAGTGTTCTGAAATCTCTTGGCATTAGCAGTATAAATTGTGGAATAGCAGCGAGTGTTTATGCTCCGTAGGGGGAAGGTGTCAGGGAGTCTTTGCTGCTGGGCTGGGGCAGGGAATGTGCTGGGGCTGGGTTTTTCTCTGTCTTTTTTTCTGCAGAAGATTTCCTTAATAATTTCCCCTTTTCTACAGTCAGGTCTTGCCTACCTATGACAGCTTGGATGAGCCATCAGTTAAAATCATGAGCTCCATATTTGCTTCTTCCCTAAACGTGGTCACCACCTTTTACATTATGGTAAGAAACCTCCCCTTCTCCTTCCTTGCCAGAGGTCATGTTCTGCAGGGGCAACAGGGGGAGGATTTGTCTTCAGTTGGGGCTGGTTCCTGCTTATCTGTATTTATTCTGGAAGATAAGTAGTTTTGCTGAAAGCAGAATTAGATGGGAGATGATGAACCCAGCAGCACAGGAGGCATTCGGAGAGTCCAGATTTTCAGCATGTCACCACGTTGGGTGGAGGCAGAGTGGAGACCCAGTTCATCCAGGCTGCTCTCTGCCTTCAGGGCCCAGCCTGAGCTGGAGATGCTGTCCAGAGTTTAGGAGACCACCTCCCAGCCCGTTGCAATTGAAAAGATGTGAAGGAAGTTAGGCTTCATAAAGCACCAGTTAGTAAAACCAAGTTAATAATTTCTGAGGAGGCTGTGGCTGTGAATCCTTACAGCCCCTTCCTCAGAGTGGCTGCTCCATGGGCCTGGCAGCAAGCAGAGTGTCCCTGCTCAGTGGCAGGGGCAGTGTTTCCTTGGTGCAGTGTCCTCCATGAACCCCTCTGCATTTGGTGAGAAACTTCCCTCTGCTGTTGGGGAAGCCCCACTGTTCCTTAACCACCTGTCTCAGCTTTTGGGGTGCTGCTGCTGGTGGATTGCTTTTGAGGAGGTGGCCCCACATTGGTCCTGTCTCACAGGAGGTCCCTGAGCTCCAGCTTCTTGTAAAGAACAGATAAGAGTGTGCTTTGGAGTCAAACCCCTCTGCTCTCTCCTCCTCTGGGACAGGTGGGCTTCTTTGGCTACGTGAGCTACACAGAAGCCATAGCTGGGAATGTCCTGATGAACTTCCCCTCCAACCTGGTGACGGAGATGATTCGAGTGGGGTTCATGATGTCAGTAGCTGTGGGGTTTCCCATGATGATCCTCCCGTGCAGACAGGCACTGAACACCCTTCTCTTTGAGCAGCAGGTAAGATCCTCATGTCTGGCCAGGCTGCCTTGGTGTGCACCTCTGAAACCTGCTCTGTGAGGGGCTACTCTGATTCCTTGGTTTCTGCTGCTGGCTGCCAACCTGGGCTACAAAAGTGCCTTGGTCCTTGGAGATGCTGTTGACAACTCCATGTTTCCAACCTGTGGGAGGTACTCACTGTCCAGAGGGACAAACCTCCTGCAGTGAAATCATGAGTGTGTGGGAAGGATGCTGCAAGAGGCCCTTCCTGCTCTGCTGAAGGGTTAATCTCTAGCACTTGGAGGTTCTTGTCCTCTCTGCAGAGGGGTTTAGTGGGTAGAAGTGCTGGAGCTGTGAGCCTCCAGCCCGGGGTTGCTCTGCTCTCTCCCCAGTCCCTGGCTGCTCCTTCCCTGCTCCACTGGGAATTTCGGCTCTGATGCAGAAGTGTGGCACAGTTCAGAGCTGAGACTGTTCCCCCTCCCCCTTGGAAAGAGGGAGAAATGTGCCTTTGGAAACAGAGGAGCCTCCTTACTTCCTGCTGCTCCAGCTGGCATCCTTTTGCTGGCCAACTCGATCTTGCTTTGCATTTAGCTCAAGCTTCTGTTCCTGGACTCAGAGCCCAGCCCAGCCTCATTTCTTCTTGCTTCTCTCTGTGCCTGCTCATTTCTGCTCTTTTATTATTATTCTCATCCTTACACCTCTGTCAGTACCTCCCTGAGCAGCCTTCTCCCCTCAAGGTTCAGCTGTCCCCTTTCTCCAGGGCCTGCCCTGGCTGTTGGGTGCTGGTCTGGCACAGAAGCAGGCGATGGGACACGGCCCTGTCCCCCATGTTCACCTTTCCCAGGGTCAGATCTTCAGGCAGCCTTTGTGACTGTAGTTGTTCTGTCTGACTTAGACTGTAAGTCCCTTGTGGCAGTAGCGTGTTCTCCTCTGTGTATTGTACAGCCCTGAGCATGCCGATGGTATTCAGTAAATAACAGTAAGAGATTGTGGGAATGTTCTGAGGCCTTTGTGTATCTGCATAAATAGAAACCTCTTAGGGCAGGAAATAAAACTTGAGCAATTTATAGCTCTAAATCCTGCCACTTCTGCCTGTGAGAAGCCCTCGGCTCTTTTCTCACGTCGGGAGGGCCCGAGGATGGGGGAAGATGATGGGTGACAGCCGGCGGGTGCGGAGGAGTTAGCACTGGAAACACTTGGGAGGGGCTTGGATCCCCCCTGGGCTCTGCTCGTTGCTCTTTGGGCTCTGACCCTTTCTCTGCTTTCTTCTCCCATCTGTGCAGGCACCCGCTGGCTCTCCAGGGCCTGTGGGTCTGCCGGGTCCTCAGCTTTCCACATCTCCTGCTCGGAGGGTGAGGATGGGGCGGGAAATGGAGGGCAGCTGGAACCCCTCCATGGCCAGCACCTCCCCTGCAGCACCCATCCTGCTCTCTCTCATCAAGCTGGAGGAGCCAGTGCAAGTGTTGTGGCACGGTGGGAGCAGCCCTGTTCCTGCAGGCCTTGGGGACACCTTGCCACAGCAAAACCAGAGCTCTTCCCCTGTCACCTTCCTCTGTCTCAAGCCCTTGGTGTTGCTCACTGAGTCTGGGGGGCTGCAGCTCTGCTTGGGGGCTGGCATGCAGCTGCATCTCTGGAGAGGAGGCAAACAGCAGATTTGGCTCTGTGCCCTTCCTCACTCTTGTTTTAGGGGTTCTAATGCATATGAAACCTGCCCAGCCACATCTAACTGACCCCCCAGCATTCACCTCCGTGGCGTGGAGGTGCTGAAGGTGCTAAGGTGCTGGAGCCTGCTGGGGTAACTGCTTAGGAGCTGTGGGGTTGTGATGCTGGAGCTAAACTCCTCCTCCTGCCCTTCCTCTTCCAGCAAAAAGATGGCACCTTTGCTGCAGGGGGCTACATGCCCCCGCTTCGCTTCAAAGCCCTGACACTGGCTGTGGTGTTTGGAACCATGGTAGGAGGCATCATGATCCCAAACGGTGAGTGAGGAGTTGGGGGCCAGGGCTGGTGGCTTGGCTGTGTTCTCTGGCCTCAGTTATTTGTTTTTCTGGGTGGGATGGCCGGGCTTGCACCCCAGGGGCTCAGCAGCCACCCGTGCTGCTGCTCTGGCTCTCCTGGAATGGACCTTTGGTGATGTCTCCTCTTCTTCTTCGCCAGTGGAAACAGTCCTGGGCCTGACTGGTGCCACGATGGGAAGCCTCATCTGCTTTATCTGCCCAGCTCTTATTTACAAGAAGATCCACAAGAATGCACTCTGTTCACAGGTCAGTGCTGATGCTGCTTGATGTCTCCCTGAGCCCTCTGCAGAGCCTGGGAACAGAGTTAATTAGGCTGAAGCAGAGAAACTGCTCAGCACCTCCTCCAGCCTCCCCCTCCAGTCTGCCCAGTACAGGTGGGAGCCGTTCTGGTCGGGTGCTCTGAGCAGCATCACTTATGGGTACATAGGCAGAGGAGGTGCTGCCCTGTCCTGTGCTGGAACACTGTCTGGTTTTGTGTCTCCAGCAGCAAGCCAAGGATTCATTTCATGCATTAAATGCTTCTGGTGGGCTTCAGGTTCTGTATCTGCAGAGGGAGAAATCCAGGCAGGCTGTAAACCTCCCCAGGCCTTCCATCCTGACCCACCCGGGCTGGATAAAACAAACATAAGCTCTCAGCAATGCAGCTCTTGCTGCTGACCCTCAGCTTTCTGGTTTCAACCAAAATAATACTAAAAAAAGGAACACACACATAGAGGTGTTGCTGCAGGAATTGATTTCTGAAAGTCCGGGGTCGTCCGGAGGCTGTTAGAAGCTGAGCTTTTCCTTTTGCTCCCGTTTGAACTCAGCTCCTCAGGGACTGAAACACAGTGGCTCTTTGCTGGGCTGGGTCTGTGCTTCTGCAAATACTCTGCTTTTGGGGGGCTGAAATTAACAGGTTTTGGTTTGTTCTAAGAATAACTTCACCCACTGCCTTTTAGCAGGCCTCTGCCCCAGCATTGCCAGTCGCGACAGTGCTGGGCTGGGAAGGTTTTTGGCAAACTGCAGAGTCAGCAGGGGCAGAGCAGGACATTTTTGTGGGTCCTATGGAACTAATGGCTTTTTCTGTGTTTAATGACTTGTGGGTTTGCAAATGTACATGGCAGTTTTTAAGCGGGATGTATTTTTTTTTTCTCTCCCCACGCTTTCTCTGACACAAGGAAATAATCCAACTTTCCAGCTTTCCCTCTGAATTCTGACACTTTGCTCCTAACTTCTTTGAGTGAAACCCCAAGCAGCAGTCTGAATGCCAGCCTGGATTTTTTCAGGGAAACAAAGAGCACTTTCAAGAATTGCTTTCTGTTCCAGCCCAGCCAGAATGTTTCTCTGCAGTGCCTTGAAACTGCACTGAGGATGTGCTGAGCTCTCAGACTGCCTGCCCAGAGGCGACTGTCAGCTGCCCTGGGTCGAACACTGGGGCCCACACAATACTTGACCCCAAGCACTGGTCACAAGGCTGGTGGAGATGTTTTATCCTGCAGAAATCCCCACAAAGGAATAAGGGTTTATCTCTAGCATCAGCCCTCAGGTTACCCTGGCATTTCAAGAGGCTGGTAACAAGCTGTTCAGCCTTCTCTTGAGTGATCCATTGCCTGTCAGGGTTGCATACTTGCTTTGACTGATGCTCTGAAGTGCTGCAGTGAGGGCACACCTGCCTTCAGGAACACACTGGGCTGCAGAGCACCTCCCCAGTTCTGGGCCCACCCTCTCCTTGTTCCTCCAGGTCCTCTGCAAAGTCTCATTTATTCTTTCCCTGAAGCTCTGTCTTTGGTCTCCTCCAGCATTCCTGCTTGCTTTGATCAGGGTGCTCCACTCCATTAAAACCTTCTCCTGGCAGTCAGGGGGGAGAAGGAGCCAGCCCTGGGCATCCCCATCCCTGCTTTCCCCTGGTTGAACAATGTACGTGTATGTTCTCCCTCCCTCCATCATCCTTAGCTTCCTTCTAAAGCCACAGACCTTCTCAACACCTTATTCTTGCTGGAATTATCTCTGCTCTTGTGGTGCTGCTGCTGAGAACTTGGCTGCTTTTATTGGGCCACCTCTGGTGTCCAGCAAAGTCCCATGTCAGGGCTGGTGAGATGGGAAGCTGAGAGTTACCAGCAGGGGAGATGTTGCTGGGGCTATGAATTCAAGTGGTGCAGAGGGTTCCAGTGGGAGGAATATGGGCTGTCCCAGCTGCTTGCTGGCCAACAAAGAGCAGCAGCAACCTCTGCCAGAGAGTTGTTAATTCTTGCAGCTGACCAGGGCTGGGGACACAGCTCAGGCCAGGCTGGGGGGGTGGCTGGGTTGAAAGACTTGTTGTGTTGGAGAGATAATTGGGTAGCAGAGCAGTTACAAAGCCTGAAGTCAGGCGTGCAGTGCTGAGGGACCCAAGGAGAGTGTCCCCTGGCTTTGGTTAAGCACAAGGTGTGTTCCTGTCAAGGTGCAGTCCGGGTCCTGCTGCCCCCCAGAGCCAGGGGACGGAGCGGGGTTTGGCAGAGTGCTGCCGAAGGTCAGGTTGAGGTCTGTAAACAGAGTGTTTAACTTCTAACAGGAAGGTGTTGGCTTCCCAGTGTTGACACAAGCCTGTCCTAGAGGCCCCTCCTAGGGAGACCAGCCTTGCTGTTGTCCCAGTTGGGGAAGAGGAGCTGGAGAGGCTGCTCCAGGTCAGGAAATGACTCCTCAGTCTCACTCCTGTGCGGATGGAAAAGAGATTCCCCTCTGCCCTGCCCTGGCCACCACTCCAGCACACCTCCACTGCCAGCTCAGCCCTCCAAACACAGCCTCTCTGTCCCAGCCAGCAGAGCAGCCCCATGGTGACCATTCTGGGGGTGACCGGGGCTCTGCATTCCTTCACCATGACTCTGTCCCTCCGAGTGCTCCCTGTCCAGTGCAGCGTGGTTTGGAGGATGCCGTCACTCCACACAAATGCAGTTGGTTGTTTTTTTGTGTGTTTTTTTGTTTCTTTTTTTTTTGCTTTTGCTTCCCGCTGATGGCCCAGGCGTGGTTAGAGGAGATGATCTGAGCTAATGACACCTCTGTACAAAGTTCGAGTTACCTTCTGGGAGGAAGGAGGGCCGAGGGAAAGCGACCAAGCAGAGGAAATGGCCCCATAAACTTCCTCTCCTCAATTCCTGTCCGTGCTCAGAGTGCTCCTCTCAGGAGACAGGCTCTTGGCTTTGCTGGCCTGCCTGGTGGAGGGGTTTGCACGTCCTCTGGCCACATCTACACTGAGAGGTGCTCCTGGGGAAGGGTGACAGCCCTCAGGGGGTTTGCTTCTCAGAGGTGTGGAGGAGATTCCTCCTGCAGGACCACACGCTGGCTGAGAACAATCCCAGTGCTCAGCTCTTCAGGTGGACGTTTGGGGGCAGGTGGCTCCCTGCCTGTGTTTGGTTTCTTCAGCCTTGCCACCCCACGTTCCTCTTCTTTTGATTGCCAGATGAGCCTCGGTGGTCCCTTGAGCACAAGCTGCCTGGTTTGCCATGCCATAACTATCTCCATGGAAGGAAGCAAAAGTGTGGACTACTTCATTCTGGTTGTCAGTTGCTGAGGGGGGCAGGTGAGGAGGAGGTGGCTGACTGGGAGGCTGAAGGTGAGGGACAGCTGCTGGTCCCCACAGCCCTGCTGTGGCTGCTCTGGGAAGCTCTCAGATCAGCTCCCAAAGTGAAACCATCAAAGCAGTTTGAATCCCAGGCACTCGGGCCCTGTGCTTCCCATTAAGATAAGAAACAACAAAAATCCTTTTAAAACACTTCACATTTGCAGCCATTTCCCCTCTCTCCCGTGTTGCTCCTGGTTCCTGTGGCATCAGAATAGATTCCTCTTTGGGGAAAAGGGCTCTTCCTCTCCACTGTTGTTTCTGGAAGGCTCCAGAGCATCCTTCCCGTTGCAAGGAGCCTTTTTGCTCCCTGTGCACCCACTCGGGTGAACTTCTGTTTCCTTTGCAACATCTCCAAGGTCTGGCCTCTGCTCCCTGGCCTTGCTGCTCACCCCTTGTCCAGAGCTGCTTCACATCCTGCCAACCTTTGCCTTCCCAAGGTGTCAGTCTGTCTCTCTGTCTGTCTGTCTGTCTGTCTGTCTGTGGGGAGATCTCCTGAGAGGGGATCTCCTGGGCTTTAGGCTCTCACTCTCCTGCTCCTCTTTCCAGGGCAGTCTCCCTTGGCATGGAGGAGAGGAAAGCATTATCTCTCCTTTTTACCCTGTGTTTTAACTTCTCCTTTCAATTTTGCTGCTTCTCCCCTTTATTTTCAGTTTTCTGCCTCCAACAGCTGCAGCAATGCTCCCCTGCACCTCTTCCTCTAGTATCCTTTTATTTTGTTCTGCTTCCTGTAAATTGGGATGTAAATGCTGCAGGGTGAGGACTCTGGGGGAAGAGAACAAGTCCTGCAGGATCTGAATCTCTCTGGAGCTGTTTTTATTCTCTTCAGTCCCAGCTTTCTGGAAATCCACGAGTTACTTCTTCCAAGGTTCTTTAGCACTGACCACCAGGAGCTGTGTGTGGACATCTTGTTCTCAAAAAACAAGAGTTTTGAAACAGCTCCCAGGAAACCTTTCTAGGCTGTAAACAGGTCAGGAACCCCTCTTCTCAGCCAGACCTGATTTCATTGTGTTTTGCTGCTGGAAATACCAGGCAATGAGTCTTTGCAGCTGGACTTGTGTCTACCATATGGACTTTTCTACCCTTACCTCCCATCCACTTCTGGTACAGGAGCTGCCTCTGCAGTAGGTTCCAGCACTGACACTCTCACTGCTATGTCTCTACATCCCAAGTACAAACCTCAGCCAAAAAAACTGCTTTTTTTTTTTTTCTTTTCACCTCTTAAACTTCTCTGATCTCCCTCTCATTGAACCTATGTAATTGCACTGAGCTTTGGATGGTTTGGAGCCCCTGTTTGGGTGGGGAAGGCTGTGCAGGGCAGTCCCATTGGTTTGGCTCTGCTAAGTGCAGCTCTGCCCCTTGTGCAGATCATTCTGTGGATTGGACTGGGAATACTGGTTATCAGCACCTACACCACCTTGTCTGCAACAGAGGACCCACCAGGGAAGACAGAAGTGGTGGGCTTGGAGCACCTGGACAGGGAGGAGAACAGGATTGACCAGGATTCACTCAAAATCCCAGGTATGTGTCGTGCTTCCCAGCTCCACCTCTTTAAAAAGAATGGTTTGGTTTGGTTTGGATTTTTAGAAGTGTGGTGGAAGAAGGGTCATTTCCAGGCAGCTCTGTGCATCTTCACAGTATCCTGGAGACTCATTAAAAAAAAACCAAAGTGGCTTTGCCCTCTGCACAAGCCTGGTGGTAGCTTGTGGGAGTTGTTCTTTTGGGAAGGAAGAGGAGAGGTAGGGCACAGGGACTGGGGTTCCCAGCTCTCCCTCTTTGGGGTGATAAATGCAGCTCTGTGAGCACAGCTGAGTGCTGGCCACCTGTAGGAGGGTGTGAGTGGCCAAACAGGGCTGCTTTCACCACTCCTGCCAGCCCATTGTCCGCGCTCCCAAGAACGAGCCATTCATTCCCACTCAGAGGTATGGAAATTTATGGGCACTGACTTTTTTTTTTTGGTGGCGAGGATATAAATTTGGATTGGGTTTTAGCTCTGACAAAGCCCGTGATTATGCCTCAGCTTTGTTTACTGGCTCCTGTTATTTATTATTTGTTTACTGTGGCCGTTGATGGAATTATGGCCGATCCCTCCCTGCCCCAGCTGCAGGCTCGCCGTGCAAGGCCATGCCTGGCAGGTGTCTCCTGACCCCGCTGCCCCTCATCCCTGCCTGTGTCCTGTTTCTTTATTTTATTTTTCCTTGCTTCTGCTCCTCGTGCCTTTCTTTTTGTTGTTGTTGTTGTTGTTTGGCTTTGGGGAGGCCTTGAAATATCCTCCCTGAGACTGAGAAACGGAAGCGAGCAAGGGGCTGTCTCTTCTGGAGATTATCCTCCCCCCTGCTCCTTGGCTGCGTTCCTGCTGAGCAGCTTGGAGTGGCTCTGAGACACCCGTGCTGCCACCGATAACGTTTGCTCCTGGCTTGCTCCATCCCTGGCAGCCAGGGGGGTTTTTATGCCTTCACACTTGGGGTTCCCCCGAGGTGCCTCCTCGGGATGCCCGGGAACTCTGAGCAAGGAGGAGGGATGCGATTGAATTCTTCTGTCTTGGTTAATTTTGGAGTTGTGGTGGCCAAAGAACAGCTGCTGGGTTCAGGAGGAGCTGCTCATGACATGTGTTCTTGGGACTGGGAAAGTGAAAACCCAGTCCCATAAAAGATGGGGTCCTCTGGAGGCTGCTGAATCTCTTCTCTCCTTCTCCATGCGAGCTGGGGTCGGAGCATCCAACCCTGCTCAGTCACCCTGCTGGCTCCATACTCAGCAGCATCGTCCCCTCTTGCTGCTGGATTTAATAATCCTACAGGAGAGGGAGGCGGGTTTAGTGCTCTCTGTTCATGAACCTCCCAGGGAGGAGCTCCCGGGGAGTGCTCAGCTGCCCAGCACCATCCCTCTGATGGCAGGGGGGCTGCTGGCTCTGCCCTGGGGAGCAGAGCCCAACCTGGGGGCTCCATCCCTGGGGACAAGGACCTCGCAGGGCAGCCGGGAGAGCTGCTGCTGTGAGCCTTGGATCCGTGCCTCCCTGTGCCTCTGCAGGATGTTGGCTTGACTAGCAATGAGAGGCAGTAAATGGTGCCCTTCTTCCTCCCCCCTCATCCTCACCCGGCTTGTTTTGCAGAGGAGGGAGCCTGGAAAACCCCGGAGCAGCTGCATCCTGCCACCCCAGGGGCTGCCTCGTGTCACCTCGGTGCTCTCCTGCTCCCTGTTCCTCACAGGGTGCTGTGGAATCCCACGGCTTCTCCCGGGGGGCTGGCAGTGGGTGCTCAGCCCCAGCCCCACTCCTGGAGCTTGGTTGGCCGAGGAGAAGCCGGGGGCTGCATGGGGCCTTTTCCCACCCCTGCCTTCCCCTCCTGACTTGTGCCTGTCAGCATGTGAGAGGAGTTTTATTGGTCTCTTTGATGTTGCAGAGACCAGAACTGTACAGACTTTCATTAAAACCCTGCCCTGTGGGCCCGGGGATTATGAATATTAGAACATTGCCCTTTTATGTGAACACGTATTGACCAGCGAGCTCTGAGCAGTGTTTTTACTAACGACACCCAAGTGCCCATTACAGCCCCTGCCTGGGTTGCTGGAGGTTTACTGTCAGCAGCTCTTTGGGAGAGGTATAAAACCCCTTTCAGAAGCGTTCTGCCTCTCCGTGCAGCGTGTGCGAGGATGTTAAAAGGTTGCTAAGCTGCCTGTGAAAGCTCAGGAAGGCAATTATCCATTTAAAAAAAAAAAAAAAAAAGTGGGGGGGGAAAAAAAATGAAAAAAAAAAAAAAAACTAATTAGGCAATTTCTCTCTGAATTTGAAAGCACCCTAGAGGGTCTCATGGGGTGGATTAAGATTTTGTAATATTTTTCAGCTCCTCACTCGATCGTTGCTGCTTCATTTTCTTTCTCTGGCGTTGTGCAATATCGGGTAACAAAGACCTGATTCAAACTGCTTATGTAAGAGTGGCCTTTCCCCCACGCTCCGTCCCTCTGTCCATCCCTACGTCCATCCCTCCATCCAGGACCTGGTGGGCTCTGTCACACAGACTTGGGCCAAACTTGGGTCTGTGTTTGGCCACCCCGCCGGCTGCGGCGCGCGGCAGGGTACGATGCCCAGGGCTCCCTTCTGCCACTGCCCCGTCTGTGTCCCCAAAAAGGGACCTGTCCGGCCCCAGGCTGCATCCCCGCCGGCGTTCTTAGCCAGAGCAGCCCCGAACATGTGTGCAGTGTGGATTATACCCAGCTCCTAATAGCTGCAGGAACAGCTTGACGCTGCCGCAGCTCTCCCTGGTGCTTTGTGCGAGCGAGCTTTTAATAGCGCCTGTGACACAGAAAAGGAACTATCAGCCTCCTGTAATTTGGGTTCGTTTTTACTGCTGGTGCGTCAGGAGACAACTGTGAACTAATTTCAGTGATGCCATTCGATAACCTTGTGAAATCTGTAACCATTCCAGGGGGAGGGGGGGAGATCCCGGAGGGATGCGCCGGGCTCCCCGGGGTGCTGCTCCCTGCCCTGCTCGGGGGCTGTGGGGCTGCTCAACCCCTTGGAAGGCTTTGGTTTGCCCCCCAGTCCCCTGCCCTGCTTGTTCTTGTTCATTCTCCTTCGCAGGGTGCATCTTGCTCCATTTCAGGGTGCTGAAGAGATTTAAGCAGGTCCTGGACCCCGTGTCCCTTGCCAGCCCCCAGCTGATGGTCCCTGCTCTGGTGCTTGGGGCATCGCTCAGCCCCAGGGAGAGGGTGGGTGTCCCTGAGCTGCTGTAGCTGTCCCTGGGGCTCCCCCAGTCCCTTTGCTGGATCCCTGGGGATCACAGCGAGGTTCCTCTCGTTGCCTGTGCTTGGAGCATGGTGTTTGGACACAGCTTTCAGCTACGGTGGACGAGAGCAATAGGAGAAGGGTGTGAGGAGGGATTTAATGCCTTTCTGGGACCGTCGCTACTCTTCCCAACCAGGAGCTGGGGAGGGAGGGAGGGAGGGAGAGAGGGGGGGGAAGGGAAGCTTTTAGGTTGCTAATCATGAAATTTTATTGCAGCCTAGAGAGGCTGTTGGCAAACCACAACACACACGCACGCACACACACAAATCAGTTGCAGAGAGCCCCGGCTTCCCGCGAGCAGCTCCCGAGCCTCCTCGGCAGGACCCACCGGCAGCAGAGGCAAAGCCAACCCTCCCGGTGCTGCCCAACGCCCAGGTCTGCTTTGTTGGGAGCAAAAAAGCTTTTGCAGCCTCTCAGGCCTCGCTCATAAAAGATTCAGAGGCGCAGCGTTACTGTAACGCTCTCCAAAGGGACCTGGAGGGCGACGAGACAGTGAGAGCGATTATTACACATCCTGAGCAAAATTGTTCTCTGCAAAACCACATATAGCCCCTTATAGATTTCCATGCAGCATGAGAGGTCGTTAATTCACGCCCTGATGATGAACTTAATTTTGTTTCCTGCTGAGCAAATGACGGCTTAGAGGCAACTTTGTCTTATTATGGTGTGGAGGTTTCTTTTTTTTCTTTTCTTTTCTTTTTCTCTTTTCTTTTTTTCTTTTTTTTTTTTTTGGTGTTTTGTTTGTGTTTTGGTCTTTTCTTGCATTGTTTGCAGAACACAGAACATGTGGCTGCCTCTTGGTTTATGATGGATGCTGCTTCTCCTGGCAGCAGGGCCTCCTCCAGCCCCTTGGTCCCATCCGGGACCCCCGTGGGGGGTTTCACCTGCTGCAGGGTCCTCTGGCCAAACCCTGCCCTGCATCCTGGGCTTGTTCTGGTTTTAACTCCTCCATTTCCCACCTGCATTGAAAGTTTCCCCACCACTTTTCATTTATTATTTTTTTTTTTATTCCCCCCTTGCCCACCCACCGTGGGAACAGCTCTACCCACAGCGCAGTTCTGCAGACCCTCTGGTTTCAGTCCTCTCCCAAGGAGCCATCTCCCGCCTTCATGAACCAATTAACAAGAAAACTTTCCTCCAAGAGAGTAAATAATTTCTTGCTGCGAGGCCAGACTGTAGCTGGGAACATCCGCAGCCATGCTGAGTGCTCCCTTCCCCGGCCTCAGCCTCCTGCTTCCCAGGGCCCCCGTCCAGGGCCGGGCACCGGTTCCTGCAGTCCCCATTTTCCTGAAAGGAGGAGGAAGAGGAGGAGGAGGAGTGTCCTGCCCTGACTTGCTGAGCCCTGGGAAGTCCCTCAATGGAGAGAGAGAGAGAGGGTCCCCTTGGGTACCAGATTTCACGTTTCTCAGAAAACCCAAGTTCTTTTCCCCTCCCACTGTCATTCCCAAACCAAAGGAACGTGGGGAGCCGGCCAGCCCCGGCCCTTCGGGGGGTGTGGAGCTCGGGGCCAGCGAGTCCAGGTTTCTGGAGAGGCTCTGGATCCTTCTGGCATGGACCCCTCTGGGCCAGGATTTTGTACTTATGTTGTTGTGTGGTGGTTTTTTTTTTTCCCCAGCCGGGGTAAGGCCCACGCAGCTGAAGTTGTGGCAATCTCTTCTTTCCCATGAGTTCATCTTGTAATAAATCGCACCAGCCCTGCAGAGGGGGAGGAGAAATTTGAAAGATGTTTATAGAATTAATTCCCCAAAGGAAATCTCATGGGGGAGGGCGAATGGGGGGAAGAGTTGGGAATTATTTTTTATTTTTTTATTTTTATAACAGAAGATAGATTTTTTTTTTTTTTTTTAGTTTGCTAGATGGAAAAAAATCTGCAGAACAACTTTAGTGCTGGGAAACAATTAGATTTCCTCCTCTGCTGCTCTTCTAAGGAAGAGTCCACATCGTGTGGGTCGTCCTTTGCCACCCTGGGGTGCGAGGGGACCATTCCCATCCCCTGGGACATGCCAGGAATTCCACGTAGTTACTCCAGTGCTTGGTTTGACTGGGATGCATCCTCCAGAACCACCCGCGAGTCCCCCGTCTCTCTCAGGAGTTTCTCCTGGTGCTGTTTACTCATTTACTTCACATTCCTCAAAAGTGTGCCTTCTGCAGGGTCCTCCCGTCTCCCTTGTGGCATTCCAAGGGCAGGGGGAAAAAAAGAATACAAATAAGAGAGGTTTTGAGCTGCTTTGCAGCATGCTGGGGTCTGCAGCCCGATTCCCCTCGGTTTTCCCCAGGGGTCCGGGCTGGGGGAGCCGGGAGGATGCTACCATCTGGTGGCACAGCTTGTGGCTGCAGCCCAGCTCCATCCCAGCCTTGCTGCTTGCCTTGGGCTTCCATAAAAGCACGGGGTATAGAGAACAAATAAATGGCCCCAGAACAAAAGCCCCCCCATCTCTGTATTAAGGCTGGAGGGGAAGAATCTGCTGGCTGGTTGTGATCCCCTGGGGTGCAGCCAGGAGTGACCTCCTGCAATGAACTGTCCTGCAGAGCAGAACCCGGCGGTGGAGGAGGCAGAGGATGACAGGGATAAACCCAAGCTGCTGGAGGAGAAGGAGGAGATGGAGCAGCCACAAATCAAGGTGCCCATGGAGGTACTTGAGAGAGAGGAGGAGGAGAGAGGAAAGCTGGACGAGAAAGTGCAGCTCGACCGTCCCGATCCAGGTAACAAGGGAAGGGGATGGTTTGGGGGCTGGTTTTGGGGCTGGTTTTGGGGCTGGTTTTGGAGCTGGGAGGGGTGTGCTGCAGGACTGTTCCAGATAAAGGTCCTGATCTCATTACCTCAAAGTGAGTCAGTTTGGTGCTCTCAAGGCTCATTAGAATAATGGAATCATTTAAGTTGGAAAAGACCTTTAGGATCTTTCAGTGCTTATCCATTTCCTCATCCTACCTCAGGAATCCTCCTCCTGGTGAGGAAGGAAAGGCAGGGCTGAAGGGGAGCGGTGGGTTGGGTGCCCACTGAACATTCCTCCCCCAGTCCCAAGCCCCCCTAACCCTGCCTGTCACCCACCCTAGGGATTGCCCTGCCCGTGGGGGAAGCTCATCGCCACGAGCCGCCCGTCCCGCATGACGAGGTGGTGGTGGACATGGGGCGGGAGCAGGAGGAGTCCGATGAGAACAAGCTGCTGCCTGGAGGAGCCAACAACCACCAGCTCAATCCAGAGCCACCGGGAGCCCTGAATCCCCAGAAAGAGGCACTTGGCCCAAAACAAGGGCAGGAAGCGATCGCTGAGAACCAACTGCGGGGAGGGACTGACGAGCCCGTTAAGAATCCAAAGAACGTCCTGGAGGTGGTGGTGGTGCAGCAGGATGGAAAGCTGCCACACGAGGAGCTGGGGCCAGACAAACAAGCAGTGGGAGCCAAGGCACAAGCTGCCGTGCTGGACGGCGAGAAGAAAGCTGAAGCTGCAGGTGACAGGGAGAAAGCAAAGCCCCAGCTCCCCAGGAAAGCAGGAGAGGCTGTGAACTCCGTGGAGAAGGAAGATGACCCTGGTAAGCTGCTCCCATGGCTGCTCCTCCCAGCAAAGCCTCCTCCTGGCCCATAAACCCCTCCCGAGGGTGGGCACTCGGGTTGTTCCTACCTGCATCCCAGCGTTGCCTTTTCATTCATGGGATTAGCACGTGAGCCCCTTGCCCAGCTGCTGGGGAGGAGGAGGAATGTGGAGGCTCTGACAGGGCCTGTAATAGCTGTCAGACAGTTGTTTGCTGCCCTGCTAAATGTCAGGAGCTGAGCTGTTCCTGCACGGCTCCAACTCGCTGGGGACGCGGAGCGGGGAGCTCTTGACAGGTAACACATTGCTAAGTGCCCGTCTAAAAGCTCGTTAGAACCCTCCTTGCATTTTAATTGGCTGAGGTAGTTAGGGCTGGCTGGCTGCCACCAGTCTGTAAGATTGTTAAATCTTTTTTGATTTTTTTTTTAATTTTTTATTGCTTCCCTTGCAGCCATCGGGTTGAACATAAACTGTGCTGGCTTAGGCAGGGAGGGACAGCACAACCCTGAGTCATTTTAGAGAACATCTGCTGCTGGAGCATCCTTACTGACTGCTAAGGGCTGTCTGTTCACAGGTGAGAACCAGGCGCTGCCTCTCCTGGACAGAGCAGAGCAGCCAGAGCAGAGGGAGACCCAAAACACCAAGGAGAAGCCACAGGAGAACGTGGAGAGCAAGCTGGAGGGTGAGCACGTGTCCATGGGTGTGCAAGGAGGGCACAGTGCTGGGCAGAGAGCTGTGTCCTTCTGTGGAGCCTGGGTGCTGGTCCTGTGCCCTCAGCCCTTTCTCCTGTCAGGCTCAGCTTCAGCCTCACCTCACCAGAGGAGCTGGAGCCCCAGCACAGGGGGGTCCCGTGGCTCTTTGCCTTCCTTCAGGGCCAAGGTGGTGGGTGTTTGGTGTGGTGGGGGTCTGCTCTCCTTTGTTTGGTGGCTGCATCTTAGTTATCTAATTATTTTCTTTCTTTCTAATTATTTTCTTTCCATTCTGCATTGTGATGGGACTTCGAATGCTGGTGGTGGGTCTGGGCTGTGAGGACTGTTCCCATCTCAAGGAGGATGCAGGGCCATGAATTGCCACAGGGTTTTCCCAGATCTCAGTCTGTGTGGGACGTGCCAGGGATGCCCTTCCATGAGGGTGTCACCAGAAGGTGTTCTGGGCTTGTTCTGCTCCTCTGCCCAGAGCTGAGCTTTGTACCCAGAGGGTGGGAAGGGTGGAGGAGCTTCAGGGGAGTGAGGGTGCACAGCTCCAGGGATGCTCTCTGCAAAGAGCTGTCCCACTGGGACCCTGACTGGGGGCTCCAGCTGTTGCTGCTTGGAATCAATTGGTCTCTTGGAAGGATCCAGTTCCCCCTGGCAGCCCTGGCTGTCCCTACAGGGGCAGAGGGGGAATTCTGGGGCCCTGGGCTAATAACACCATAATATGAAAGGGAAATATTTCTCTGGAATCACTTGGAGGGTGATCAGTGGGGGCAGTGTGTGCTGGAGAGGGGCCAGGGATGGGGCAGCCACAGCTTCTCTGGGCCACCCTCACACCAAAGAATTTCTTCCTAATGTCCAACCTAAATCTCCCTTCTGCCAGGTTAAAACCATTCCCCCTCCTCCCACCACTCCCTGCCCTTGTCAGAAGGGCTTTTCACCATGCTCAAAGCCAAATCCTTTGGCAGGGTTGTTTGGTAGGGGTTGTCCTGGCTAAACCTTGGCTAAACTGGGAGAAGAAACAGCAAGAGCCTCTTCTCACCCTGGCTGTAACCCAGGACTTGTCTCCTGAAAAGCCTCAGCTCAGTGTCTGTACCTCGCATGCTGGGTCTGTGTTTCCATGTAGGAAAGATGCCAAGAGGTGAGGAGTGAGGGGTTGGGTCATGGATTTATTTCTCCTCTTTTTCCTTCTTTTTTTTGCCCTTTTCTAGGAGCGGGGCAGGCGAAGCTGCTGGAAAATGCTGTGCTGCTGCAGGTGATCAAGGAGCAGCAGGTACAGCACAAGCAGCTCCTGGACCAGCAGGCAAAACTGCTGGCTGTCATCGAGGAGCAGCACAAGGAGATCCACCAGCAAAGGCAGGAGGAGGGGGGAGAGGAGAAACCAAAGCAAGGTAAGAACATCACTGGAGAGCCTTAAAAATTGGGCTGGGAGAGCTCTGAGTCCCTGGGACACGTGGCAGAGCCCATTCCTGAGCCTGTTGTGCAGAGAGGGAATCCAGTAAGGAAAAGCTCTGATGTGTTGGTTTTTCTGTTCCCCAGCAGAAACACAGCCAGAGCCTGCAGCCCCCCTCCCCAGGAGCCGGGAGGATGAGGACCTGGGAGCAAAGCCCCTTGGCCAGGAGGGGCTGGAGCACCCTGGGCATCCCCCAGACTCAGTGGAGCAGCACAGGGAGACTGCAGGAAAGCCCAAGGAGGCTGCACACAGGCGTGAGATTCCTGGGGTTCCTCCCAAGGTGTTGCCACAGGAGAACAACAGAGCTGTTAAAAATCCCGTGGAGAACCAGGATCCCCTCCACAGGGATGCCCAACACATTCCTGCAGCCAGAAACCACCTGGAAAAGAAGTCCTTGGCAGAGGATTTGGGAGGAGATCGTGAAGCCAAAGCTGAAAGAGACATCCACCAGAAGAAGAATTCCCTGAAAGCTGTGGAAGTAGCTACAGCTCCCATCCAAAGAGAACAGCTGGGGCCTGCCAAAGTTCAGGCAGTTGCAGGAAAGAGTCTGGAAAGAGACTCAGGACTGGACCTTAAAGCCAAAGGACTGAGTCAGGTGGAGCCCAAAGACCTGGCAGTTGCTCTGGACTCCTCCAGCAAAAGGAACGTGGCAGAGAGTGAGCAGCACCTACGGGAGCATCGGAGAGGTGCAGGCACAGAGGGAGCTGAGGGTGCTGGCAGGCAGCAGCAGCCCTGGCAGAGGGACAGAGGGGAGGTCAGGGGAGGAGTTCCTCAGGAGGTGGTGGTGGACGTGGGCCAAGCCCCTCAGGGAGGTGTGAGGAGCAAGCAGAGGCAGGGGGATGGAGGCCTCTCAGACGATGCTGAGAAGAAACCAGGCCCTGAGGATGCTGCTGCCCAGAAACCTGAGAAAGGAGCAGCTGCCCAGGGTGAGCAGAACCCCGACCACGACATCAAACCCAACCGGGACCTGAAACTGCAGGCGGACCTGGACCTGCGCCGGAGGAGACGGGACCTGCTGCCTCCCGAGGAGGAGGAAGAGGAGGAGGAGGCTGCCCGGGGGGCAGGGGTCTTCATTGGGCTGAACCCCCTCCCAGATGTGAAAGTTAACGACCTGCGGAGCGCCCTGGGGACGCGGCTGCAGCAGGGGGTGGCAGAGGGGGCTCAGCAGGTGGTCCACAGCCGGCAGATCCGGCAGGTGCCGGGGGGGGACTGAGCCGGGGTGGTCATCTCGGTGGGTGGCTCTGGGTGTTGGCCACGGGCACCGGGCCCAGCAGCTCCCTGGGGAAGGGTCCAGATGGGGTTTTTTGGCTGCCGTTGGCTCAGGCAGGAATTGGGGCTGGGCCAGCAGCACGCAGGGCTCGGACCCCCTGGGATCCCTTTGGACCTGGGAGAAGCATCCAGGGGACAGGGGGGCTTCTCCCTTCCTGTGGCTGCAGGTGGGTGGGAAGGTGGCAACCTTGAAAGGAACCTTCTTTCTCCTCTGGGTTTCAGAGGTTGCTGTCCTCCTCAGTCCCCTGCCAGGCCAGCTCCCCGGGACCTTTTACACCATCTTGTTCATATCAGATTGCCTTCTCCTGCCAGCTCTCCACTCCCCGAGGTGTTCCTCCATGAGGTTCCTTCCTTGGGAAGGCATCTCCAGTCCCAGCCTCAGGTCCCTTGGCCCAGGTCATGTGGGGTGTCAGGAGGAGGGAAGCCCGGGGTCTCAGCTCTCAGGAAAGGCTTTATTCTGGAGGAGCATCAAGTCAGGAGTTGAGAACCAGCTTAGTCATTCCCTTTGGTGTTTCTCCTGGAACGGGAGCTGTTAGTCTTGCATGTTTTAGGAGATAGTTGTGGTTTAGGAACCTAGTTTAGTAGAAACGCTGCCTTAAACGGGCACAACTGCTGCTGTTGTGCTGCCTCTGCTCCCAGGGATGTCACGGGGTGACCACACACCAGCAATAACCCAGAGCTGTTCCTTCTCCACCCTCCCCGGATGCTCAGCTCCCATCTCTGCTTTCCAGCTCCACTTCTCCAAAGTGCATTTATGAAACTCAGCCCGGGGGGCTGCAGACCCCTCCCTTTCCCCAAACAGCTTGGTTTGGTTTTTTTTCCTGCAAGAGATGACTCGTTTGGGAACAAAAGCTGTGGCTTGACAGGGTGGGCACAGGGGCTCGGGCATACCTACCTCTTCTCTCTGCAAGGCAGCAGAGCCTCTTTGCTTCGTGTGTCCTCCCCAGCCCCCTGTGCAGATACATCCACAGGTATCTGTACTCTGCCCCTGGAAATGCATTTTACCAGCGAGGAAGGGAAAGGCTTCCAGGAGAGCCCCTGGTTTGTTTCAGGTTCCCAGCCAGCATTCCATCCGTTTGGATTTTATTTTGTTTTTACATCCTGACCTGCGAATGTAAGAAATCAGAAATCCCAAAGCTCTCACTGAGAACGGCTGAAATGCCCCAGCCTGGAGCCTACAGACCTCATCACTGTGGTGGTTTTTTTATATATCCCTATCTCAAAAGTGTCTTTGGTAAACTCAGCCTTGTGTGGAGTTGGTGTCTGCTGGGCCCTCGCAGAGCCAGGGATGGGTTATTTCTGTCACACCAGCTCTGGGCTCTCACCACCCCTCTGGGAGCCCTTTGCTCCTCTTAAGTTCTCATTACAACACGACGGACCCACAGCCAGGACTGGGGGGAGCTTCAGGAGGACCCCCTGCCCCCTTCCCCGTGACTCTCATGGCCTTAACCCCACGGTACAAGTCACCTCCTCCATTTCGCTGTCGGGAAGCACAAGGAAGGTGCCCGGGAGCCCTGGAGCTGCTCCCCGGCTGTCAAACACAGCTCCACCCAACCTTCCCAAATCCAGGGGAGCCGGAGCAGGGGCTGGATCTGCCCCTTCCATCCCGGCTGGGGCTGGGTCTGCCCCTTCCAGCCCTGCCTGGGGCTTTGTTGATGTTTTCTCGGTGAAGACAAAAGGACCAAAGATGCTGCGGACATTCCTCGGGAACAGCCCTGGAGCTTCATCACCTCCTCATCCCCGGGGCGGACAGCGCCGGAGGGAAGGCTGAGCTCATCAATAAAATCAGCTGAAGCATTTTGATCTGAATTCTTTGTTTGTTTTTTTTTATTAATTAAAAGGCGATGCGGGAGCTGTACCCACGCACCGGGTTGTGGCTCCCTGTCACTCCGTACTCCCGGGGGTTCGGTGTCGAAGGAAAAGGGACCTTTTTGGGTTGGTTTGAGATCTTTTCTACCCTGCTGCTGGGGAAGAGGAGGGGGAGCTGCCCTGGGAACCTGCTTGGGGGAGAAAAACCTCCAAGCCGACACCGGGGGGATGGAGCAGGAGCCGAGGAGCCGGGGCAGGGTCGGGGCTGCTCCCCCAGCGCCCCCTCCCCTTTTATTCAGTAATGTCAGAACAACCCGGCTGGACCGTGAACGGTTTTATTTCCGAAGCGTCTCCAGGCTCTGGGCGGGTCAGGGGTCCCGGTCCCGGTGTCACTTCGGCGTCGTCTTCGCCTGCAAAGAGCCGCGGGTCAGACCGGGCCGAGGCTCCCGGGACCCGCATTATCCCCGCCCCTTCCTCCCAGCACCGGTACCGGTACCGGTACCTACCGCCCGGGCGAAGCAGTCCCGGAGCGCCCGGAACTCCTCCAGGCACACGTCCCGCCGCAGCTCCGCCGGTCCGGCCGCCGCCGCCGCCACGCACCGCCCGTAGGCAGCCGCCTGCGGGGAACGAGAGGGGCGGGCAGCGGGCAGCGGGGCTCCCCGGGACCCCCCTCCCGCCTCCCGTCCCCGCCCCGGCCCCACCTGCTCCCCGCAGCCCCCCAGCAGCGCGGGGAAGCGCCGCAGCCGCGCCCGAGTCCGCAGCCAGACCCCGCGGCCCGACATGGCCGCCGCCACCTCACGATGCGGACGCCGCCATTGCGGGGAGGCGCTGATTGGCTGCCCAGCCTGCTCGTCAAAGAGCGGCGCCCTCGGATTGGGTGGCGGCGGGACCCCGCCCCCTCGGTCTCCTCTACCGGCGGTGAGCCTATCAAAGCGCGGCTGCTTTCTGATTGGGTGATCCCAATCGGGATCGGCCCGGAGAAGGCGTGGATTGGTTATTCGCGGCCACACCCTCCTGCCGCGTTCTGATTGGTCGTTTGACGCCGCTGGCTCTGATTGGTGGACGTGCCCGGTGTTTACTTCCCCTCTCCTGCCCGTTTGCCGCCGGCCTCAGCCCGCTCAGACACTTCCGCCCGAAGCCCCGCCCTTCCTCCCCGCTGATTGGCCAACGTGCAGCGCCTCGCTCTTTGATTGGTGCACAGGCACTGCCGGGGGGCGGGGCTCGGACGCCGTGGCGGTGCGGGCAGTGCCGGTACCGGCAGTGTCATGGCGGCGCCGCTGAGGGACCGGTTGAGCTTCCTGAGCCGGGTACGGGAGGGAGCGGGAGGGCTGCCTGCGGCCGTGACGTCACCGCCCCACCCGTGACGTCACCACTGCCCCTTCCCGCCGCGCCTCCCCGGGGCCGGTCCCGCAGCGGGGCTGGGCAGGGCCCCGCTCACCCCCTGCCTCCCCCTCCAGCTGCCGGTGCTGCTCAGGGCCACGGCGGACGACGACGTCCCCTGCCCCGGGTACCTGTTCGAGGAGATCGCCAGTATCCTTCTGGGGAGCGGGGACGGGGGTTGCTGCGGGCTGGATGCGGGAGGTCCGGGGGGGCTGGAGGAGGAGGAGGGGGGGGTTGGGAAGCGGGGGGGTGCTGGGGACCCCTGGCCCGGGGGCCGCAGGATCCCTAACCCCCCCCAGAGATCTCCCAGGAGTCTCCCGGCAGCAGCCAGTGCCTGCTGGAATACCTCCTGACCCGGCTGCAGAGCAGCTCCTGCCGCGTCAAGCTGAAGGTGGGTGGGGGCTGAGGTGCTGAGGGGCTTTTAGAGGAGCCCCGAGGCCGGGGGGATGGGCTGGAACCTGCTGGCTGCCTCACCCCCAGCCCTCTGCCCGCAGGTGCTGAAGATCCTGCTGCACACCTGCACCCAGGGCTCCCCACAGTTCCTCCAGGACCTGAAGAGGAACGCGGGGTTCATCCGGGAGGCAGCAGGTGAGGGGAGCTGGGATGGGGAGTGGGAGCTGCTGGGAGAGCCCAGGGAGGCTCCTGCCCATGGGGCTGTTCCAGAGGCTGGGATCGGGGTCCTGCTCTGTTCCACGGGAGCTGAGCACCCCCCAGCCCTTGTCCCCTCCTGCCTTGCAGCCTTCTCCGGGCCCCCAGACCCCCTCCATGGGAATAGCTGGAACCAGAGGGTCCGGGTGGCTGCACAGGTCAGTCCCAACCCCACTCCTGCTCGGGGCAGCTCTGCAGTCCCCCAGCCCCATCTTGGGGCCAGCCGGAGTGCCTGGTGCCCCCCAGCTCTCTCCCCACACCCCTTTCCCTCTCTCCTGGCAGGATTTGGCCAGTGTTCTCTTTTCCGAGGTGCCCCTGGCCCCCCCCTCCACGCTGCCAGCCCGGCCCCTGCCCCCCGCTGGTGAGTGCAGCCCCTCAGGGCCCCAGCACCTCCCTGGGGGGCAGCAGTGGGTGTGGGGAGGGGGCTGCAGACCCCAGTGATGGATGCCTGGCTGTGTCCCCTGCAGCTCTGGGCACAGGGGAAGCAGAGGGATGGGGGCCCTGGTCCCAGCTCCTGCCCCAGACACTTGCAGAGGGGAGGGACAATGGCAGGGGGGGCCCCAAACCCCTGTGCTTCCCCTGAGCACCCCCTGTGCCCCCTCCAGGCATGGGCTCCAGCCCCAGCCCGGGAGGCTCCTTGCAGGGATTTGGCTTCAGCAGTGAGAGGAGCAGCTCTGGTGAGTCCTGTGCCCCCCAGCCCCTCAGCCCTAGGTCCTGTCCCCCCCCCAGCCCCAGGTCCTGCCTGCAGGGACACTAAGTTCTGGTGGTGCTGGGAGGCACCAGACCCGGTTCCTGTCTCTCTGGGGGTGTCCCTGGGGGTTCAGGCAGAGCTCCCCTCACCCCTTGCTGGGTGCAGCTCTCTCTGGTGGGTGCTGGGGCTGGGGGGGCTCTGCTGGGTCCTTCCCTGCTGGCAGCTGTGATGTGGGTCTGGGGGATTTGCTCATGTCCCACCCCGGGTTTTCCTTGCCCAGCCCCAGGTCTGGGCTGTCCCTGGAGCCCCTCCTGCAGATCTCTGCTGTCCCCTGGGGGGGGGTGGGTGCCTCGGGGTGCTCCTGACCCCCCGTTCCCTGCCCAGGCTCCCCGGGGGAAGCTCTGCTCAGCACCATCCAGCGTGCAGCTGAAGCCGTGGCCCAGGCTGTGCTGCCCGGCCCGGGGGGCCCCCGCCCGCTCCCTGGGGGGCTTCTCCAGGATTCCTACCAACCCGTCAGAGCCCCCTCTCCCACCAGGAGCTCCACTGGAGCTGTGAAGCCACCAGCAGCCACCACATCCCACAGCACCCGAGGTTGGCTCCATTCCTACTGCTGGCGGGGAATCCCCAGGAGGGTCTGGGGTGGGTTTTTTGGGGGGTCTTGAGGGGGGGTCTGCCCTCACTGTTGATGTCCCTGCAGTCAGGCACCATCCGGGGCTGGCAGGAGGTGGTTGGGAGGAGGCTGACAGTGGGCACAGCTCCCAAGACTCCTCCCAGGGGAACGGTGACTTGAGCAGAACCTCGGATTCCTGCAGCAAATCGGGCAGTGACAGCCACTCGGGGGGCAGCCGGGAGCTGAGCCAGGGGGCTGAGAGGTGAGAGTGGGGCTGGGGGGGTCTCCCCTGAGTCCCCCCCCCCCAAGACCCTTCCCTCCTCTCCAGGAACAGCACCCTGTTTTCCCCCCCTGTTAATCTGAATTCTGGGATGTTTGGCTGCCCGGAGCAGCTTGAGGGGAGGGTTGGAGGGTGGAGGGGTCCCTGTCCCCATGAAGGGTCTCCTGGAGCAGGGGGGATGCTGACAGCCCTGGTGACTGCCACCGGGAGGTGAACCTGGTGTCGGTGCTGACCCGTGGCCCCAGAGTCTTCCTCACCAGGGAGGAAGCTCAGCACTTTGTCAAGGAGTAAGTGTGTCCCCCCTTGGTGACTCCCCGGGGTGCTGGGAGCAATCTCTGTGGCCCTGACCCACCCCCAAACTCCTCACTTCCAGGTGTGGGCTGCTGAACTGTGAGGTGGTCCTGGACCTGCTGAACAGGGCCCTGGAAGACCCCAGTGACAGTGTCAGGATGGTGAGGATGCTCCTGGTGATTCCTCCCCCGTGGGGTGCCCCGGGTGGGAGGGTCAGGGGGAAGGAATCACCCCCGGGGGGTTTCTTGGTGTCTCCCTGCAGAGATCCATGGGTGCCATCTCCTCCCTGGGCTGCTCCGACCTCCTCCCCCTTGACCAAATCTTTGCCAGCACCCGGTGGCACCTCCAGCAGCTCAGCAGAGGCAGCCCGGGCCCTGTCACCAACCGAGCCACCAAGGTGATGCCTGGGATGTCCCCGTGTCCCCTCCCTCATCACGGGTGGGGGGGCTCCCTGGGACACACACACACGGTTTTGTGTGACCCGGAGGGGGTGGGGATTGCAGGGATCCCCTGGGACACAATGGGGGGTGACCCCCATAACTGGGAAGGGGTTTTGTGGTGAAGCCCCCTCCCCAGTCCCACTCTCTCCCACAGCTCCTGAGGCAGCTGGAGGCTCTCTGCAGTGGACACCCCACCCACCGGACCCCCCACCCGGACCCACACCTCACCGTGGGCTCAACCCCACACCCCGGGGACCTGCTGACAGACACCGACCCCCCTGCAGACCCCACCATCCTCACCCCCCTGACCCCAACCCCACAGCCCCCGGCTCCACCGGGCCAGGACACCCCCGGGGTGGCTGTGCCCCAGGAGCCCGAGGTGGCCAGCGGGCTGGCAGGGGACCCGGCCGGATCCCTGTCCCTCTTTGCTGGCATGGAGCTGGTGGCCCGGCCCGGTGAGGTCCTGCTGGGCCGGCCCAGTGTGGTACCGTGCCGGGACTCCCTGCAGGCCCAGCCACGGACACTGCCCCGGGATGGACAGAGCGGCCCCGAGGGCCCCCGCCAGCCCTCAGCCTTTTCCTTTCTCAACCTGTAGCTCCCGGGAGGGCTGTGGGGGCTTCCCCACCCTGGGATGTGTCCCCCGTGGGACCCCCACACCCCCCCCGGCAGCCCCACAGCCCCCATCCCACAGCAGAGAGGGAAGAGGGGGCTTGGGGTGTGAGGTGGTGGGGGGGCCCGGGGCTTTGGGACGGTTCTGATGTCCCTCACTGGCATTTTGGCCAAAATTCCCCATTTCTGGGGATTTCCGTGGCCTTCCCCCAGCACCCCCCGTGCGGGGAACAGTCAGTGCCTGCGGGGGGGTGGTTTGGGGACCTGGCCATGGGGTGCCCCATGGCCCCCAGCCTGTGGGGTTGGGGTGAGGGGAGACGACACTGTGGGGCCGGGACCCACCAATAATAAACCCCACGTCTGGCACTGGCACCTCCTGGTTTCTTCCTGTGCTGGTGCTTCCACAGCACCCCCTGCCCCATAACCCCCCCTGCCCCATAACCCCCCCTGCCCCATAACCCCCCCTGCCCCATAACAACCTCCCCTGCCCCACAGCCCTCTCTGTGCCCCACAACCCCACCCGCCCCATAACAACCCCCCCTGCCCCATAACCTCCCCTGCCCCATAACCCCCCCCCGTAGCCCCCTCCCCACCCCACAGCCCCCTCTGCCCTGTACCAGGTCCCACCCCTCCGTGTAGGCCCCGCCCACCGATCCAAGCCCCTCCCACCCACTCAGGCCCCTCCTCCCTATCTTAAGCCACGCCCATCTTCCTCCGCCCCTTCTCCCGTCGCTCCTCCCCTCAACCAATCCCCGCTCGCCATCTCGCCCCGCCCCTCCCTCCCCATTGGCTGCCGCGCTCCTTTTCGCCCCTCCCATTGGCCGGGGCGGTGCGCGCGGTGCGGTGCGGGTAGGGAACGCGGGGGGTGCGCGGGGTGCGGGAATGGGGGGGGGAACGGGACCGGAACGGGACCCCCACCCACACCCTACTGCGGGGCCTCCTCCCCGCTCAGAGCCCTTCAGCCGTGCGGCCGCTCCGGGGGGCGGTGTTTGAGCCCTGGGGGGTTCCGGGGCCTGGAGAGCTCCGAGGTGCCGGGCTTGGGGGTCCTGGGGTGGTCGGGGTCCTGAGGGCCCCCTGGGGGTTTGGGGCTCGGGAGTCAGGGCCTGGGGGGTTGTTCCGTGGGGGGGTTGAGCTGTGGGGGTGTAAGCCTAAGGGGGGTGTGCTGGGAGCGGGTCGGTCCTGAGCCTTGGGTTCTGCGGGTCCTGGAGCTTGAGGTCCCAGGAGTTCGGGGCTGGGTGTCCCGGGCCTGAGCCCTGCTGGTTTCCATCGGGAGGTTTTTGTTTACCGGGGTTGTTGGGGTGAGGTGAGGAGGAGCCCTGGGGGGAATGAAGCCCGACCTGAGAGGTTGGATGGGTCTGGGGGTCACAGGATGTCCAGGAGCAGAGGGTGTGGGAAAGGGGCTCAGCCCTTCCCCAGCTGCACGGTGAGGAGACCACCAGGTCCTCTCCAGGCCTCGTGTCCAGGGCTGTTTGGCACACGGATCACGGGGGAAGGTGTTTTGTCCCCTTAGGAACCGGTGATAGCTCCGGTGTTTGCGTGTGGGTGGGTTGTGGGATGTGCTCCCCGTGCCCTCACTCCACTCGTGCTGTGCTTCCAGGGCCTCTCTCCCTGCTCCAGCATGAAGAGCAGCTGCAGCAGCTCCTCCGTCCCGGGTGCTGGTTCTGCCAGCACGGATCTGGTCCTGACGGGCCTCCCCATGCCGGTGTCCCGGCGCCCCGGCAGTGCCTCTCCCACCAAGCACATGGCACGCTCCATCTCTGTCACTGCTGACAGCAAAGCCAAGAGGAACGCTCTGGTGAGTCCTGGGGGCAGAGGTCCCGTGTCCCTTCGTCCCTCCTGCTGCTCGGGGCCAGGCTGTGTCTGCACAGCTCCAGGTTCTCCCTCCAAATCCAATCACTCTCAGCCATCAGCTGCTCCTCGGGTCTTCTCGACCCTGTAACTCTCAGGAGGGCAGCAGGCAAGCAGCAGGCTCCATCCTCTGTCCTTCCTTGCCCTTCACCTCCCTGTGCTGATTTCCTCCTGGAAAATCCCCAGGTCCTGGTATCTTCTGCCGGATCCCCTGGCACGTTCAGGCCCAGCCTGTGCCTGGCTGAGCACCCTCTGCTCCCAGGGGCTCAGCGGGAGCTTTGTGCTCTCGGGGCCTCTTTTCTGAGGTTTATTTCAGCAGAGTGAATGAGCCCCAGATACTTACAGGGCTCTGCTGAGATCCAGTGGCAGTCACTGCTGAGTAATCCCTGCTGCCCTGGCAGGCTCCCTGCTTGCTCCTTCCCAGGTAACCAGCAAATGGCAGACACATTGCTGCTGGCTCAGCAGCAGGAGCCTAAGAGGGAGCCAAGTGTCAGGGCTGTCTGGAGGGCTGTGTCAGGGTGCCTGACTGACGGGGGGAGCCCTCCTCATCTGAGCATCCCCACTCCTCAGCATCCCTGCTGAGCTCAGCTCTCTCCTCTGCAGGAAGATGCAGGATCCAGGGCCATGAACAACCTAAGGAGGTCCAGCAGCACCACCCAGGTGCCCCAGCGGGTCAGCAGTGCCTGCAGGTACAGCTCCTGCCCCCCCTCCCCTGGCTGGGATGCTGGGGAGCCCCACTGACTGTCTGACATCATCCCTGGTTACCTGGGGTAACCAGGGCCTTTCAAAAACCATACGTGAAGCTCTGCCAGGGTTTTTCAGGTGTGGAGGTCACTTGATTGGGATTTGGGGAAACAGAGTTTTTGCAAAACCCACTCAGGGTAATTCCAAGGGACAGGACAGCCCCTTACAACAGCCCCTCCTGGACCCTCTGGGCTGCACCTGGCTGTGTGAGGAGACCAACATTCTCCTCCTCTCTCTGGTGACCTCCTGGGTCTCCCTCAGAACCATTTCCTGTTCTCTTTCTGCTCCGTGCCCATCCCTTTAACTTGTTCCATCCCCACACATCACAAAATGCTCCACAGCTCTGGGCAAAACTGAACCACTGGTGGGGTTTGTGGCTGTGTGAGAATTGCCCAGCCCTCTCCTCCCCTGTCACACAGTACTGTGCCTCAGCTCTGAGTTCTCCATATTTCCAGCGTGTCTGGGTGCCAGCAGAGCAGGATCAGAGCTCTGCTATCACTGCTGTGTGAGATTAACTACAGAACATTTGTTCTCTCCTCCTCTTGGCCTTCCCTGGGTCCGGGCTAAAGCCCAGAGCAGAGCAGAGACTTCCTGAGCCTCTTTGAGAGCAGTTCTGGGGGAAGAAAGAAGCCAACGGGTCTGAGCAAAACTTCCCCAGAAAAGAAAACCACTTGGAACATCTTGGTGAGGACGGGGACATCCTGGGGTGGGTGGGCTGTCAGCTCTGCTTGCTGGTGAGGAAGGAGATTTGGTGCTTATCCCTGGCAGGATGATCAGCCACAAGTGTTCCCGGGCCCCTCCAGCTCCTGTGGGGCTGAGCCACCAGCAGGAATGAGGAGGAAGGAAAGCACCGTGCTGCTGGCAGCCAACTTCACTGCCAACAACAGGTGGGAACTGGAGCTGGTCTGGTGCTGGGAGCAGCTACACCCAGGAAGGGATCCGGGCAGGGGAGGGGGAGTGCCGGGTGGTCACGGGTGGGTTGGGGGTTGTCCAGCGGGTCCTAATGCTTTGTTTTCTCTCCTCAAAAAGGAGCAACAAGGGCGCGATGGGCAACTGTGTCACCACCATGGTGCACAACAACTACTGCACTGCTGAGAAGGGCCCCGTGCCCAAGAGCTCCAACCAGGCCCCCAGCTCCCTCAAGTACGTCTGGGAAGGAGCTGGCTCGGGGGCCGTGCCCCCCTTGCCTTCTCCTGCAGGTGTGTCAGGGATGGGGCTGGGTGGTGCTGAGCAGCTTCATCTTTTCCCATAGCAACGCTGTCAAAGCCACCTCGAATGAGGAGGGTGAGAGCAGCAGCTTGGCCAAGTCCCAGAAGAACTTCTCCAGCAACAACATCATGACCCGCAACAACAACAGCAGCAGCAGCAGTGGGGGTGGGGGTGGCCTCCCCCGCAGGAAGGAGGTGACCGAGGAGGAGGCAGAGAGGTGAGATGGAGCTGGTGGGGAGAGGCAGGAGGACAGTGCTGGGTGGAGGGGGGAGCTCGGGGGGAGCTGGTCCTGTTTGAGGGGTTCCAGACTCCTCTCGTGGCTGAGTGACCCTCCCCGACTCTTGCCTCTGCGCTTTGAGTTCCTCCCTCCCAAAAAAAGTCAGTTTGGGAAATTTCCTCCTGGAGTCAGGGTGTGAGGGGACAGATCCCAATGCCCTGGGCTGGCGCTGACCCTCCCTGTGCCCTCAGGTTCATCCAGCAGGTGAACCTGGCTGCTGTCACCATCCAGCGCTGGTACCGCCGGCACTCGCAGCGGCGCAGGGCGGCAGCGGCGGCACTGGGGCGGTTGTTGGCTTCCAAAAGAGAGGTGAGTCCTGTCCCTGGCCTCTGACACCGACCCTTCCCACACCCCTGTCCCCTCACCTTCCTCATGAGGGAATTCCAGTAGCTTTAACCCAAACCCAAGCTCTCGGAGATGGGAGGGCTTTGACTCCACAGCCTCTCCAGAGAGCCGGGGTGGGTTCTGTGCCACCAGAGCTGTGCTGGTCAGGCAGGGGGGTGCCCAGGTTGGGTTCAGCCTGGGAGCTCAGCACTGCTGGGTTCTGGTGTTCAGCTCCCTTCAGTGTGGGCAGGCAGGTGCTTGGCAGCAGCAGCACAAACCCTGCAGAATTCTTACAGGAATTCTTCCTGTCTGGGACGGGCTGGTGGCTGGAGGAGGGATGTCCCAGCTCATCACAGTAAATCACTAATGAGCTGGCTGAGTAGAGTGAGGAGTCATCTGCAGCTATTTGTGTTACTTTGTGTTTAATTATTTATGCCAATAACGAAAAGCACCAGGCTGCTCTGGCATGTGAGAGTCTATTTTTAAGCCTTGTCTCCTCGGTGGTTTCAGGCCCAGGTGACTGGCAGTTGCACTGAGTATCTAGAGAAAACAAACTGCTCTGGAGGAGAACTTTCCTGAGGGCTTTTACCATCCCAGTGGGAAGGATTGGGGTGGGGGGATCCTGGATGTGGGGTGACCCCGGGTGCTATGTGCCCTTTCCCTCTGCTGTGGGCGGTGGGTGCTGGAGGGCTCTCCATGACACTGGGACCCTCCTCTCTGGAAGGAAAGGCAGCAGCAGGTGCAGGAAGGGAATATCCTGGATTTGCACGAGAGGAAGGACGAGGAACGCAGGAAGATCCGAGAGGAGAAGGCCCGGCTGGCCCGGCACGCTGCCATCCAGGTGGGGAAGAAGCAAGATCAGTCTGTGGGCATCCTCCTGCAGCAAGCAGACCTCTCCCTCTCCTCTCCCCCTTTCTGGGAGCTTTGCACAAAGCAGAGTTGGAGTTGGCCTTGGATGTGAAGTGTTCCCTTGGGGAGCTGGAGGTGCCACAGAGCCATTTCCCACTGGGCTCCTGCCAAGCCTTGGCAGCTCATTGGGAGCTCGTGGAGACAGTGCTGCTTTCCCTCTGGTTTAGGGGAAAAGGAGGAGCATGCTGGAATGGGCAGGCTGTGACTGCAGCTCCTTGGGGTGCCCCAGAAAGGGGGGACCCTCCTGGAGAGTGGGATCCTTCCAGGGTGGGCTGAGCACCTCTGTGTCCTTGCCCTGTTCCTGCAGCCCTTTGTGGAGCAGCAGAGGACACTGTGTGGGGACATGTGAACAGCCCTCAGCCAGCTGCTCCCAGCAGAGCTCTGGTCCCTGTGCTCCAGAACTGTCCTTGTTAACCCTTCAGCAGCAGGCAGGGGGGTTGCTGCAGTCTCACTGAAAGCAGTGCAGGAATGTGTCACTGCACACTCCGTGCTGGGCAGGAGACTGATCACTTGTCTGTCCCCACAGGAACTGCACCAGAAAAGGGCCCAGAAAGTCTCGGATGCAAAGCACTTGGCAGAAGAGGAGGTTGGGCTGGGGAAGGAGAGCAGACGGGTAGTAAAGAAGAAGCCTGCCAAGCCTGCCCCTGCCAGCCCTGGTCCTGCTGGCAGTGTCACCAAGGCCAATAATGCTGGTGAGTCCCTTGGGCAGCTCCTTGCTGCTTTTGGAGCAGTGTGTGCCATGGGGAAGGAGGAGAAGGCTGTTGGGGTGGCTCTGGGGAGCTGGTTTCAAGGGGCTGGTTGTTGTTGCTAGTGCCTGAGCCCAGTCTGGTTCCTGCAGAGGCCAATTTCCACTCGGTAGCTGTGGAGCCAGAAGAAAGCAGCCTGGCAGAGCTGAGCTCCCAGCCCTCACGGGACCCCAGGGCAGAGGATAAGCTGCAGGTGGGTGTGCTGGGGGTCCTGGCACCAGCCCTTTTGCCAGGATGTCTGTGCAGCCTTGGGTGACGCCTGGGGAGATCCAGCAGAGCGTTCTGCTGCCAGGAGCTGTTCTCTTCTCCCCTAGGATGTGAGCTCCAGGGAGCTGGGTGGCGAGGAGCTGGAGCCGGTGGTGGGAGCTGCCAGCAGGGCGCAGTCCAAGGTGACGCTCAGTGAGCTGCTGGACACCCTGCGGCTGCTGGAGGAGGAGCCAGAGCTGCTGCCCCCACCGAAGCTCTTCAGAAAGGAGAGATACGCCTGGGCAGAGGGGGTGAGCAGAGGGCTGAGGCTGGTCACAGCTAGGGCTTACCCAGAGAGAGAAGGTTCCTCGCGTGTCCTGGCCCTTGCTGGGTGGTGGAGGGGAGCAGTGCTGTTGGTTCAGTGCTGCAGGAGGAGTTTGGTGCAGTTGGGGCTTGAGTGTCCACAGGGAGCAGCAGAACCACCCGGGGGGTTGTGGTGGAAGAGCAGAGGATGAGGCTGGTTACTGGAGGGCTGGGATCCTGTGGTGGAGCAGAGCCAGCACCTCCTCTCCTGAGCCTTCTCCTGGGGGCTCATTCCCGGCTGTGTCTGCCCTGCAGGAGCCCAGCTCCAACTCCCTGACTGCTGATAACCTGGAGAAGTTTGGGAAGCTGAACCACTCGCCGGGGGTCCCGGAGGATGGGGCCCTGCTCTCTGAGGCCAAGCTCCAAAGCATAATCAGTTTTCTGGATGAGATGGAGAAGTCAGAACAGGAGAGGCCCAGGTCAGCTGCCTCGGCCACGCAGCGGGAGGTGAGAGCCCAGCCCTGTCAGAGGAAGGGTCCCCCCTATCTCCTCGTCCTGGTTCTGGGGCGTTCCCCACCACCCTCTAAGCTTTTTTCCCTGCCGTGGCAGGGTCTCCTCTCCGAGGAGGAGCTGGCACATTTGGAGCAAGCCTCAGCTGTTGCCACGGAGGTGACAAGCTCCATCGTGAGGCTGAAGCTGGAAGTGGAGGAGAAGAAGAGAGCCATCAGCCTGCTGCAGACTGCCCTGGTGAGGAGCCCCATGTGCTTGAGGCCAAGAGCCCTCAGCAGATGTTCCTTGGGGCAGCGGCTCCAGAAGCACAAGATCAGGGCTTTGGGAGGAGGATTTCCCACCCGTGTCCCTGCAGAGCACTGCAGGGTGCCCAAAGCTTTGTGCTGAGGAGCTGAAGGGCTGGGGGCTGCCAGACACACTGCAATCCCTGTCACTGTTAGTGTGGGAAATATCTGCAAGGTCCTCCCAGTCTGGTGTGGGCTTGTCTCCAACTTTTCCATGCTATCCTTCTGACTGAAAAACCTTTCTCAAACTCCCGTCCTTGGGAGGTGCCTGGCTCGTCCCAAAGCCCTCGATCAGGACCTGGGTGAACTCTTTTCTCATGTCCCACGGGGACTTGGGTGTTCTTGCTGGCAGCAAGGCAGGAGGTGAGCCCCTGAGAGTGCCAAGGGTGTTGCTGTAGCTCTGTTCCTCCTTGTTCTGGCTCAACAGTACCCTCCAGGTTTGGTAGTTACCTCTGGCACACGTGCTGGGGCTGCTGTCACTTCTCCCTCTGATGCCTGGTGGCTGTTTCTCCCCTGCACCCAAAAGGCTCAGCAGAGAGAACTGACAGACCGACATGTCAAACAGACTGAGAAGGAGCTCAGCCACCAGCTGAGGCTGCAGAGGGAGCAGTATGAGGCAGCCATCCAGAGGCATCTCACCTTCATCGACCAGGTGACCTCCCAGCCCCAGCCCGGGATGCTGCTGCTGAGGATCTGCCCATGTTCCTGACACCTTTCCCTTGCCCTGCCCAGCTCATCGATGATAAGAAGGTGCTGAGTGAGAAGTGTGAGGCTGTGGTAGCTGAGCTGAAACAGGTGGACCAGAAGTACAGCAAGAAGATCACACAGATGCAGGAGCAGCACGAGCTGGTGAGGGGATGGGGAAGGTGGGGAAAGTGGGAAAGGAGAGGAGCCGTGGCTGGAATTGGTTGGTTTTGCTCAAACAGGGCCTCTGCCTGGAGCAGTGGGGTCTGTCCCACCTCGGTGGGCCCTGTTCCTTCTGAGGGACCCTTCTCTGCATGGAGCTTTGTCCTGGCCCCCAAGGGGCTGCTGTCCTTTGCTGCCCAGAGCAGACTCTTCTTCTCTCCCCTGTGACTCTCCTCCCTCCCTCTCTCCCCTGTGACTCTGCTATTCCCTTTCTCTCTCCATCCCCTCCTTTCTTTCTCCCCAGGTCTGGCGCACTTTGGGCCCCTTTTGTGAGGTAAATGTGATCTTTCCTCTGCTCTTTTTTGTGCCTTTCCCTTCTGCTGTCACACCCAGACCTGTCCCGGCCCCAGAGCTGGGCTGGGCTCTGCAGCAGGGTCAGTCCTTTGTCCCAACCATGGCTCAGCTGCTCCTCCAGGTTCTCTCTGTCTTCCCATGCTGATTTTCCTGCTCTTTTTTTCCCCTAAGAGTGATTCCTGGGCTGTGCTATTCCCCACTCCTCTCCACACAGTGTTGGGTGTCCTGCCACCCCAGAGCTGTGACATGTCCCCTGTCCTGCACATGGTCATCAGCTGCTGGTCCTGAAACAGAGCTGTTTCTGGCCAGGATGGGCTCTCCATTGTGGTAGAGGGCTTCACCTGGTTTTTGCCAATGGGATGCTGGGGAAATGCTCCCTGGGCAGCAGGGCCTGGGTGTTCTGCAGCTTTTTTGCTGGAGAAGAGAGCTGAGGAGGTCGATGTGGGCAGAGGAGGTGAGAGCAGTGGTGGTGCCTGGGATGCATGGCCTTGAGGCCTTGCAGTTTCAAAGATTGCTTGGACTGTGGTGGTACCACGGTGTCAGGAGGTCTGTCTGTCTGTCTGTCTGTCCTCCTGCCAGAGGGTGTTTCAGGACCCTTGGCAGCTCTCGTTCCTGTTCCTCTCTGCAGGGGCTGCCATGTCTCAGGCAGTGGATCCTTCCCAAGGGTTTTTCTCCATCTCATAAGAGAGGAGAAGGCCCTAGGGGAGCATGGGGCTGCTCCCCTGTACTGGGAGGACACTCCTGGCAGGGCTGGGGGATCCCTCTGTGCACAGCTTGGGCCTCAGCATCTTCCCTTACCACAGCCAGGCTCCCAGGCTGGCAGGGGTTTTCTCCCTTTGCACATCTCTGAAGATTTTCCATTTTCTTCCAAACAGGAGATTAAGAAACTGAAGGAAGTGATGAGTGCCACTGAGAAAATCCGTCGGGAGAAGTGGATTGATGAGAAAACCAAAAAGATCAAAGAAATCACTGTGAAAGGTACGGGCACCTTCTCTCAGCAGTGTCTGGAGCTGGGCTGGTGCAGGGATTTTATCCCTGCTGGTCCTGGAGAAGGGATTGTGATGGAGGGAGGTGCTGGCAGGGGCAGCCTCTGCTCTCTGGGTAGGTGCTGGAGGGGCAGAAGCCCCCGTGTGCTCTCTTCCCCTTTTTACCAGCCCCTCTTTGCTAAGTTGGTGTGTTCACCAGCTGGGCTCACCCCTGAGGCTGAGCAGTAACTCTCCTTCCCACTGCCCCAGGGCTGGAGCCAGAGATCCAGAAGCTGATTGCCAAGCACAAGCAGGACATCAGGAAGCTGAAGATGCTGCACGAGGCTGAGCTGCTGCAGCTGGACGAGCAGGCAGCCCGGCGCTACGACCGGCAGGCAGAGGAGCTGCGGGGGCTGCTGGAGAGGGAGAGGGAGGAGCAGAGCCAGAGGGAGAGGGAGCTGGCCCGGCAGAGGTATGGTGTCACCAGGGGGCATGGGGAGTGGTCTGGGGCTCTACCACCCACATGCAGCAATTCATAACCCAGGGAGCATCCCCTTTCTCTCCACCAGCCCTGAGGTGGGAGATGCCAGAGAACCAGGGGTGTCCTCCAGCATCAGTCTGGGGGTTGGTCTCTTCTCTCTAGTGATAAGCTACAGGGAGAGAGGAAACTTGTCCTCAAGTTGTGACAGGGGAGGTTTAGGTTGGATATTAGAAGAAACTTGTTAAAGTTTCTGGCACAGGCTGCCTGGGGTGGTGGTGGAGTCACCATCCTTGGAGGAGTTTAGCAGCCATGTAGATGTGGTGCTCAGGGTCTGGGCTAGTGGTTGGACTCGATGACATTTATTGTCTTTTCCAACCATCAGGATTGTGTGAATCCCCTGGCTGGCCTGGAGGGGTGGGATGGGGCAGGGTGGGGAGGTGGTGTACACATGGCTGAGGCCGTGCTGCCCACAGGTGTGAGCAGGAGGAGCAGGAGCTGCAGCAGCAGCGGCGCCGGCTCTATGCCGAGGTGGCCGAGGAGAAGGAGAGGCTCAGCCAGCAAGCGGCCAGGTGAGAGGGGCTGGAGGGGAGGACACAGCTTCCCCAGGCCGGGTTGCAGTGGGAAGAGGGTCTGGAGTCCCAGGAGGGGCCGTGATGGGTGTTGGGAGCTGTGGTGTGTGCGGGCAGGCAGCGAGCGGAGGTGGAGGAGCTGCGGCGGCAGCTGGAGGCCAGCAGCTTGGCTGTCACCAGGGCTCTGAAGGAGGAGTACATCAAGGAGAAGGAGGAGCAGGAGAGGCGCCATCAGGTCTGGTTTTCCCCTGGCATCTGTGTGACCCGGGTGGTCATTCTTGGGTGTGGTGGGTCTGGCACCCAGTGTGTGGCTGCCGCTGAGCCCCCTGCCCCTGGTGGGGTGGTCCTGGGGGGCTGCTCCCAGCTGGAACTGAGCTGTTGTCCTCCTGTTTCTCCACAGGCAGAAATCAAGGTGCTGAAGGACCGACTGGAGATGGAGAGGCAAGCCTGGGAGGCCAACTACGTGAAGAAGGAGGTAATGGCAAAGGCTGGCCTTCTCCAGAGGTGCCACCTTTGGGTTCAGTGAGGGATGGAGGCAACGTTTGGGATCTGGGTCCCCAGGAAGCCTGGCTGCTCTCCCGGGAGCGGGAGCTGCGGGAGGAGGTGAGGAAGGAGAGAGACAAAGAGATCGAGTTGGTGATCCAGCGCCTGGAGGCTGACATGTCCTCTGCCAAGGAGGAGTGTGAGAGGGCAGCAGAGAACAGGTGAGGGAGGAGGGAGCCTGTGAGTCCCAGCCCTGAGTCCTGCTCACCCCTCCAGCAAGCCCTGGGTGCTGCAGCCCATGGGGGTGAGCAGGAAGGAGGGGCTGAGCTGGGGGCAGTTTCCTCCCATTGCTGCTGTGTTGTGGTGGCTCCTGTAGTATGGAGGTGGCTGGGGATGGTCCCTGTGGTGCTGGGCTGAGCCAGACTGCCCGTCCTTTCCTTCTGTTAGGATTAAAAGGATCCGAGACAAGTATGAGGTGGAGCTCCAGGAGCTGGAGAGGTCTGAGAGAAAGCTGCAGGAACGTTGCAATGAGCTGAAGGGGCGTTTGGCAGAGCTGGAAGGGGAGAGCATCCGTCTGCAGGGCCTGCTGAAGCACAAGGAGCAGGAGGTGGAGGAGATACAGAAGGTGGGTGGGGAGCAGAGCCTTTGAGGCTCTGGTTCCTCTCTGCTCCATCCCCCTGCATCATCCTGTCCCTGCCAGTGCCTTGGTGTCACCCCTCTGCCCTGCTGCAGGTGAGGGACCAGCTGGCCCAGGAGCGGAGCAGCTTGGCAGAGGTGATCAGGCAGGAGTTTGCTGACAGGCTGGTGGGGACAGAGGAGGAGAACAAGAGGCTAAAGGCAGAGATGGCAGAGATGAGAGCCCGGCAGCGCCTGGAGCTGGACAGGATCCTGCGGGAGAAGGACCAGGAGCTGGAGGAGGTTCACAGGAGGTGAGGCTGCCTGGGTGCATTGCAGCAGTGTCTGCAGTGCTGTGACCTCGGGTCCTGCTGGGGCAAAACGGGCAGTGGAGTCTCACCCGGGCTGGCTGCCTGCTCAGCCCCTCTCCAGCCTCTGCCCCTTGTGACTTCCAGCCTGCTCTGTGTCATCCTGTCCCCAGGGCTGCTCCCTTGTGTGCCTGGGGACACCAGTGGGCAGCTGGAGCAGCCAGTGTGAGGTCTGCTGGCTGGGGCCGGCTGGTGTTTGTATGAGCACACAGAGCTCCCTGGTGTCTCCAGGAGGGTTCCCACTCTAAGAGCCAAGGTCATGCCTTGAGTATGGGATGTAGAGGATCCCTTTTCCCCTCCCCTACAGCCTGGCAAGGGCTGGAGCATGGTCTGGTGTGCTGAGAGCCAGGGGGAAGAGTCCAGCCACGAGGCAGCAACCATGGGCTTGAGAAACGAGAAGAAACTTAAACTCCCTCCCTGTGGTCCTGTTAATTAATTAAGTCTTGTGAAGCGAATGTCCCCTTCTTCCTTAAATGACTCAATCCAAACTGCATCAGGCTCATCAAGGGAACCAATGTGCTCATGGTGTGTTACAGCAGCCTCAGACTGGAGCTGCTGCTCCTTGGGGGCAGAGGGAGAAAAGGGGCTGCACTCCCCCTGTGCCAAAATCACCCCCCTGGGGCATGGGGCCAGGCTGGTGTTTGGGAATGGGGGGTGTTTGGGAATGGGGTGTTTGGGAACGGGGTCCTCAGCCCCTGTGTCTCTGTGCTCAGGGTGAAGACTGCAGTGGTGAGGAAGGAGGAGAGCGTGAGCAGCCTTCGGAAGCAGTACGAGGTGAGTGAGGGGGGCAGCCCAGCCCAGCCCCCCCTGTCCCCTGCCACACAGTTCTGTCCCAGCTCTGCCCCCCTCTGCTCTCTTGCAGGCAGCTGTGCAGAGAGCCAACCACCTGGAAGCCCTCCTGGAGCAGCAGCGGAAGCAGCTGCTGGCCCCAAAATGACAAGTCCAGGCTGGGGGGGCTCAGAGGTGCTCGGGGGGAGCAGACACCTCTGGCCTCTCCCTTCCCTCCATCCTCATCCTGGTGCCATGAGCCCTCCTGGGGCACTCAGCACCCTTCAGGAGTTCAGTATTTTGACAATAAACCTCTGATTTCTACAGCCCTTCCTGTCCCTGGGGGAGGTGGGGGCTCCCCCGTGGGTACCGGTGTGTGTGGGTGTTTGACCACCTCTGCTCTGTCTACCCACACCACGAGGTCTCTCCCAGGGTGGGATGTGTGGATCCTGGGAGAGGCAGAACTTGGAGATTTTGAGGCTAGAGGAGGCTGAGCTGAGCACCCCCAGTTCCCGCTGGCCAGGCAGGGGGGTGTGGAGGTGGAAGCTGTCACCCAGCAGCCCAGGCACGTGGGTGCTGGCTCTGCCAGTCCCCAGCTCCCTGCTCTGCCCCTTCCTTCCCCCTAGAATGTAATTCTGGGCCAGGCAGTGTCTGCTACCTGCACAGCCCTCAGTGCCCTGTGGCAGGGAGGGGAAATGCCTGGGCTGGGCCACTGGCAGCTGTTTCCTCTCCCTGGGAGCGTGCGACTGCTCCTCCGCTGCCTTTTCCCTCCGAGGAGGCTGGGGCTGGTGGGGGTGGTGGGAGGAACCCGGGGGGGGAGAGGAGGGGTGGGTTGAGCAGATGTTCACTCCTCAGATTCCCAGGGTGTTTCCCATCCATCCTGCCGGCCCAGGGAGAAGTGGCCAAGGAGACCCCAGGGTGAGGCGCAGAGGGACCCTGGCTCACCCTGGGAAGCTGCAGAGCAGCTCAGCTCCTTCCCAGCACTGGGGTCAGGCCCTGCTGCAGCTGTCTGTGGGGATGTGGTCTCAAGGTGCCCATGGAGGCTGCTAGCCCTCAAGTGCCCCTCTCCCATGCTTTGGGGCTGGGTGTGAGTGTCCTGGGCCATCAGCAGCTCCTCTAGCACCTGGGTGCTGTTGGCTGGGTCCTGCCTGGCTCCTTTCCCTTCTGGCTCCTCTGGTTGAGCCACTGGTCATGCTGCTCTCTATTCCCCCCTCCCTGAGCTGCCCCTCATCCTGGGGCAGTGGGTAGATCCACTGGGCTGGGCGCTGGACTTGTTTTTCACTGTTGTTGCTTTCATAACAACCATTTCCTGAGCTCTGCTTCCGTCTTCCACCCTGTCCCAGCCTCCTCTTTGGCCACCCGGAGCCTCCTATTCCCTGCCTGGCCTGGCCCGTGGTTAAATCAGTTAACCACATGAAATCTGCTGTGGGAGAAGAGCTGAGCCCCCTCGCTCTCTGTCCACGGGGATTTGTGCCCATGCCCAGCCCTGGGAGACCATGTGCAGGAGGGCAGTGCCCTGTCCTCCATCCGTTGTCACCAACCGGGGGGTGAGCCCCCCCATGGGTGGTCTCCTGGGTGCCCGCTGTGTCCCGGAGCCTCCCACAGGGCTCAGCCCTCCCCTGGGGCTCCGGTATCCTCCCAGCCCTGCCCCTCCTCGGCATCACCAAAGCTCATTTCTAGGCCAGTGCCCGGTTCAGCCATGAATAAATCAGCGCCGTTGCGTAACCGGGGATGCGGATTTTTACCGGATCGCTGCCTGCGACCGACCCGGACCCCCAGCACCCAGGGGTCCCCCGGGCCCACGGCTGTCAGCTGCGTGGCACAACCCCGTCCCTGTCCCCACCAGCTCGGCAAGGCTGCGGGTGGCAGCGCAGCCATCAGAGGCTCTGCCAGGGACCCCCGATTAGGGAGCCCCTCTGCCCCCCGCCCCAGGGTTAGGGGGGATGAGCGGGGCCCGGTGGCTGCCGGTGGCTGTGCCGGGAAGGAGGGCAGGAGCACAGGGTGCTTTTGGCAGCCGCGGCGCAGGGATCGCGGCTCAATCTGGTGTCTGTCCCGCGGGGGATTAGCGGCCACCCCGCCCCAGACAAATCATCCGGAGCGAGGTGGCGGGATCGCTGCGGGGTAATCGGCACGGCTAATAGCGGCACCGCGCTGCTCGCCCGCCCGGGATGCGGCAGCTCCTCCGCACTGCCCTGGAGGGGACAACGGCCGGGCTGGTGCGACCTTCTGCCTCTGTCCAGGCTGGGACTGTGCCCCTGTCCAGGGGGGAGACTTGCTGGGGCTTCTGGCCTCAGTTCTTTGGGATTTTCTCTTCCATGGCTGTGTCTAAAAGCTCTGCGAGGGCAGGAGGATGGTGGGCAGCACTGGGAGTGGTCGTGGGTTCAGGGCACCCCAACATGGCTCAGCTCTGCTCCCAGCTGTCACAGGGCTGTCCTCTGGGCAACAAGGGTGCCTGGGCAGGGTCCTGAGTGAGTAGGGGGTCCCCAAGGAAGGCAGAACAGCATGGCTGGGCTGGGCAGGAACAACTTCCCATCCCTGACCTCGTCCCCATCCTATTCCTCAATCCCATCTCACCCCAGACACAGGCTGGGCTCTATTCCTGCATGCTGGGGAGCCCGGGACACTGGATGCCAGGGCCTTGCCACCCTGAACAGGACAGCCAGGACCTTCCATCCCCTTCCACTCACCAAAGCCTCCCAGCTGCCCCTGCTTGGCACCAGAGAGGCCTTTGAGTTCATCCTCTTCCCACCCCACCATTGTTACCAGCTGTACGTGCTCAGTGTGCTGAGGGCAGCGGGGTGGTGGGTGGCGGGTGGGCACCTGTGGGGGCTGGTGGGTGCTGGTGGTCTCCATGCAGCCGCCCACCCCCAGTTGCATCCAGGCTCACCGTGACTCAGCCAGCATCAGCACGAGGAGCAGGGCTGAGCAGTGCCAACCACACCAGCAGCCCCATGGCCACCCGCTCCCCATGGCTGCTCAGGTGGGTGCAGATGCCACCAAAGCTCCTGGAAGACCCAACTCTCCTTCCCGAGGGTACCAGGGCAAGACTCAGGAAGGCATAAGGGGAGTCCTGGGGGTGGCCGGGGAGGGCAGTGGGGGGCAGAGGGCTGGTGGGGGGTCAGCCATCCCCCCCCCCTCATGCAGAGAGACCTCAGGGCTGGAGCAGGGAAACGCAGAGGCTGGGGAGAAGCGCGCCAGCTCTGGCTGCTGGGAGCCTGTTTATTCTCCCAGCAGTCCATGATTTTTCCAGCCCTGTGTCTATTTGTGGCGACGTGCCCTGTGCAGCGTGGTGTTCTCTGCAAGCCTGAAATCTTGTAAAAAATTAATCGTGTACGCAAAATTTGGCTTGAAATATTCAGGCCAAGCGTGGGGAAACGTGAGTCCCATGCAAGGAGCTCAGCCCATGTCCCGCAGCAGTGGCTCCTGGATGGGGGGGGTCCTGGGGATGGAACTGTGCCCCAACAGATAATCCACACCTGGGTCTCAGCTGCTCCCTGAGGCTGCATGGGCTCTGGCTGTGCCACAGCTTTTCCAGGAGCTGCCCAGGGCTGTGGGTGAAGCTGTGGGACCAGGACCGCTCTGTGTTTGTGGGGTTCCATGGTTGGAGGGCACAGTCCCAATGTGCTGGGGCTGTGGCATCAAGAGCACGAGGCCAAGCCATGCAGCTCCAAAGTGGGGCGTCCCCAGGCCCAGTGAGGACCCCCCGGATCAATGTGAGGGGTTTGAGGGGCTGCCGGGGGGGCTCAGCTCCCTCTGTACCAAAGATTTTGGGTGCAGGGGGTGTGCTGGGGAGTACATGTTGGGGACTGGCTGTGGGGCAGAGTTACCTCTGCTCTCCCTATTCCACCCTCGGGTCCCAGGGAGCTGGTGGTACCTGGGGCAGGGCAGCAGCCAAGCCTCTCTGCAGGGCTTGGGGGTGGCTGCCCCTCGGGGCTCCTGGCCGCACTCCCAAGGGATCTTGGTCCCAGGGGGTCCTGGCCCTGTTCCCTGGGTTTTCTGAGCCCCATTCTGGAGGTGGGGGGGTCCCAATCCTTCTCCCAAAGGGATCCCAGTCCTGTTCCTGGGGCGAGTCCTGGCCCCCCTCCCAGGGTTTCCTGGTCCGACTCCAGAAGGTCCCAGCCTCGCTCCTGGAGAAAGCCGACCCTACTCCCGGTGGGTCCCGGCCCCACTCCCAGGGGGATCCCGACCCCATTCCCGGTGGGTCCCATGCGGACCGCGCGGGGGCGGCGGCGGCTCGTCCCGTCCCGTTCTGTCCTGTCCCGTCCCGTCCCGGAGGAGCTGTGTGTCCCACTGCGGTCCCCTCTCTGCAGCTCCTCCACCTGCCGCCCCCCGCCCCCGCAGCCCCCGCTCCTGGGCGGCGGCGCGGCCCCTCCCCGGGGCTCGGGGCGCGGGGCCGCGGCTGCCGCCATGGAGGAGGAGCCGCCGCCGAGCCCAGCGCGGGGCCAGCGGCAGCCGGCGGCCCTCAGGCTCCCGCCGCCGCGCCATGGCCCTCCTCGCCGCCGCCCGCCGCCATGGCGGCCGCCTTCCCCAGCCCCAGCCTGGCCTTCAGCTCCCACCTGGACCCCGGTGAGTGCCGCAAGTCCCGGGACCCCCGCCCCGAGAAACCCCCACCCCCCCGTTCCTCCCGCCACCCCCAGCTCAGCCCCGCGGTGCCGTGCCCGCTGCCTCACCGGGAAGCGGTGCATCCCCCGGTGCCGTGAAATGTCACTTTGTCCCCGGGGAGGAAAGGGGGGGAGGAGGGGGGTCTGCCTTGCTGGTAGCCAACCGCGACCCCGACTCTGCCGCCATGAACCGGCTCGGTGCGGGGACCGCTTGCCGCAAACCGGGGCGGCATTTTTGTTCTCCCCCGGCGCTGGAGGGTGCGGAGGAATCCCGGGGGCTGCTCCGGCTCTGGAGGCATCTCTGGGCTGGGGAGGGGGTGATCGCTCCGGGGATAACGGTGGTGGGATTAGGGAGGGAGGGGAGCGGTGATGGGGAGACTCCGGGAGGAAGACGGTGCCCGGGGTTGAGCCCCCCGCCGCTGGCTCGCTGGGGGGGTAGTGGTGGCTGCTTGGGCTGGGGAGCTGGAGGGGCTCTGCGGTGGGCTGGGGGGGTGTGAACGGTGTTTTGGGGTGCAGGCGGTTACGTAAGGCGCCGTCTCCCGGCCTCGGCCGCGTCGCCGCTGCAGGGAGATGCTGCGGGAGCGGAGCGGGAACGGCTTTTGTGTGTGCGTGGTTGGGGGCTGCCGCAGCGGCCTCCCCCCCACCTCTGCTTTCCCCTCCTTTCCCTAAATGCCAGCGGCCAACGCTTACCCCGTGCCGCCCCCCCCCCCCCAGGCCCCCCCGGGTGCGGGGTGTTGGGGACCCCTTATTGCGCGGGACCCGCTGCCCCCGCAGCAGCCACCCAGGGTTGTCTGGTAGTTTCTGGCGACGGGGTCGGTACCGGCTCTTTGTTTACCAAACCGGGTGAAAACGGTGCCAGGGTCCAGCGGGCAAACGGGGGTACCCGGGCTCTGCCGGCACCTCCTCTGGCACCAACAGGGAGGCAAAACCGGGCCGGGGGGGATGCGGTGGCAGCTCTGGCTGTGGATGCCGCGCTCCCGCATCCCTCCCGGTCCCTCCTTCCCGAGCTGCTCCCGCTCCGTGGCCCTGGGGCTGGCGGCTGCGGAGGGGCTGAATCCAGGGGGAGGGGGGGATTTAAAAACGAACGACGCTGAGATTCACCAAACCGCATCCCCGTTGCCGGGGACTTTGTCCCCAAGCCTGCTCAGTTTTGATTTCTGTTTGGGAGGAAACCTCTTTATTTGCATCAAAACTGCGGTAGCGGTGGGAGCCGAGCCCTGTTTACCGCCCTCAGCCTCCGGTGGGCTTTTGCTCTGGTTTCTCGTTGAGGCGCTCATTGCCGTGTTGCTCCCGTCACCCTGGGGATTTGCAGGGCACCTTTGATTTAAAAAAATCCCCTGCAAGGAGGTTGCTATCGCTGCCTGTCACCGTGGTGCTGCCAGCCCGGGCCCAGGGCTCTGCCGCTGCCATACGGCTGCCGCCCACGGCACTGCTGGAGGAAAGGAGTTAAAGGGGGGAACAAACCATGTTCTCTGTTTCGTGGCTTTGTTGATTTTGTCTGTTTGGCATCACCTCCTGCCTGCGCCAGCCCCGTTTCCCTGGGGTCTGCTTGTGCCAGCGAGGCAGAGGAGGCAGCGCTGTGCGGGGCAGGGTGACCCCGCTGCACGGGATGGACACGGGGGCTACAGGGGGTCAATAGGGATGCTCCTGGCCCCCTGTCCCTGCAGCCCCCGGGGAGGGATGGTGGGCAGCTGCAGCCACCGAGGCTGGGCCATGGGCTGTGCTGGTAGTGGGGAATGATGACAGTGGTGTCACCTGGGGTGGAGGTGCCAAGGGGATGCTCTGACCACTGCAGCCCCTGCTCTGGACTCAGCTTCTGTTTTGGGTGAAGCCATTTGGCTCGGCCATGAGATGCACCTGTGCTGGGCTCTGCTGGATGCCCGGACCTCTGTGTTGCTTGGGTGGGGAGATACATTCGCTTCCAGAGCTGGGGGCCCGGGGAAGTGTCCCAGCCTGGTGGCCTCATGGTTCCCATCTTGCTGCGTCCATCCACAGGTCTCAGACCTGGAGACACTCCCGTGAGGAGCACAGAGAGCTGGAGCCACCAGCAGAGCATCCATCCACCCCAATGCTGAGGCACAGCCGCTCTGCCAGCCCTGAGCCCAGATACCCCTGGATTCCCGTGGGAACTGGGTGGCCACTCTCTGCCCTGGAGGCACTGTGACCTTGGAGGCACTGGGCAGAAGTGCCTTGTCCCCTGTGTCACTTGGGTGGGCAGAGCTTTGCTCTGGGGTCAGCTGCATCCCATCCTCTCACAGTGAAGCCCATGGCAGCTGCTTGGGGACATGAGATGTCTCTGTTTGGGGTAAGGGCTGGACCCTTCCTCTCCCTGCTGCCTGGCCCAGCTGCCCTCCCCACTCCCAACCCACACTTCCCCGTCCCAGGAGCGTGGTTCAAAATAATGAGAAATCTCCTCTCTCCCCCTGCACTTGTTTCTTCTTCCCCCTTTTTCCCTCTCTGTCCCGTCATGGCCTATGTGGTGTTACTGGTTGCGGTGTCACTGTTCTCTGCTCTGGCTGTGGGATCTGCACTTGCACCCTGTGTTCTGGGGGTTTCATGTGTGGGGGCAGCTGGGGATGGATGGAGATGTCAAGGCTGAGGGAGCAAGTTCCCCCAGCCCTATGTTTTTGGTCCCAGATGGCACATGCCACCATCCTCTGACCCAGGCCATGTGGTGGCAACAGCTTTCTGTGTGTTGATGTTCCTTGTCCAGCATCACTGCCCCTCCTGGCATGTGGATGGGAAGGAACTTAGGGCACCAGAGTGGCAAAGGGCTGTAGCACCCAAAAGGACCCCAACATGGGACCCCAGCTCTCTACACTCCCACTCTGACACCACTCATGCTGCTGGCTGCCAGCAGTGCTGTGGGAGGACTGGAGGAAGGTGCTGCTGGGGGTGAACATGAAGGGCAGGTTTGGAGCAGGCAGAGATGAAGGTGACAGCAATGGGGAGAAGCATCTCACAGCACCGCAGCTGCTGTCCTCCTTGCCGCGTTTCCCTGTGTATGGGAGATGCCAGGGGTCTGTCCGGGCTGTCAGGCAGCAGGAGCCGGGCACAGGCAGGGGGTGTAGGGGCTGAGTGCTGGTGCGTGTGGGGGTGCCGGAGGTGGGCAGCAAGCCCCCTGCCCCGGCACAGCCTGGCAGCCCCGGAGCTGGCGCAGCTCCGCAGTGCAGTTGGGCCCCGCTCGGCAGGGGACGGATCCGGGCAGCCGGAGGTGCCGGTCCCGGGGGTGCCGCTTCGCTCCTCTCCTTCCCTCCCGCCCCGTGCACACGGGCGATTGCCTTCGGGATGCTGATACGGATCCCTGTCAAAGCCAATTAAGAGAAATTAATATACTCCGGGGTTGAGAGGGCTCCACACTTCTGGAGTGTGGGGGGAGGGAGCGCGGGCTGTGAGTCACGGGCTCCCTGCCCAGCACTCCCAGCCCTCTGTGGGACACCGTGTGCCTGAGCAGCCCGGGGACTCTGCCCACCCAGCAGCGCCTGCTCCAGAGCCCACCTGGCCGTGCCGTGTGCCCGAGCCTGCAGGGACACGGCATGGGACACCGTGCCAGGGTGGCCATGGGGAGGTGATGGGGCTGGCACAGAGAGGAGCCGAGCCATGCTGACTCAGCGTGCCCGCTGGCAGGAAAATAGATCTCCTCTGGGTATTAATCCCCCTGAGAGCCTGGGGACTGTCAGAGCATGCCGTGGGGCTGTCTCTGGGCAACCCCTGCTGTGATGGCCTTTGCCATCTGCAGAGCTTGGAGCTTCTCTGGGCTAACAGCGGGGGGACAGGACTGCCCCGGCTTGCCCTGGACCTGGTACTGGATTTACCGTGCTGCTTGGGACTGGTGAGGGATGGAGATGGTGGATAATGGGGGACTGGGGGGAGTCAGCACTGGGAAAAGCAGGAGCAGCTCCAGGATTTCCTGCAGAGCCACCATCCCCAGCCCAGGACGAAGACAGAGAGTGTCAGGGGTCCTGCTTCCCATTCCTTCCCCCTGCCAGCAGCCGTGGCTGGCGGGCTCCTCCACAGCCTGGTGCCATCAGCGTGGTAAAGTGGTTTGTTTTAATTACTGGAGTTGAGGAAAATTCCAGTGTAGGCAAACGCAGTTACTGGAGCAGCACTGCCCGCCTGACTGGGCAGCGACCTGCTGGGCAGGGATGTCCCGCTGCCGGGCTGTCCCCTCGGCCTCCATGAAGCTTCATCTTTCTGAAGTACCCCTGACCGAGTGCTTGTCCCTGTCTCACTGGTTCTGCCACCACGGGTGGGTTTGGGTTCAGAGCTGGGACCCGCTCTCACCCTCGGCTCATCCCTGCTGCCACGGCTATGGCAAAGTGGGGAGTTTTCCAGGGTTCCTGCTCTGAGTGTTGCTGTGATGGGTGATTTGGGCACTGCGGGGCTGGCCGGGAGCAGGCGTGGTGTGGTGGGTGCCAGGCTGGCTGGTGCCAAGCATTCCCTTTGTTTTGTACCCCTGGATACCGATCCCTGTTCCCTCCTGTGCCCTGGGCACACGGTTCTGCTCGGGACCAGAACCGGCCACTGCACCTCCTGCTCTTCCAGCAGCATGGAGGAGCCCATTGCCAGCAGTCCCTGGGGTCCCCTCTGCACCCCTGAGCAGTTTGGGGCTGGGACGTGCCCTTGGCTGCTGCCAGGGGCTCGGTCACTCTCGTGGTGTTGTCACCGCGTGGCTCTGCTGGAGGGGACCCCCCGGGCAGCTGGAGGATGGTGGGGGGGTCTCTGCCTGCCCCCCGAGCACTCCCCTGCCCGCTTGTCCCGCGGCCGCTGCCTGTGCGGGGCCCTGCTCCTCCGCTGCTCCCTTTGCTGCCGAAGCTTCTCGTTTCGTAACGCCGCCGGGCGGTTCTGATAAAAATAGGCTGCCCCGCTCCGCTCCCGCTGTTACATAAAAGCTGCTCAGCCGGTGCCGTGCTCACCCATCCCGCACCCATCCCGCACCCATCCCGGCACCGGGCTGGCGGGGCAGAGGCGGGGTTGAGGTGAGGGTCCGGGACCTGCTGGCGTGGGAGGCTTCACAGCGCCCGGCTCAGACCTGCTGTAAAACCCCACGCAAGAGAATTTGGTTTAAATAATCGATTGATTCTGGCTCGGCACGCTTTTTTGCTATATTATTGTTGTTTTCGCAGAAAATGGAGAAAGTGGTTGGCGACGGGGACCCGGCTCTGTGGCAGGGCCGGCTCTGATGGAGGAACTGGGGATTTTTTTGTTTCTAATCAAGCTGCCATGCTTGGTGTGTACACAATAATGATGCGGCTTGGCCTGCACACTTAGTACTGTCCTAATTTTTATTTCATCATGTTAGAAAATGATGGATAATTTTTTTTTCTTTTTTACTTTTTCAATCTAATTATTTTTTTTACTGTTAATTCATGCCAGGATGATAAAACCAAAATTAAGAGGCAAGAGTCAATGCTTTTAAAATACTTCTGCATTGGCTAAATAAGCCCACATTAAAAGATACATAAGGATAACAGATTAACAAAGCGTGCCTTGCATTTGAAATGAACTGATCTATTAATCACTGGAGCAGTTGCCTGAACAGCTCTGCCTGTTTCTGGTGGGAGGTCTCCAGGGCCAGAGGGTTCAGGATGCTGCTTCTGTGCAACCCACTTTTGGCATGGATTCTTGTGCCTCAGCAGAGGATGCTGTGGGTACTAGCTCCATGCCGGGATCCTGAGGTGGGTGTTGGTGGGTGGCATCAGACTCCAGGGTGCAGCAGCCTGGGTCATCCTTCTTGTCCCCCACTGCCCAGTTTCCCAGTGCCTCAGTTTCCCCCTGGAGCCGTGGGCAGGCGGTGAGGAGCAGCCGTGCGGGTCTGTGCTAAATGGCAGCGGATGGTTTCTTGCCGCCTGGATGCGTGTGGGTGAGCAGAGCGCTCATCCTGTGGGGTGTAAAATTGCTTTCCTGGAAGCTGCCCACGGAGCTGGGGATTAACACGATCCCAGGGCTGTGCCTGGGCTGGGATGGCTGCCGGGGCTGCCCAGGGTGCCCTGAGCCTGTGGTTGGAGCTGCCAGTGGGTCCTGTGGGTTTGGATCCAGCCCTGCCCAAATCCTGCTCTGCTCCCTGCCCTCCAGGCTGGAGGATGCACCGAGTTGGTCGTTCTCAGCAGGACCCCCATAGCAATCCTGGCTCTGCACAAGAGATCTGGGGGGGGACAAGAAGTGCAGAGCCATGGCTGGAGGAGCCCCACAGGACCCCCGTGGCTGGGGGTTCATGATGGTGTTCCTGGTGTTCCCTGTGTCCCATGGCTCCCTGTGCTCTGGCTACCATGGCTGCAGGTGCACTTGACCTGCTTTTGGGAGGCTTTGGCCCCTGAACTGATGCCCCATTTCTCACCACCCACCAAAACCTGTGCTGCAGGCATGAAGGGCTGTCATCGTTCACCGGGCAGCTGGGCTGGCCACAGCCCCTGGGTCACTGAGGGGGAAACTGAGGCAGGACTCGGCTGGCTGGTTTGGGGAGCAAAGCTCCAGTTCCTGAGCAGCAGCCGAGGGCCGGCTCAGCTCCGGTGCCGGTTGGAAAGGCTCCTGTGGCCGCGCTCCGTTCAAAAGGCTCCTTTCAGTGAGTCATTTTCTCTCTCGCTGTCCCGCTATCCAGGGAAAATGGTGACACTGGCAGTACAAAGTGTGTTCACCATGGAAACGGGCTGGAAGGAGGGGGAACGCCACCCCCGCTCCTCCCGGCTTCGGCTTCGTATCCACCAGCCCTAGAAGATGGCTCTGAGCTCCTCCACCAGCACCGGCAGCGTTTGGCATCGCCCGGGCTGTGCCGGAGCACACGGGGCCGGGAGCCGGAGTGCTCGGTGTCGGCACCGCCAGTGCTGGGCAGTTTCTGGGAACAGCCGGGGTGGCAAGGCTGTGTCCCCCAGACCCTCTGTGCCCTTCAGGTGGTGTTCTCAAGGTCATGCACCAGCAGCGTGGTGGCAAGCCTCGGCACAGGCAGTGCGGTTGGGACGCGGGGGTGGCAATGGGGGGATGCCCCGTTGTTTGTGGGTGCCAGGAGGGGTTTGGCACTCTGCTCGGTGGTCTGGTTTAGGGCAGGACACCTGTCCCAGGCCTGATGTCCTGGTGGGGATGAGGACACCGTCCTGGGCACCGTCCTGGTCGGTGTGGGTCCCCGGTGAGGCCGTCTGTGCTGGCAGCACCGTGGCCCTTCCGGCTTCCTCCCACCACAATGGCTCCGGTTGTTTGGGCAGGCTCTGGCCAGAATAGTAATGTGGCAGCTGCGAAGGGGGCTGGCAGCTGGGCCACAGCCACCACTGCCACCACCCTCCCTGTCATCCCAAGGGGACACGGCGGGTGGGTGCTGGACTTGGGGTGTGTGGGGAGCTGGGGATGCGGTGCCTGGCTGGAGCAGCTCTGTGTCCCCATCCCTGTGCCCGCTGCAGTGCCAGGGCTTGGGGGCAGGAGCTGTGGTTTTGCCAGCTGTGGTTGTGGGTGGGATAGCACAGGGCAGGGGCAAAGATGTTGGTGCCAGCAGGAGCAGCTCTGGGGGGTCCCGGCAGTGCTGGCAGGACTCCGGCAGACCCTTCCCCTGGGGATCTTGTCTCTGTGGATGGGACAGGGCAGGAGCTGGTTCCCATCTTCCCTGCTCCAGCATGCACAGCGTCCAACCTAGTTTGGGATGCAACCCCTGTCCTGGTGCCAAGCATTCCCTTTGTTTTGTACCCCTGGATACTGATCCCAGCTCCCGTGTCCTGGGCACACGGTTTGGGGTGCTGCCATGCCAGTGACCCCCAAGCCCGTGCAGCCCCCCCTCCATGGGATGTCACTGTCACCCGCCATCCACAGGCACTATGTCCCACTCCGTGCAGGTGCCACCAGGGTCCTGCCTTGGTGCTGGGGTCCCTCCTGGGCCCCCCACCCATCCTGAGTCAGCAGAGGGGGCACAGTGGTGCTAGGCTCCCTGCTCCCCCTGCCAAAGCCCCTGTGAGCCCCCCTGTGCCCCCACATCTCCTGCCTGGGCAGGACCCATCAGCGCAGCCTTGTCCCTCCCGTGTCCCCCCCAGTCCTGAGCCCTCACCCCTCCTGTCCCTGCAGCCGGCACCCCCCTTAGTGAGCTCTCCTGGTCCTCCTCGCTGGCCGTGGTGGCTGTTTCCTTCTCGGGCCTCTTCACCTTCATCTTCCTCATGCTGGCCTGTCTGTGCTGCAAGAAGGGGGACATCGGCTTCAAGGTGAGCTGGGGGCATGGGGACAGTGGGGGGCTCCTGGGGTGTACAGCACCCCCACTGCAGCCAGCCCCAGTGCAGGATGTGTCCTGGCACACGGTAGTGGTGCTCAGGGGGAGCCCAGCCCCCTGTTTGCCAGGGCTCAGCATCGCAGTGGGTCACATCCTGGCCCAGCCAAACTCCCTGCTCTGCTTTCCCTGGGTGCTGTGGGGCTCAGCATCACTGTGGGATAAATCCTGACCCAGCCGGGCTGTCTGCTCTGTGTGGGGCCAGGCCATGGCATGGTTAAGGGCTGCTATGGTCCCACCCGCACGCCCCCGGGGGTGGGAGGCACCCTGACCTCACAGGCACAGAATGTGCCGAGAAAACGTTTTTTTCCCTAATTGCTGGGATTTTTGTGGAGGCTTGTGGAGCCCGCGGCAGGAGGGGGATCGGGCAGGGAGGGGGGGACACGGGGCTGTTGTGTAACCATCCCACACCGGCCGGAGCACCTCACTGTGCTGGAGGGGAACAATGAGCCCCCTCGTGCCCCCACACCCCTTATATAGGGGTACAGGGCTGGGGACAGCCACTGCTTGTGTCCAGCGTGCTGCGGTGCATGGCACACGGGTTGGCAGCACCATGAGGCTGGGCTGGGCAAGATGCTCACCATCACCTACCTGCTCGCCCGGGCAGCTTTCAGGAGCCAGGGGCTGGTCAAGTGGCACAGCCAGGTAATGGGATGGGGGGTGCCAGCCCCATGGTGGGGGTCTGCTGGCGGGTGCTATGGCATTTTGGGGTCACTGTGTTGGAGCGATGGGCAGAGGGATGCATGGGGATGGCTGCTGGCATCAAAGGACCCACAGGGTCAGTTGTCTCTGCTTGCTGTGTCCTTCCCCCCTGTGTGCCCCCTGGCCCAGGAGTTTGAGAACGCCGAGGGGGATGACTACGTGACGGAGCTCTCGGCCCAGGGCTCGCCTGCCCCCCAGCATGGCCCCGAGGTCTACGTGCTGCCCCTCACCAAGGTCTCGCTGCCAATGGCCAAGCAGCCGGGGCGCTCAGGTAAACCGGGGCGGGTGCTGGTCCCTGAGGGACTCCCATGTGCTGAGGCTGGGGGTCCTGCATCACTGGGGATGGGGTGGGGGATGATGGGTGCCCCTTGCTGATGGCCCCAGCAGAGCCACGGCTGTCAGGGGACAGGACTGGTAGGGGCTACTACTGTCCCTCTGTGCAAGGGTCCTGGTGACCTCTCCCCAGCCCTGTGCATGCACCTTACTGGGATGTGGGAACCCCAAGCTGTGACGCTCACAAGCCTTGGTCCCACATAAACAACTGTGTGTGGGTGAGGAATGTGGGGAGCACCCATCCGCGGCCCCCTCCCACCCTGCTCTGCTCCCTGGGATGGCAGCAGTGTGGCAGTGCTGGTGTGGTGCGAGGCAGTGCAGCCCAACAATGGCCCCATTGCTGCCCGCCCTTGGCACGGGGGCCCAAGGGGCAGGACCTGCACTGGGGGGGGGATGGGAAGGGGCTAAATGCCAGAGCTCTGGGCTCTGCGTGGCTCTCCCTGGTCCCCGGGGAGGAGAAGGGGCAGGGAGCCACCACCCGGCTTGGGGACACCGGTACCCCGTGTCCCCTGGGAGGAAGATGCCTGGAGAGGAGGATGCCCTGGGGATGGTGGCTCTGGGGGCTGCTCCGGAGCCTCCCGGGGTAGTGCCGGTCCTGGCACCGGGTGACACGGTGGGGACACCGGGACTTGGCAGGGAGTGGGGGGTAAGAGGGCAGGTGGGCAGCTGGATGTGCTCTGTTACAGTGCAGCTCCTCAAGTCGGCGGACCTGGGGCGGCAGAGCCTGCTCTACCTGAAGGAGATCGGGCATGGCTGGTTCGGCAAGGTGAGCAGCACCGGGGGGCCTGGGGACACCCTGGGGGGGACGCTGTTTGCGGGGCCTGGGCTGGCGAGATGGGGTTTGGATGGGGTCTGGGGTTCAAATGGGGGTTGGGGTTTGGTCAGGTTTTGGGGTTTGGATGGAGGGGATGAGCCTGTCCCTCTCTCCAGGTGTTCCTGGGGGAGGTGAACTCGGGCATCAGCAGCACCCAGGTGGTGGTGAAGGAGCTGAAGGCGAGTGCCAGCGTGCAGGACCAGATGCAGTTCCTGGAGGAAGCACAGCCCTACAGGTATGTCCAGTATTGCTCAAGGTACTACTGGTGATGCTGGTGGGTGGTGCCTCATTCCCTCCGTGACACTTTTGGCACCACCAAACTCTGCTGGCCCCACCAGCCACCTGCCCGGGATTCAGAGGTCAATGGTTGGCTCTGGTGATCTTAAAGGTCTTTTCCAACAAAAATGATTCCATGGCTGCAGACAAGGGCTGTGCTGGGAGCCAGTGAAGTCATGGGCTGAGGTGGGGATGCTCCCTGCCCTGGCAGAGCTGAACAAGTGCCCCTTTGTGGCATGTCCCGGGGTGCTGGGACATGCTGGTACCCACTCCTGGCAGTCCCCGTGCCATCCCCCAGCACAGCAGCAGAGGAGGGAGGGAGACAGTTCCTGGGGGGCTGCCTCCCCCTCCTTGGTGTGGTGCCAACATGCCCCCCTGGCTCTGCCCCACACAGGGCCCTCCAGCACACCAACCTGCTGCAGTGCCTGGCCCAGTGTGCCGAGGTCACCCCGTACCTGCTGGTGATGGAGTTCTGCCCGCTGGTGAGTCCCAGGTGCTGCTGTGGGGCTGGGATGTGTGGGGAGAGGGCTGCAGGCAGGGCAGGGCTGTGTGGTGCCAGGGCTGAGCCCCTGCTGAGCCCAGCTCCAGGGAGGGTGACAGTGGCACTGCCTGGCAGGGTGACTTGAAGGGGTACCTGCGGAGCTGCCGGGGGGCAGAGGCCATGGCCCCCGACCCCCTGACTCTGCAGAGGATGGCATGTGAGGTAGCCTGCGGTGTCCTGCACCTGCACAGGAACAACTACATCCACAGGTAGGCTGGCCTGGGGCACAGGGGGCTGGGAGGGCTGTCCGGCCTGTGGGGGTCCCCCCGACAACGATGTTCCTGCCCCACCACTGCTCCTTCTGCCCAACAATATCCTGGTGCTGAGTGAGTTGCAGATGGAGACTCCAGCATCAGTGATTTTGTTGAGGAGGGGGTGTGCTGCCATCGGGGGCCACTGGATGAACCCCGTGCCAGGCTCTGTGGGTCTCCGTGGGGGTGGGGGAGGTGGAGGTGGTCCCTGGCTGTGCCAGAGTGGGGCTTCCCAAGGGGCATCCCAGCCTCGGTGGTCCCTGCCCCACCAGGGGTCTGCCTGACCCCTCCAGAGCTGGAGCAGCACCCCTGGGAGCCCCTCCCCGTGCCAGGGCTCAGGTTGCCCAGGGACACCCGCTTTCCGCTTGGCTCAGCGCGTGACAGACAGACAGACGGACGGACAGAGGCACAGCTGGAGCTGTGCAGGCATTCCTGCTGTGCATTTGGTGTTTGGTTATCGGCACGCCCGGCCCCGGGCAGCCAGAACGCTGGCTCTGGCTCTGCACAGCCACAACCGACCCGCTCCCACCGCCAGCCCACCAGCCACGGTGCTGTCCGTGGGGGTCCCCTCGTCCCCCAGGCCGTGGGTGGCCCCGTGGCCACCGTGGCGGCGGTGACAGCCCCGGGGTTTGCTTGGCAGTGACCTGGCCCTGCGGAACTGCCTGCTCACTGCAGACCTGACGGTCAAGATCGGGGACTACGGGCTCTCACACTGCAAGTACAAAGTAAGGCTGGTTTGGGGGGAGGAATGGGCTGGGGGCTGGGCAGGGGGGCTCTGGGTCCTGTTGCTGTGCATAGTGTAGCTCTGCACCAAGCTCTGCACACACATTCCCTAACCAGCCCTGCACTGAGATCTGCAACCCCCCCCAAACACCCATCTCCCATCTCCAATGGTGGGGAACCAAGCTGTACACTCCCAGGCTCATCCCTCCCATCTGACAACTGCCCCTGAGCACAAAGAGAGGGGTTTGATCCCCCCAAGCACCCTGGCCCCCTGCCCAACAGAGTGCAGTGCAGCCCGGGCTCCCTGTTAGTGCCTGGAGAGTCTGGATGTGCCCCTCTGCCAGGGTCAGGGTCCTGCAGGCACAGTGACGGGAGATGTCTGTCTGTCTGTCTAACCAGGGAGTGGAGGCAGGAGGAGGCTGTTGGGGGTCAGGATGGGGAGCTTAGACAGAGTGGGGCAGGGATGGGGTGGCCGGGGGGGTGTTGGGGCTGGGGACAGCTCTTGCTGCGGCGTGGCCGGTCCTTTCCGCGTAGGTTTGACGTTCTCTTCTCGTACTGACCCTGCATACTTGGCAGGACGATTACTTCGTGACGGCCGACCAGCTGTGGGTGCCACTGCGCTGGATCGCACCCGAGCTCATCGACGAGGTGCATGGCAACCTGCTCATCGTGGATCAGACCAAGGCCAGCAATGTCTGGTGAGCAGCGGGGTCTGGGGTGGGGACAGGAGGGTTCTGCCAGGCACGGCACAGACTGGTGTTGGGGGTGCAGAGGGATCCGGTGCATCACGGTGGATGGGTTTTTGGCACCACTGTTAGTGGGGTGAAGTCTGCCCGTGCCCCCAGCATCCCACCCTGCCTGTAGGTCGCTGGGTGTCACCATCTGGGAGCTGTTTGAGCTGGGCAGCCAGCCCTACGACCACTATTCTGACCGGCAAGTGCTCGCCTACGCCATTAAGGAGCAGCAGCTCAAGCTGCCCAAGCCCCAGCTGAAGCTGTCACTATCGGAGCGCTGGTGAGGACCTGGGCCGGGCTGTGACCACCTCCTGCCCCTTCCCTCTCCTTGTTCCCCAGTGGGCAGGGGGCTGGGGCTGACCTGCACCCCTCACCATGGCAGGTACGAGGTGATGCAGTTCTGCTGGCTGCAGCCGGAGCAGCGCCCGACGGCAGAGGAGGTGCACCTCCTGCTCTCCTACCTCTGTGCCAAAGGGACCACGGAGGCTGAGGAAGAGTTTGAGAAGCGCTGGAACTCCATGAAACCCAACGGCAGTGCCAGTGCCAGCCACCACGGTTCTGAGCTCTCCTCCTTCCCTCTGCTGGAGCAGTTCACAGCTGACGGCTTCCCCTCGGACGGGGACGACATCCTTACTGTCATGGAGACCAGCCATGGCCTCAATTTTGAGTACAAGTGGGAGCACACTAAGACCGAGCACTTCCAGGCACCCCTGGGCTCCCTGAGCCCCAGCAGTGCCGCCCGCTACCACGAGCTCTACTACCCGGCCACGACCGCCGGGCGCCTGAGCCTGGGGGTCTCCCCCTCCTGCTATGAGTGCAAGCCAGCGGGCTGCCCCAGCCTGCCAGCACCTGGTGTGGTGCCCATCCTGGGCACTCACAGCCCCTCTCTGGGCAGCGAGTACTACATCCGCATCGAGGGGCCCGGGGAGGGCAGCGCTGAGCTGGACTACGCCATGTGCACCTACAGCCCTTCGGGCGAGCGGGGCTCCCCGCGCCCCCCGTCCTGCTGGAGTGCACAGGGTGCCCGTGGTGGCAGTGGTACCTATGACTCTGACAGCAGCCCCGCCGTCTCCCTCAGCATGGAGCCGCTGCTGGGCCAGGCGCCGGCAGCTGAAAGCTCTTGGGAGTGCGCTGAGTACTACCCCTACCCCTGCCCGGGGCAGGAGCCACGGGGCTACGAACCATCCCCCAGCCGTGGGGCCGAGGGCTACCGGCTGGAGCAGGAGCCCCCCCAGCCAGGCAGCCAGAACTGGGCCATCCCTGGTTTCCAGCCCGGCATCTTCTCTGACCCGCTGGGCGTCTCCCCACCCGTGAACTGCGCCTACAGCCCCCGGGGGTATGGGGAGCCACAGGCAACCCCCCAGGGTGGGCGGCCACCGGGGCAGAGTCTGGACTGCGTGACGCTGGAGCTGGGTGAGGACAGCCCCCCTGGGACCCCCTGCCCACCGCAGGGTGCCAGCCCCCCGTCTCCACGGCACCCCTGGGCCTCCAACAGCTCCTCCAACAACAACATCAGCAGTGGCAGCCCGGCCTCCCGCCAGGCCTTGGCCGGCGACAGCTGGTGCTACCGCCGCATGATCACCTTCCGGGGGCTGATGGCCAAGCCCTTGGGCACGGTGCCACGCGGCCAGCCCCAGCTCGGGGGGTCCCCACCGGGACATGATTTCCGCCGCCCACGGCAGGATCAACCCCCTGCCACGGCCTGCAGCTCCTCCCCACCCCGCTCGCCCTCCCCGCAGCGTCAGGCCTGGCACGGCCGTGACTCATCAACCTCCGGCCGCTCCTTGCAGGCAGCAGCGCTGGCTGGCAGCCCTGACACGCCGTGGGGCCCCGGCACAGCCCCGCCAGCCGGGGCCCAGCACGATGCCCACCCGGATGAGAGCGCCGAGGGGAGCAGCCCTGCCCGCAGCACCCTGCCCCACGCCGCAGCCGCACCAGGGACAGAGGAGGCCACCACCGTGGCTGGCACCGCCACCCCCAACCCTGGCCCCCCCGCCGACCCCAGTGTAGATGGCGCCCAGCCTGCACCGGAGGCCTCTGAGCTGACTGCGTCAGTGCCAGGGGACGGCGGCGCCGAGGGTGGTGTGAGCACCGCTGGTGACACGGCCCACACACCAGACAAGACCTCCAGTACCAGCTTCCCCAGCGTGGATGAAGGGAGCGATGAGGACACGGCAGAGCTGACCTCTGGCGTCTTCACCGACTTCTCTGCAGACTACACAGAGCGGGTGGAGGCGGCCCCAGCACTCAAGTCCCTGCAGAAGCAGGTTGGGACACCGGACTCCCTGGAGTCACTGGACATCCCCTCCACCACCAGCTCCTGTGAGGTTTTCAGCCCCACTGCCTTCACACCCGCCGGTCAGCCCAAGGCCCTCGACAGCGGCTATGACACCGAGAACAATGAGTCCCCCGAGTTTGTCCTCAAAGAGCCCCATGAGCCCCGAGAGCCAGAGGCCTTCAGCCAGCTGGGGAAGCCACCCCCAGGGCTGCCGGGGGGTGAGGATGAGGGGTCAGCCCCTGAAATGCGGCTCTCCACCTCCCTTGGGGCCGAGCTGCACAGCCTCGCTGAGAAGAACCCCTACCGTGACTCTGCCTACTTCTCTGACTACGACGCCGAGGCTGAGCGCAGCCCCAAGGATGAGGAGGACAGTGATGGGTCCCGGACCCCAGAGGCAGAGGAGGGGCCCCGATCCCCCCCACAGGACCTGGGGCGAGCTCCTGTACCAGGAGAGGACTCACTGCATCCCCCAGGGGCACCTGGCAGCCCCCCGGCAGCACCTGGCGTTGCAGTGGCAGTGGACATCCTGGCAGCGGGGGTTTCGGTGGGGGACCGGAGGGAGACAGTGGCTGGCAGTGTCCCAGCCAGTCCTACAGGTCAGGGGTCTGGCACTGATCGGCGACCCGCTGGCACGGGGCCAGCACCAGGCAGCTCCCTGCACCCTGATGGTGATGCCTGTCCCCCAGGCTCTGTGCCACCCAAGACTTTCTTCTTGACCCCCGTGCTGGCAAGCCCTGGTGAACCGGTGCCCATTGGGGGAATCCATGTGCCCGAGAATGTCCCTGGACTTGAGGGAGCTGCAGTGGGGGGTGAACAGACTGTGCCCCCCACGCTGGGGCTTGGGCAGCCGGGGCTGCCACCAGAGGGGACTGGGGTGGGCGACGCGCCGGGGGGTCCCAGCACGCCGCTACCGGGGAGGGAGTCACCCCCAGGCCTCTCCCTGCTCCCGGCTGCCCCTGAGCACCATGAGGAGCCAGAGGAGGAGGAGGAGGACACGGAGGACAGTGATGAGTCAGACGAGGAACTGCGCTGCTACAACATCCAGGAGCAGAGCGAGGAGAGCGAGGAGGAGCCGGTGGCTGTGCCCATCGTGGTGGCTGAGAGCCAGAGCGGCAGGAACCTGCGCAGCCTCCTCAAGATGCCCAGCCTGCTCTCTGAGTCCTTCTGTGAGGACCTGGAGCGCAAGAAGAAGGCCGTCTCCTTCTACGACGACGTTACCATCTACCTCTTCGACCAGGTGGGTGGCAGTGGGGTGGGCAGAGCTGAGCGCTGGGTGCTGCCCCATGGCATTACCCAATGCTGGGGTGGGTGGCAGGAGGCTCCAGTGAGGGTCTCTTCCCACCTGTCTCCCCTTTGCAGGAAAGCCCCACGCGGGAGCTGGCTGAGCAGAGCTTCCCGGAGCCCCCCCAGCCTTCGGGGCAGCCCCCTGTTGCCAGCAGCCCCCCCAGCCCGCCCCACAGGCTCGGTGCCTCAGATGACTCCTCGGATGGCAACGCCTCGGAAGAGAGTAAGGGGCTGGGAGAGTGGTGAGGGCTGTGGTGGGGCAGGCGGGGGGGACCCCAATGGTGGGCTCAGACGCCTCCCTTTCTGTCACAGGCGGCGGCTTTGAGTGGGATGATGACTTTCCCCTCATGCCAGTGAAGCCATCACTGATGTCCTCGCTGTCGGGGACGCCGGCAGAGCCCACCCCGGCCGTGCCCGCGCTGGTGCCGGTGCAGAAGCAGGTGCTGCCCATCCAGTTCTCCCGGTTCACAGTGTCACCTGCTCCAGTATCCCGGTTCTCCATCACCCACGTCTCCGACTCGGACATGGACTCCATAGGAGGTGAGTCCCCCTGGCACACCCTATGGGTCTGGAGAGCTGCCATCCCCCAGGTGCCGTCTGTGGTGGGAGCCTGGGGTGCGTGGGACACCCTGAACTTGTGCCTCATGGGGTTGATCATCCCTCTGAAGGGTTGGGTGTCCCATGGGAGCGCCGGGACCCCCCTCACACCACCTCTCCCCTCCTTGCAGGCAGCAGTGAAGACGGTGACCGGGAGTGAGCCAGCGGGGATGCTGGTGCTGGTGGAAGACGGTGGGGCCCGGTGGAGGGTCCAGCCGGGGGCTCCCACCCCCCGCTCTGGATTTTTTTAGGCAGATTTTATCGGAAGGAGCATGTTGGCTGCTGCCAGCGGGAGCGGGGCCGGCGCGGGCCGGGGCCAGGCGGTGGGTGACGGCGCGTGCGTGTGCGGGTGGCTGTGCGTGTACAGATAGACACACATATATATATATAGACATATATATATATATATAAAAATTATAGCATTTAAAGGGTAGTGCCCTGACCTTGCTAACACTTGCAGTGTGCCCCCCTCCCCCACCCAGTGGAGTTCCCCCCCTTTGGCTTCTCACCCATCTGTGCTCCCCAAGGTGGTGTTTGTCCCCCCCCTGTGCCGTGCACTTGGCCTCGCACCTCACGGTGGTTTGGCTGCCCCACAGCTGCCCCACAGCTGCCACAAGTGAAGGGGCTCCCAGTTGCTGCCACTGCTTGATGTTGCCCTGAGCACAACCAGCTCCCCATGCTGGGGCTGCTGCCAGCCCTTGTGCCACACAGGCCTGGGGTGGGCAGCATAGCTTGGGGGGTATTTGGGAGGGGGTGGGGAGCTCCTCCCTCCTTTGCTTTTTGGGGAGCAGCCCCCCTAAGGGCTGGTGGGACCCTGCCCCTGCTGTGGTGGGAAGTGGCATGGCGAGGGCTGGCTGGGGGGGTCCTGGCTGCCCCCCGCATGGGTTGGCTCCCCCCAGGACCCACCAACTCGACTATTTTTGTATTTAAAGAAAAGGATAAAAAAACCCACAAGCCCCCAACCCACCATAAAAACAAAACTTGCTGTTGACTGAACCCACATTGACGTGATTTTAAGTTACTGCTGCCAAAGAGACGTAACGAGCTGGGGGGTGGGGTGGGGTGGGCACTCGTCATTCTTTGTTCCAGGTTTTGTTCTGTTTGGGTTTTTTGGTTTTTTTTTTAATTGATTTGAGGCTTAGGATAATTGTGCAATTCCAGCTTCCAGAGGGAAATGGAAGTAAGCGGAGCTGAGCGAAACCTTGAAATCAGGGCTGGTTCCTTTGGGGTCTATAGACCAAACCCTGAGGTGAGAAATGCCCCCCCCTTCCCTCCCCAGCCCCCTCAGCACCCCCAGTTCTGTGTCCTGCCACACACAGGGGGTGAGGACACACGCACAGCCACACGTGTGCACAGCCACACGTGTGCACAGCCACACACACGCATGCACCCACGTGGGAAGGGGCTGGTGCAGGGGAGGGGGTGCTGCTCCTGCACCATGGTGGTTCTGCATTGTGCCCACTGCACTCGCCCGCCCTTCTCCCACCCTCACAGGCAGCCTAACCCTCTCCATGCCCCTCTGCCCAGGAGGCAGACAGGGTTCTGGGACCTGTCCCCACCTTCAGCCCTAAAATCTAGGGCTGCTGTGCCTGCTCCATACCCTCCCCCTCGTTGCCATTTGCTTCTCCCAGGCAAGCCCCTGATGGCAATTAGTGCTTTATTTAAGTGTTTTACTTAGGCTCAACCTGCCCTGTACCTCCTTCCCCCCCTCAGCCCCCAGCCCCAGTGCTCCTCCCACAAGCTCTTTGCCAAATTCTTTGCATCCTTGGGGGGAGCATCACCCTGCACCACCAGTGGCATAGGGCACAGCACCCATGGGGGGGTGTTGGTGGGCTGCAGCCTTTGGAGAAGCAGGATGTGCCTGGTGGGGGGTGTCTGGGATGCCCTTCCCAGAGCACTCTTCTGCAGCCTCCCCATATTGCAGGGGGCTTTGCTTTGCACTGCACGGGGGGAGGTTCTTCTCCCTGGCACTCTCCTCTCACCCAGGGGCTGCAGTGCTGGTCCTGACCCCCCCCGCTCCACTCCTTTTATCCCCCGGCCCCCCCATCAGCCAGGTTTGGTCTATGGCGCCGCAGGTCCCTGCCTCTGGAGGGCAGCAGGAGCCCAGAGCTGTGGCTTGGAGAGGTTTGGGTTTTGTTTAGGGGTTTTTTTTGGGTTGGTTTTTTTTTTTTTTTTACTTAATAGAAAGGCTATTATTATTACATTGTCTATTTTATCAATACGGGTCATAATTGCTGTATTTTTTATCAGTGCTGATTTCCATACAGCTCCCAGCATGTGTGTCAAATATCATCGGGCCAATAATAATAAAGTTTTTAAAATATCTTAACCTGTTTGTTGCCCAGATCATTGCCCAGCCCTGCCAGCTCTCACCAGATGCTGGGCACCAGGGCTGGAGACCAAGGATGCTCCAGGGGCAGAAGCCAAGGAAAGCTTCCAGCCAAGGAAAACACTGGGAGTGGGGGGGGGGCAACTTTTATTGCTCATAAATTACTTTTTCTCATAAAAAATTATTTCAGGTTACATCTTGAAGGTGCCACCAAGCCAGGAGGTGCATCAGAACGCTGAGGGCTGGCTGGAGCCTGGGGTGGATGCCTGGGGGTCCTGGGAGGGGAGTGGAAGAGGACAACACCTGTCTGGTGGTTGAGGGGACCCCAGGCTTGCCCTCACCCCAGGCTGTGAGCCCCCAGCCCTCTCCCACCCCAGTGGAGCCCTTCCCCTCACCCCTGTCCCCCCCCTCCATCTGCTCCAGCTCCGGGGGAGGAAGAAGCCACATGGTGGAAGATCCCAGACGGAGCCCAGGCGGACACAGGAGAAGCCACTTCCCAATCCTATTGGAGGGACCACGGCAGCGATGAGCTATTGCATCCAGCTGGGAAAGAGCCCTGTGGGCATGGAAACAGCAGGCAGCCCACCCACGGGCAGTGCCCCACAGGTCTGGGTGCTCAGCAAAGCACCTGCCACGCACCAGCGATTAAAAAGTACAAAATGAAAGATGCCACGGAGAAGGTGAAACCTCCAAGGTTGCTGATCCCCCACGCTGCCTGACACACAACCACTTGTCCATGGGAGATCTGGTTCCTGCCTGGAAAACTCTCACCCCTGTTCCTGTGGCAGGCATGTGGCTCAGCTCTGGGTGTGGCAGCACGGCCCAGGCACAGCTTTGCTCCTGGGGTACTCCCAGCAGTAACTTCAGCACGTGTGTGGGTATATATATATTTATATATATATATGTATATATATATATTTCTCTATATCTATCTCTCTTTCTCATGCAGCTCTAGTAATAGAGGAAGAGCAGCCAGCCAAGCAAGAGGTGTGGATGGGAGAGCCTGTCTGAGGGGAGCAGGGTGCCCCTTCCACTGCTGGGCCCCCTTGCAGCCCTGGACACCCCAAGGCACACTTAAACACAGCCCTCACTTTCAAAAATGTTTTTGTTTTGTTTTGTTTTTTTTTTTTCTAGCTTATATTTTACAGCAGTACCATAACACCCTATTATATACAGAGACCTGGTACTGCAGGAGCTCTGGGACCATCCCTGACCCTGTGGGGGCTGCAGTGCTGACACCCCACTGCTGGCATCCCAGGGGGCTTGGGCAGGAGCCTACAGCTCCCACCACCTCCTTGGTGTGCACAGGGGATCCTGCCTGTCCCAGGGGTCCCTCCTGGCTCCACACAAGTGGCCACGAAGCTTAGAAGTAAAAGTGGCTCTGGGACACGCTGCCATGACAAGAGGTCTGTGTGGCCAAAGGACAGGCCAGGGGGCAGGGGTCTAACCCTCTGCCACCGAGAGCAATAAGCTGGGTCTAGAGAAGAGAAGAAGGGCACTAGCGTCAGCCTTTGGCTTTGAAAGCAGCAGGATTAAATAAACTCTGCCTAAAAATGAAGTCCTGGAAAGCTGGACATGCAGTGGTGAGGAGGAGGAGGCAGCGAGTGCCGCGTGGCACGGCGGGCACCAGAGCTCCTGACTCAGCTGATGAAGGGAGCCGAGCGGTCGTTCGTCACCGTTGGCTTCAGCTGGACGTTGGCAAAGGGGTTTCTGCAGAGGAAGAGGAAGGCAGAGTTTAGCAGGAGGGATGGTGGCAACGGGGCCAGGGCACCAGTGAGACCCCAAGAAGTTTTTGCTGCAGAGCCAAAGTGGCTGTGCTGGGCATCCTTTGGGGCTGAGCCCAGAACCACCAGCCATGTCCCCTCCACCTGCCCGGCACCAGCAGCATTTGGGATGGAATTAAGCTGGAGCTGCCCCTCATTTCTCTGCTTCTCTCACAGTTGGAGCATTGGTGGATGTCAGAGCTGAACCAGCAACAGCTGCTGCGTGTGAGGTGTTCTCCATGTCCTGCAGACCTAAAGTTGGGGCTGCTAAAGGGGACCCTGAACTGGAGAAGCTGCACCAGTCCCCTCAAGCAGTTCCTTAAGCAACACCCCAAGATCACCCATCTCTGTACTGTGCCACTATGTGGAGTGTTACTGCTCCCTACACCCCATCTGCCAAGGGACATGTGGGGACACCTGGAGAAGAGCAGAGCTTCCAACTCTGCACCCTGGCTGGGAAGCCTTCGGAGTAGCCAAATATCAGAGGGAGAGAGGGAGAACACGGGGAGATGACAGTCCCCTGGATGAGCTGGCTGCACAGGGCTAAATCCAGCCTGGCTCTTGGCAAGCTGGCCCTGGGCACCCCAAGGATCTGCAGCACCCTAGAACTGGAGCAGGGCATTACCCATCCAGGGCATCCCCAGTGCTGCTGGCATCTGCTGGCTGTGGCTATTTCTGTGATAGGGAACAGGAGAAGCACCCTTACCTGCCCCTAGGAGTGTCCCTCTGTCCCCTCCTGGCAGGATAGGTACTGGAGGGTGCAGCTATGGGGGTGATGCCAGCTCTGGTACAGCCACTCTGGGCTGCCAGGAGCCACAGGGTTCAAACCAGAGCTGGGAGCAGCCACCTGCACCCCACAGAGCCCCCTTGCACCCAACAAACCTCCTGCACCCTGCAGAGCCCACCCCCCCCAGCTGTCTCCCATGGGGCAGGAGGAAGGGTAATTAGTTTCCTAGGGTAATTAGTTTCCTAGCTAATTAATGTAGCTTCTTAGATTGCTTCCCCCCATCCCTCCCTGCCCCCCCCCCCAGGATGCCAAAATAGATTGTGAGGACTGGAGGGAGAGGAAAGGTTGCTTTGATGAGGCATCAGGGGTTATTATTAACTGGTTTTGTTCTGGCAGAGAAGAGCCGTGGGGACAGGAGCCCGCAGCTCCGGCAGCCGCGGGAAAAACCAGCTCACGATATCAAAGAGAAATGGGGAAGGGGCTCTCCAGGGCTCGGCAAATGGCAGCGAGGTGTAGGGGGGGTCCCGGCTGCTAGGGAAATTCTGACTCTGGGGGCCACGGCCGGGGTCGGGACGAGGAGGCTGCCGAGACGCGTCCCCGGGGCAGTCTACAAGCAAAAGAAGCTGCTCAAAAAACGAGGTTAGCGTGGGTCAGCTCCCCCCTCCTCGAGGGGTGGGGGAGCTGGGGAGGGCGCCGGTGGGACGGCGAGGACCGGAGACCTACAAACCAAAGAAGGTGGTTACGGGGAGCGGGGGAAGCAGCTCAGCCCCGGCGGTGCGAGAGCCGTGCAACTGCAGCGCGGGGGGCACCCGGGGCTCCCACCACCGGCACGGGGACAAGCGGTGACAAAGGCAGGGCACAGGCGGGTGGCTGGGTGAAGGGGGGTGCTGGGGAGGGGGCGAAGCAGAGCGGTGGCAGCAGCAGCCCCGCGGCCGTCACCCAGCGCCAGCACACCCAGGGCTCGGCCACCCCCGAGACCGTCAACTTACTAACTACGGGCAGGGGCACCTCAAAACCTGGCCACTTCAACATCGGGGCTGCAAGGGAAAGAGAAGGCAGGTTGGAGGACACCGGGAGCGCTCCGACCCCTTGAGGGCAACACAAAGGTGGTTACGGAGAGGCGGGGGGCGAGCGGCCCGCCCGCAGAGGAAGCAGGAGGGAAAACAAAATAAGGAGGAGGAAGAAAAAGGAGGAAAAGTCATGTTTATTGAGTGACTGGTGCTGCCCGCAGGCTCCCTGCGAGGAGGGGAAGGAAGGGCACGGCCAGCACCTGGGGGGAGCAGGGCGGAAGGAGGGGGTGGGCTTCCTTCCCCCCGCCCCGCTCGCAGCGCAGACGGGACATGCAGCATCCCCGGGACTCGCACTTAAACAGTTTCAGCTGCTCCCGCACAGTAAAGCTGTTTAAAGGTGCACCCAGGGTCTCCCACGGCCGCCTGAGGCCGAAGGGATGGAGACGGGATGTAAAAAAAAAATAAAAAATAAAAAAATTAAAAAAAAAAAACAAACAAAAAAAATTCGGCATGGCCACGTGCAAGGGGCGATGCAGGTGGTGACAGGCAGCAGGCAGGCAGAGCAGCCGACAAAGACACCGAGGCCCAGCTCAATGCAATAAATAAAACTTTTATTCAAACAATAACTCAGTACAGGGCACATTTCTCTCTGGCTTTTAAAAAAAGTTTTTCAGCACTTCACAATCTCCATACAGGCTCTGCTAGGCTGGGAGGGTTTCTTTTGTTGTTTTGGTTTGGTTTTTTCCCCCCTCCTCTACAGTCAGTCACTCAGCACGAAATATCCTGGGTTAAAAATCTTTAGCAAAATCAGGACATCGATGCAGGAGGGTCTTGTTACAATATGCTCGTAGGCAAGTGTATAAAACAAAAACTTGTCCGTGTGTGTGTGTTTATGTGTGTGTGTGTGTCTGTGTGTGCCTGTATTGCCAGCAATGCCCCAGTAAACAGGCAACATCAGAGGTTCTAAAAATCACATCAGAAAAAGAAAGCGTGTACAGCTCTGCGGTGGAGACGGCCACGGGCACTGGGGGGGTGATGGCTGGGCTGGGGGAGCGGGACCCCAAGAGCCAATCCAGCCCTGGGGGGCTGCCAGGCTCCTCAGCACAGTGGGCAGGGGGGGCTCAAGCCCAGATCAGGAATGTGAGCGCATCCTTGGGCAGCTCCGTCCCAGCCCCCAGTGCACTACAGTGAGGTAACAATACCTTGCTACAAAAAATATATATATATATTTATAAAACAAGCAGGAGTAACCCTTCCAGGGGGGCTGTGCCCCACAGCCGGTGGGACCCCAAAGCCCTTTCCCCAGAGTGGGAGCTCTGCCCTATCTGCTTCTCCCAGTGCCACAGCAGTGGTGGGCGGGGGCTGGAAGCGGATGAGGGCGAGGAATGGCATCCCGGGCACCCCGGGTGCTCAGTAACAGTACGGACACCAGAGGCCATGCATATTTGATCCAGTTTGGGAGGTTTTTGTCCAGGGTCGTGCAGCCCCCTTGAGGAGGGGCGGTGCATCGCTAACATTCACACAGGACTACAAAAGGAAAAAAAAAAAAACAAAAAAACAAAAACCAAAACTGGGTTCCACTAAAGTGTCAACTGCATCCAGGCTGCTTCAAAGCAAGCACAGACTGATCGGCAGTTTCTGCTCTGAAAAGGCTTCAGAAACAAGGGCACTGTGAACACCAGGGAGGGGTGGAGAAGCACCATGGTTTCCTTGAAGATCACAAGAGTTTAAAATCCAAAAGAAGTCGAGAAAGAGAAACGAAGGGGAAAGAAAAAAAAAGGGAGGAAAGAAGCAGAAAAAGCTCTTCCAAGCAGCAAGGCCCCGCCGCGAGCCAAGGTGTCCTCACACCGTTGATACCAAACTGCCACTGCCACTGTGGAACAAACACAGGAGACTTGCCAGAGTGGGTGGGACCACCGACACACACCACGGGGCTGCACCATGCTGGGAACCCAGCTTCCTGGGGTCCCAACTCCCTGGCACGGCACCTGGCAGCAAGCTTGACCCCTGACAGTCACCACTCTGCTCGTTGGCTTGCGGTTTGTCCCCAGGAGTGAGATGGGGCAGCTCCAAGGCTGGGGGAATGGGGATGAAGAAGCTGCTGGGTAGGGAAGGTGCTGGGAAAGCCCCCAAGCACCCTCCATGCTCTCGCTATCCGGGCTCAAGCCCAGAGAAGGTTTAGGGGGTGGGAGGGAAAGATGCAACTCTGGACAAAGGAGCACAAGGGCTGTGAGATTGGGGATGTAGGGGCTGGCCCTAGGACCCTCCTCCACACTCAAGACAAGACCCATACTGTGTCCTCCATCACACAACCCCATCCCAGCCGCTGGCAGTCCCCCAGGAAGCCTGCACAGGGACGCCCTGTGGGGACACAGCACTGTGGCTTTACCCTGAGCCAACGCCATCAGTTCATGTTCAGGTAACACGAGAGGTTGAGGCTTACCTGCTGACGGACCTCGTCCCGTAGTCATCGAGACCCTGTGGAGAGGAGGGAAGGAAGCATGGTGAGGGGGGATGTGGGCTGCACCCATCTGGGGACCACCGGGGTGACACAAACAGACCAAAGTGCATCAGGACCCAGGGATGCCGGAGCCAGGAGCCGATGCACTTGGAGAGGGACATGGAGATGGTTTAAATGGGATTTAGACAGCAGAGAGTAAAGTTGCTCCACTCCCTTGGGAGCAGGACTTTATTCTGGCAAGACGAGGGAAAGGAACCACCAGGAGGGCCCTGGTCTGCCAGACCCCTCCATGGGACAGAGCTCCAGCCACATTCCAGATGCGAGACACTTGGAAAGGGGGTCGAACAAGTCTGAGACATCAGTGAAATGTTCCGTGGAAAGAGGTGTTGGTGTTAACACCCACCAGAAACCCACAGGAGTTTGGACCATTTTCTCCTTCAGCCGGTACTGAATGGCCTTACAGCGGGGAAGGGCTGCCCTGGTCTGAGGAGGAGACAGGGACTGGGCTCAGAGGGTGTCCCTCAAGGACATCACTCCCTGGAGAGGACCTGCCCTGGGATACAGCCACGGAGCAGCTCTGCTCTCCATGACAAACACAGCTCCAGTAAAGAGGAGTCACTGGTCTGAGCTGGGCATGCACCAGGGGTCAGAGACCCCACCATGCCAGAAGTGTTCCCAACCACAAAACCCCAGTATCCAGCAGCAAATCCTGCTGGGAAAACCCAGCAAACAGCAAGAAGCAGAGCTATACCTCTGTCCCAGCCCTTGCAGAGACGGACCAGGGCCTGGCTGGAGGGTTGGGTGCTGCATGGCCCTTCCTCATCCTCTCCTCTGCCAGTGCATGCCAAGCACTCCAAGGAATGCTCATCATGGCTCATCCCACCGTGCTGGTTTTAGCAGGGAAGCCCCCCCGTGCCAGCAGCTTCTGGGTTAGACTGCTTTCAGCCACACACACATCCTTCCTAACATGTTATCTGAGAAGCCCTGAGCAGCTTTTGGCCAACCTCCAGAGCCCTGCATGGGGTCTGCCCCAGCCCCACACACTCACCCCAGTGTCCCCGTGGGACTGTCACCGGCTTGAATCGGCCTGTGCCAGAGAAAACACTTCCAGCTGCTTGCGAGCAGCTCGTTTCTGGTGGGAGGCTCCCACGGAGCCAGCAAGTGTTGTCCTTTGGGGGTTTACGGTGCCGTTTTGTGCCATTCATTCCCTGTGCCTCACCTGTGCCACCCAGGCAAGCCAAAGCAGCCAAGTCCATCCCATCCCCTGCTCTCCTCTCCCACCGCCTCCCTGCATCCCCATCCCTCCTCCCCAGGAGAGATGCTGGGCAGGAGATGGGGCCCTGGGTGAGGCACACGGGTCCTGCAGGCAAGAACGGCCAACTGTCCGTAAATCCCAAGGGAAACATTGCATGAGTTTGGACTTACAGCTGTTGACCTAGTGTAAGGCTTGTAGTGAGCAGAGGGCGGCTGGCAGAGGCCACTGGGGTAGTCTTTAATTGCACACCCATAGGGCATTAGGTAGTCCTACAAACAACGAAGACAGGTTGGAGAGCAGCCCTCCTCCACCACACCAGGACTGAGCACACACACTCAAAAGAATCCCAGACTGGTTTGGGTTGGAGAGAACCTTAAAGCTCTTCCAGTCCCAGCCCTGCCATGGTCAAGGACACCTCCCACCAGCCCAGGTTGCTTCAAGCCCCGCCCAGCCTGGCCTTGAACACTGCCAGGGATGGGGCAGCCACAGCTTTCCTGGGCAATCTGCTTTAACACACTTCATCCTTTTGCTTTAAAACTCAACAGAGCCTTTGCAGACACCAGGACCACCACACGGGCTCCAGCAGTGACTTAACACCCACAGCTTTGCTCAAGCATCTCCCGTTTATAAAAAGACCCCTCCTGGAGTGGGAGAAGCCCCCACGGGCTCACCTGGGAGAAGGCGGGCACGGCCACGCTGTACGGCCGCTGCTTGAAGGTGTTGGCACCTTGTGCCTGGAAGGCCTGGGAAGCCATGCCGTAGTCGGGTGGTGGGATGGCGATGTCGTCCTTGTCCAGCAGGTTGCCGGTGCTGCTGCTCTTCCCTTGCTGCAGGCTGGGTGGGGGGGGGACCCCAAGCACAGGCATCAACACCAGCCCAGGCTGAGACCCCCAGACTGCCCATACACCTCTGGTGGGAGGTCCCACAGCCACCCCCCCCCAAGCAGTGTCCCCAGGTGTCCAAGGCCAGCAGTTTCCTGGCTTGCACCAGCCATGGTGTGGCCAGCAGGACCAGGGCAGGGATTGTCCTTCTGCACTTGACAGTAGCGAGGCTATACCCTGAATCCTGGGGTCAGTTTTGGGTCCCTCAGGACAAGAAGGACATTGAGGGGCTGGAGCATGTCCAGGATGGACAACAGAGCTGGGGAAGGGTCTAGAGCACAAAGTCTGACCAGGAGGGGCTGAGGGACATGGGGGTGTTCAGCTTGGAGAAAAGAAGGCTGAGGGGAGACCACCTCAGTCTCTCTACAACTGCTTGAGAAGAGGCTGGAGCCAGGGGGGTTGGTCTGTTCTTCCAAGGAACAATTAATAGGATGAGAGAAACCAGACTCAAGTTGCCCAGGGATGGTTTAGGTTGGAGATTGGGAACAACTCCCTGGAAAGCCTGTCAGGACCTGGCCCAGGCTGCCCAGAGCAGGGGTGGAGTCCCCATATCTGGAGGGTTTCCAAGCCCTGGAGATGTGGTGCTGAGGGACACGGGGCAGTGCTGGGGTAACAGTTGGACAAGGGGAGCATTCCCATCCCAAGCCCACACCCTGCCCTGGGACAGGCACCCGCGTGATGCTCCTACCCCGTGTGGACCCGCTCGCTGCCATCGTTGTCAAGGACCCGTGTGTAGGAGAACGGAAACCATCCCCTCCTGAAAGGCAAAAGCAGGAGGTGAAGCCAAACCCACGTTCACTCCTGTAGGATCCAGGACAGGCTGCACTTGGGGAGCTCTGGGGACAGCCACAGCACTCACATTTTTGTTTTCTCACTCTCTCCATAATGCCAGCCGTCCCTGGCCTCTGGCACCAGCAGTGTGATGAGGTCTCCCTCCTTGAAGCTCAGGAGGGTGCTGTTATCTCCAGCAGCATGAGAGAAAATGGCCTGCACCCTTGTCCGGCCGTTCCTCTCGAGCCCGGCGGCCATGGAGCTGGAGCGCGGCAGCGTCTTGTTTTCAGCTGCTGAGAGACAGAGACCAACGAGTGCCCCAAGTCCTTGACCCCACCGCCGTACCGAAGCACAGCTCTGCCAGGACAGGTTCCTGACCTCACTTATTGTACCCCCTTCTCCCAACAGGACCTCCTGTGTGACCCAGTGACCAGCACCAGGCTCCTGCCCTCGGCATCGCCACGGCAAAGGGAGCGGCCTCCCGGCGTAAGATCCCACATAATTTTCCCCCTGGGAATCCCATCCACAGGCTGAAAACCCACCCGGCCAAACCCCACCCAGCTGAACACCCGAGGCAGAGCCCAGTTCTGCTCATCTCCCATCCCCAGATCCAGAGCCCAGGGCCTTACCTGAGGCGTAGCTGTTTTTCGGTGTCACGTTTTTGCGAACTGGGAGTGTGTTGGAGTAAGAGTCACTCAGCTGCTTCTGAGGCTGGGGAGGAGATAAAGATTTGGGCTGTGCTGGCTTCATCTCAGACCAGTGGTTGTACCCATCGCTGTCTGGGCCCGAGACTCCGTTCATCACCGGCATGGCCTCCTGTGCCGACATGCGCTACGGAGAGAGGAGAGGAGAGGGATGGGGGGGAGATGGGGAACAGCTCCGTTAGGGCACCCCAGGGCAGCTCCCGCAGGGGGATACAGCTCCCGGCAGACCAGAGCTTCTGCCTGTTGGGGTCAGTCCCCCACCTTAGGGAACCTGCTCTGGGGGAGCAGTCGGGTCACCTCACACCCAGTAAAACCCTCCCGAGCTCTGCTGCTCAGCTTGTGCACCCACATCAGGGGGCAGACCCTTTTCTGAAGGGTCTTTCTTCCCATGGTCACTGAGCTACCTTGGTTCGGTCTCAGTTCTAGGACCAGCCTGACTGAGACCAGTCTGGCAAGGGAAGTCCAGCTCATGGGTTCTCCAACACACCCCACGAGGAGCCCCAGCCCCTCTGGAGCTCAGCAACCCCGGTGGGGTGGGATGTGATGGGATGGGATGCCTATCCCCATGCCAGGCTGCTCCCCATATTCCAGGGCAGCCCATGGTCACGGAGCTGCCCATCCCTTAAAATCAATGAAGGACCATCAGAAGGCAACTTGCTGAGGACAACGGTGACACTGGCCTGGGATCCTCCCTCCAGCTTTGCTCAGAAGGGCAGGACAGCTTCCCCCATGGAGATACTTACTCCTACAAAAGGTGCCAGCTCCGGGGGGACAGGGAGAGGTTTGGCACCAGGGATGGGGTCAGAGATGATGAGGTTGGATTTGGATGTAGACAAAGGGCTGGGCATGATGGTGCCATTGCTGCTGGCAGCCATCTGCTGCATCAGCTGTATAGCACGGTCTGGGATCTTGTTGGGATCCGAGCAGGATTGCTGCCACAGTGGCAGTTTCTGTGTCAGCATCTCCTTCCCCTGGAAAAAAAGAGAAAAATGAAGCATGAGGACACAGGGGAGCAGGAAAACCCATCCAGCTCTTCACCTGGCTTGGCCACAAGACTGATCAACAACTCTGTGCATGGCATTGAGGAGATGAAACCCAGGGAATCGCTGCTGCCGGGCTCTGAGGGCAGATGAGCCAGGAAGGTGTCAAGAAAAACACGGAAATGGCTCTCCCCACAGCAGAGGGTGATCCAACGCCTCTGCATGGCTTCACCACTGGACTCAACTGGGGACATTTTGGTCCCCACATAGCAAAAGTCCCTCCAAAGCCAATTTCAAAGCCCCAAAACATTTCCCCACTACAGGCCACCAGTTCCACTGTGGCTGTGGCCACTGCCAGCATCCCTGGGAGCTGCTGGAGGGTATTTGAAGATGGCAAAGCCCACACTGGCTGCTGATGGCCCTACACCCACCTGGGCTCTGGCCCAGCCACCTGCAAAGCCTCTCTTGCAAAACCACCCCGTGCGATGCTGCAAAAAAGTTTTTGGCATCACCACACCGTAGCTGCGTGGCAGGTGCTGGCACCCTCCTGACTCCCATCCCTGGAGGGGATTTTTTCCCCTCCCCGGGGGGGATTTCTTCCCCTCCTGAGGGGTTCCCACCCACTGAGCACGGCTCCAGCCCATGGTGCTGACTAATCCCAGCTCCTGCTCCCCGTGCTAAGCGTGGTGGTGACAGATGGGTGCTGGGAGCGGCGGGGGGTGGCGGTGGGGAACAACCAGAAGGGGAGCAGGAGGCTGTGGGAGCAGCTCTGGTGTTCCCAGCTCTCGTCTGGATGGATTCTGCTCCAGAGCAGCGCGGGGGCCACCGCTCCCTAGGCTGGCAGCAGCTCCAGCCCTGGCCAGGAGACGTGGGCTGCCTGGGGCTCCCGCTCCCCACAGGAGCATCGCTGCTTTGCATTTCTTCTGCTTTTGCAAGCCATGAGCTGAGGCAGGAGGAACCAGACGAGCCTCTACAGGAGCCTGCGGGTGCCGACTCACCTTGGCATGGTAGGTGATGGCACTCTTTGCCACCGCACACTGTTTCTCCACCAGGAAGCAGAACCGTCTCCTCTCTTCCGTCAGCGCGGTCTTGTAGCCATCAGAGACGTAGTTTTCCAGCTCACCCTGCTTGTTGCTGATGGCTTCGATGTACTAGAGGAACAAAAAATTGAAACAGAGAAGTGACTGACTCCAGTGCTTCACCCACTGAGCACAGGGCATCACGGAATGGCTTTGACTGGAAAAGACCTTTGAGACCATCGAATCTGACTGTTAACCCAGCAGTGCCAAGGCCACCAACAAGCCATGTCCCTCAGCACCACATCTCCACGGCTTTTGAACACTGCCAGGTATTAAAAAGGATTCAGCATCCTCCAGAGGAGAGGTCAGAGGTGCTGCAGGGAGCCCCTCCAGCACAGGACACGCACACGTATGCCCACGTGGCCCCCCCACAACCCACCCTTGCTCATCCGAGCCCCCCACGCAGAGGAGCTGACTCAGTGTGTGGGCTGGGAGCGGGGACAAGCTGTGCCATGGGTGGTGGAACGAGCTGTGCCATGAGCTGTGCCACCCTCTCACCAAACAGGGAGACCACACCAGCAGTGGAGGCTGCCCCGATGGGACGGGGATGGCCACAGCCCCCTGCTCATCCCCACCATGGAGCACCCAGGACCACTGCTTGGCCAGGCCATCAGCATCTCCAGCACAGAGGGTGTGAGACGGCCCCAGGTCCCACAACCAGCCACCTTCTTGTCCCCTTGATGCCCCCGGGATGTCCCCAGCTCCTCTGCAAGGAGCTTCCAGCTTCTCTCTGGCAGAGCAGCCACCAAGCCCCTCAGAGGAGCACAGCCACAAACCCCCGGGTGCTGCTAAACCTGCTGCAGAGAGCCTGAGCTTCACTGGGAAGGGAATTAAACTGGAAATTTAGGGCCCAAAGCAGCTTTACTCCTTTCTTCATGTTTAAGCTATTTTTAGCATGCTACAATATTTATTAGCAGACACATAAAATGGAACAAACCTCAGCAGAGCAGCGAGATTAAGTGACATCCCTGACTTCAAAGGGGGCTTATTCCAGAACTGGGGCTTCCACAGCTTGGGGCATCCTCCCTCAAGAGCAAACCTGCTGAGAGCTCAGGCAAGACCAGTGGGTTTTGGGTTTCCCCACAGGCACTAACATAGGTGGGGGAAAACGGGGTCAGAGAGAAACGGGTAAAATCCCACTTTGCAACCAGCACCCCTGATTCCAGGAGAGTATTTTCCTCTAAACAAGAAAAGCCTTTGCAAGAACCACCCCCAACACCCTAAACCCACCCTCCTTAATTTACTAACTGGGCCATGGAGGACGGGAAGGTGAGGAGTGAAATGAGTCCAACCCTGGCTAATTTAGTGCAGTGGCACAAGGACCATCCCACCACAATCCCATTTCCCTGGTATCATAACGAAACCCCTGGGACTGTTGTGTCCCCAGGCAGGAGCCAGCCCCAAAGACTGCACCACAGGGGAAACTCCTCCTTTTCGTAGCAATGTTCAATTCTTTAGTTTTAATCATGGCTTAAACACTCGAGTTTAAAGCCTTATTTACATCCCTGATTTCCATCTTGTTTTCCAAGTGCCTTTTTAATTATTTCTCTGAAGAAAGCCTCATCTTCATGGCGGCAACCAGTTAGAACATGTTGAGCCGCGAGCAGAGAGCCCACGCTCTAAATTTAGTATTCTCAGCTCTTTATATACTTTATGTAAATATGCCTGATGTGCCATTGATTTATTCAGAGCCTTGATTTTTACGCGTTATTACATTACAAAATGGCGAGCAGCATGTCTTCCTCACTAGACAGTTTTCATTTCAGATTTGCTCCAGATGACAATGGGCTTTCGAGTAACATGGAGAAAGACAAGTTAAACAAAACCCTTCCTAGATATGCCAGATGCACAGGGGAAAAAAACAAACAAAAAAACCCCAAACAAGGCATGATGTAAGATCCCACTGCTGCATGACCAGGATTGGCTTTAATCACCATGGCTCGGCAGCATCGATCAGTGAGACCTCACCAGTGAGTGTGTACCCTGCTCGAGTGCTGTGTTTTAAATTCAGACCTTGATTTATGCTGTCAGCTTCCAATTCAGATTTTAAGCACCATCTAAATAAAATACCCAGTTTAAACTAGAAAAAAACAAATGCAGAAATTTCGGACCTGAGCATCCAAGGGGGCAGGGAGCTGGGCAGGGCAGCACTGGGGGTGGTCACTGAAAAGCTGAAGCCACCCAGCAGCTCCAGAAACCTTTTCTGGGTTTCTAGGTTGGAGAGGCCTCAAATAACTCCCCCGTCCCCCCTCCACCTCCTGATTGCAGCCGCTGCCAATTCCCCATCAGCCGCTGACCTAATTAGTGGTGTCAGCACACGGCGAGCTGAGGAGAGGGTCTGGGGTAAGAGCCAGGGAGAGGGTTTGGGGTAAGATGCTGCCATGCCTCTGGGGCAGAAGCCAGCACAGGGAAGGATCCTGCTGGGGCCAGGGAAGCTGCAATCCTGGGGAGAAGGAACCTGGTCCTGGTGTCACCAGTGTCACCAGCGGTGGTGGCTCAGCCAAGGACCTGCCAGTTCAACCCCTCCTGGCTGCCTGATGCTGGAGCAAAGCTTGGCCACGGGACAAGCACGGGCTCTGCTTTCTCCAAGCAGAGAAAGCAAAACAAGTTATTCAGACAGTGAATTAGGAAAAAGAAAAGATGAAAGGAGAAACAAGGTGCTGCCAAGTGCCTCATGCAAACAGCCACTGCTGTACCCAGCCAGAGCAGCCAGGGCATGCACAGGCCCTGTGTACACCACCTTCCCAGTGCCAGCCCAAAGCTGACAGCTTGAGGTGTATGAAGATGAAAAAGCAGCCAAGAAATAGATGAAAAAGCACCCAAGAAACATCAGGACCTGAGCTCTTTTCAAGCACACGCTGTTGGTGTTGTTAGAGCAGGAGAAACAGCAGCGTCATTACCAAACCTCAGCCAAGCCTTAACAACTTAACAACTTTCCTTACTGGGAAAAAATGAGCTCAAATCCTTCTATCCAAGCCAAGAATGTGCAGACTGGTCAGGAACACAAGCCAAGGGCTATGCCAATCACCACCACACCCAGACCAAGGTCAGAAACCATCACCACATCTCAGAGCTGCAGGGAAATTAGGGGAGAGGAACCTGGGGGCTGTGCCAGGCTGGAATACCTGGAAGGAATAAACAGCAGGAGAAGGGAAGATTTATTTAAGGAACCACTAGGGAGAATAATCAGAAAGTAATGGGATAAAATAAGGAAGAAGGTAGGTTGATTAACAGAGGAAGAGCATCTAAACTGTTGAATACTGTCAAGGCATAACAGCTGAAGCCCCACGGCATGGAGTCAAACAGCAGAGAAGGGAGAGCCTGGAGATCCTCAGCCCCAACAGCACCCAGGGAAGGAGATGGCTTTTCCTCTCCCAGAATTTGCTGGTGGAAGCTTGTGGATCCTGGAGCAATGGCAGGGGAGATACAGGCAATGAAGGTGACCAGGAGGGGACAGTGTCACTGATGGAGAGAAAGGTTTGGTGAGCTGGACAGAGCAATGCCCTCTGTGAGCCCTGGGATATCAGCAGCTCCTCCCAGCACAGCATGGCCAGGAAGCAGACTGGAGCCTGAGGAAGGAGACCAGAGCCTGGGGTGATCTAACTTCTCCAAGCCCTCCCTAGGATGCTGATGGTTGAAGGTGAATAACACACAGAGCAGATCCCCAGGCAATGCCTGGCTCCAGGGATGCCAGCCTGCCTCTTTGAGAAGAGCTGTTCCCCTCCTTACGGTGCCCGTCTCACACATCTGCTCACTGGAGCATCAGGCTCATCCTCTTGCTGCTCCTGCAAAGCACCATCCACTCATGTGATATTACATAAAACTTCCAGAGAGCAGCAGGGAATGCCTTCCCCAGCTGCCTGTGCAGGGGTTTCACCATCAGCTGCTTGAAACAGTCCCCCAGTATGGGGACAGCCCTGACCAACAGCTCAGTGTGTAAGGGTTGGTACAGAGATGCTCCTGACCCGCCCGGGAAGGGGACCTGGAGCCCAGCTTTCCCAGAGAGTCATTTGAGGCCTCTCAGCACAGAGAAAAGGAAGTTTAAGGCTTTATTTTGCATATTTGGAGCAGCTTATGTTTGTAGAGCTGTTTTCAGGACACCACAGGTTGTGCTGGAGCCTGTAGCTGTCCCTGGGTGGAAAGGATGCTGCCATGCAAACCTTCCATGCTACTGGCAGGAGGAGATGGAGCCTTCCTCCTCCTCCTTCACCTCCTCCTCCTGCCTCTTTCATAAGCACTCACTGACCACAAGGGCTGGAAAAGCTCCTGCAGCATGGGGCTCTTGCTGTGTCTGGAGAGAAGAGGGTCCAGGGCCCTGACAGGCAAGGGGTGCTGGAAGCCCATCAGCACCCAAAGCCTCCCAGAAGACTCAGGGCCACAGCCCCATGGTGAGAGGGACCAATATCACCAGCTCATGAATTAAAAGCTAATTATTGAGTAAACAGAGGCAAAAAATAATATCAGGGATGAGCTCTAAGGTCCCAAGCAGGTGACACAGCTGAGCCACGTGAAGGCTCAGGTTGGTCCTTCCTGAGGATGGCAAGTACACTTAATGCTGCCCATGACCACAGCAGCTCCTGAAGCATCTCCCACCCAGAGTTTCCCTATCTCCCCCCATCCCTGCACCAGATGGATGCTGACACCCAGCCTGACTCCACAACAAAACCTGGAGAGAGTTACCTGCAGCCACTGAGCTTTTACATAATTCTTCCCTACTTGACTTTCACGGGAGCCCTTGTAACCTGGTTTGTGCAAACTCCTCAGCTGGAGCTTCTCGACCTACACCTAAAATTATTTCTCCTAATGGGAATTATTGAAATAAGGTTTCAATTACAGAAGTTTAGAGGTTTATAACTCGTCCCTCCCTGGTTATTTGGCACACTGGTATTTAATGCTTGAAATGTTCCTGCAGGAAGAGGTGTAGGGCTGGACATGCTGCTGCCCACCCCCAGCCTTGGCCCGCACAGAGCCAGCTCCAGCTGCACTATTTAGTGTGAATTACAGTCAGCTTCATCTCAGCCTGATGGAGAAATCCAATTGCTGGTAGCATTAATATGATTTGATAAATAGTTTGAACCACCATAACTCCCTTGTTGAGCTGCTGATTCAATCAAGGTCCTAAACCCATTGCGACCTTCGTTTCATGGCTGGATCATAACCAGCATTTAATAATATTACAGCAGATTAGCTTCCTTGGTGATTGTTTCATCTTAATATTGTTTTCATTCTTCTTCATAAAAGACGTGAAGTGAATGGAATTGGTTTATTCTCCTGGTTTTTCAACACAGGTAAAAAAAAAAAAAATTCTCAGTAACTCTGTAAGTGTAAGGAGCTGTGGAGGCAGTCAGCTGCCTCAGCTCTCACTCCTCCTGTGTGACAAAAGCTCTGGACTGATTCATAAGGACTCAAAAGCCTGGCTTTATCACAACATTCAGCAACAGCCCACAACCACAGCATCACTCTTACCATGCCAGACAAAGCTTTGGAGATGGCAAATCACTCCTGCAGCCTAATTGCACTTGGAGCTGCTTTCAAGCCACACGAGTGACCCTGGCTGCATCATAAAGTGTTTTAAATCCTCAACCATTTTAATCCTGTGACACCCATCCTCACCTACTAAACTCCACAGAACAAACACAAGAGACAGTGGCCAGACCATGTGGGACTTGCAGACAACCCTGGATCAGCTCATGACACACAACATGTGGCTGATGAAGCTCAGGAGAAGCCTCCTGCAAATGTTGGGAAGCATTTTGCTGCTGCTTCATCTGAACAGACCTCCTCAGCCCCCATCCTCCCAAAGCTCCTGCTCACCAGCCACAAGACAACATTCTGTGCAGCACCTGCTGCATATCAGCATTTATTTCTGCTTTATAAAGGGGAAAATCTGAATTAAAGAGTCACAGGTGATGCTTGAGCTGTTTTGCCAGGCTTTCTGATCAATCTAGTGGAGGCTGGAGCCCAAGCCATGCAGAGCCCAGGTGAGGGCTGTCCTCTGCCAGACAGCAAACCAAAGCCTGAAGAGCTCCAAATCTCCTCTCCCCTCTGCAGAGATTGTGTTACAGAAACCACAGCACCTCCTTCCCCCCACCCACCTCACTTGCAGCCGATGACAAGATGTGGTCACTCAACAAGTGGTGAAAAGGCAGAAAGGAGCAATTCTGCTTCTCCTAGCATTAACTACAAAGAGAGATGATGACAGAGCACCAGACTGCTGGCTGCTCCAGTAGCTTAAGTGGCTGAGTCCTCAAGAGTCAGATGTTATTGCTGTTCTGAAGGAGGTGCCTGATGCAGCCACCAGAACCCTCCCATCCACAGCAGCTCACCCCATGGCCAGACAAAGAATCCACAAGACTGGATGGAAGAAGTCCAGCCAGTTGTTGTCTGATGGGGCTGTAGTACCCAGGCACCAGCCTGATGAAGCCTTCAAGCAACCCACAAGGACCATGAGGTGCCTTCAGCAGCCTCCTGGAAGGGTTTTACAAGCTGGCTGCAGGGGTGGCTCTGGGCCAGCTAAACAAACCCGACCACACGCAGCAGCTCCCCAAGCCCATGGTGTGGTTCTCTGCTTGAAGCCAGCTGAGAAAGATTTTTGTGGAGCAAAACCTCATGGTGCAACACCAGCAGCTCTGCAGATACTCCTGGTTCCCTAAGCCTGGTTACAATGCCAGCTCCAGGCTGGACCCATCCTTGCAGCGATCCCCCCACTCTCAGATGCCCATATGAGGGTAAGAAGAGCATCAAAGGTGGCCCAAAATACCCCCTTTTTCTGTTGAAAGGGAAAGCCAGCACTGCAGCCATCCAGAACAGAAAAAATTGCTGCTTCAGCTGAATTCAGCAATTTAACTTTGATCCAGAGGGGTGGGGGGAGGCAAAGAAGCAACCAGCAGCTGAGCAGTCTCATAGCTCTCTAAGCTCAAAAGCCATCATAAGGCTTTTTCAGAGATAAGCGCTTCCTAAATACTTACTGCTGAAAGATTAAGAGAAGGAAAGCCTGATCCTGTTTTCCTGCCCAGGGCAGCCACGCTGCTGAGGCTCCCACCACAGCGGGAGGGTCCCACCACTGCTCCTCTCCCAGCCACATAAAATCAATAACTGGGATGGATTTTCTCCTCCTTTGATGCCAGGTGTGGGATAGGGATCCCGGGGGGGCGGTGAGGTTGGCAGAAGGATGTCTCTGGCAGCAGTTCCACCCTGTTGTCTCCGTCAGCAGCTTTTGCGTGTGGGGGATAACAAAGGTTGGATCCCCAAGGTTCCCTGCATGGAGCCTCGTTGCCTAACACGGCTTTTCTTGCTCAGCAGGAATCTGGGAGGGAGGGTTTGCCACTGCTCAGACGTGGGTTAAGCTGCTCGGCTCTCAGGAACACACCAGCCCACGAGCCCCCCAGTCTGCTCCATCCACACCCGCCAGCCATGCTCCAGCCACAAGCTCAGCAAGGGGGATGGCTGTGGGTGCATCTTCCTCCTTCAGTGCTCACCCTGATTCATGCCACTGAGAGTGACTGATTTCCCAAATTTTAGTGCAATTAAGAATGTCACTTCCCCAGCACAGCTGATTAAATGTGTCCCAGCAGTCAGATCCCCTCCAGCAGACATGGATCACTGACATGCCACTGTCCCACGGCACCTGGAGTAACAGACCCTGGTTCCAGCATATCACAGAATCACACCTCAAAGACACAACCAGGTCATTTTTGACTTCAGGGTTCATCCTCCCCTTCCCAAGGCACTTCTTGTGCTGCAATCACCTGACAGCCTGAACTCGAGGCTGTCTGGCTGAAGCAGCTCTCAGGCAGCTGTGCCCATCTCTCGTTAAAATTTGCCACATCCAGCCACGCTCTGGGTGAAGCTCAAACCAAAGGTCACAGATTTCAGAAGACAACAAACCCCTGGTGCAGTGTCACGAGCGACCCGGCTGCCGCAGCCCCTCGGCACAACCCGCTCACGCTGCCAACACCATCCTGGGACGTGCCCTGGGTGCTCCTCAGTGAGATACTGACTCTGACCCCCAAAACGTGCCTGCCCAGCAGCACAACCTCTCCTGGCCAGGGCTGTGAGGGACCCCAGCCCCACGCAGCCAGCACCCACTCGGCAAACGTCGCATGGTGGGCGACAGAGCCCACGCGGCGATCACACCGCCGTGATTCACCGCAGCCACCCCCACCCGCACCCCCGCAGCCCGGCGGGGGGGAGGGGGTGCCCGGCAGCAGGCACAGAATGTATTTAAGCGAAACATCATTCCCCGGGAAGATGGATCTGGCACAACAGAAAGCAACGATCTTTTGGGGTTCATTCATTGAGCCCAGAGACAAAAACAAACAAAAAAGGCACTGGGGGCAGAGGCAGAAGTGGGGTTGGTCACCACAACATCTGCCATCGGCAGAGCTGGCAGCCACCCCCTCAGCACTGTCCTCCTCCAGGGTGGCCACGAGACCATCCTGCTCCCATCACAGGCTGCCACCCCCTCCCCATCCACACCTCCCACTCCCCAAGCGCTGCGGCGCCCGTTCCGAGGAGAGCGGCACAAACCCTTACCCAAACACTTGCAGGAGCTGAGCCACCTCTGCCTGCAGCACCCAGCACCATGACCAGCAGCAGGAACAGGTCCTCATCCCCCACCCCCATCACCATGCCCAGAGTCCTACCTGCAGCTCCTTGTCCGAGTATTTCTGGGGGTTTTTGCTGCCTTGGCTCTTCTTCCGAAGTTTCTTCAGCTCTGCCTGGCACTTGTCGAGCGAGTCCCCCTTGCTCCTTTGCTCTGTTTGGTATTTTTTCAGTGCAGCCTGGATGTGACAGGAGAAAGCTCTGAGCAGATGAAGCTGAACCTTGGCTCCTGCTGCCAAGGGTGAGCAGAAGCAAACGGATCCCCCCCAGGATCTGGGAGCAGCAGGATCCCCACAGCCTTGAGAGCAAACGGGGAGAGGAGCAACAGCCTAAGACTGGGGGAAACCACGGTGACGTGGGGGATGGCTTGGGACCCATCTGTAACCAGGTGCCTTGTGACAAGGGGGGAGGTGGGCAGCAGGGACAGGACATGTAGTGATGCCTGAGCCAATATTGGAGCAGGCAGGTCCAAAACTCACACTCAGGTACCGGGAGTCCAGCTCCACCTTCTGCTCCAGCTGTGTCAAGAGCTCATTGTGGAAGGACTTGAGCTGCGGGCAGAAAGAAAAAACAGTTCTTGGGGAGGGCTGGCAAACCCTGCCCAGGGAGCACCAGGGCAGGCAGGGGAGAGGAGCTGGGCAGACAGAGCAGGGACTGACAGCAGCAAGGGACAGACAGACACCCAGAGAGGGACCCAGAAGGGCAGAAGTGGGTGCCCAAGCAGACCAGACCTTTTGCAGCTCGACAAATCCACTCCAGAGGGGCTGGTGTCACCAGAGCAAGACAAAGAAAACCATTTTGCTCAGCTGGAACACCATCAGAGCCCAGCGTGGCTTGACAAGGGCACTCACCATCTCCTCCAGCTGGTTCTGGATCTGCCTGTGGACTTCTGCCATCTGAAAAAGGACATCTCCTGCAAAGATAAGGTGTGGAGAGAGGGCTTGAGGTGCTGAAGCTGGTTGGACACCCTAGGGCTGCGGCTGGCAGGACCCTGCTAAAGCAGAGGGGTCTGGCTTCCTTGGAGCCCAGGTGAACATCTGCAGGTGAGATGTTCATCTGAGACCCTCGGATCAACGTGTGCATCTTGTGTAGGACAAAGGGAAGCGAGGACAAGCAGCAGTGGAACCCCAACACCCTGGGGCAGCCTTGCCCGTGATCCACTGATCCACTGTGCCATCAGCCCCCCCTTCGCCTGGCTGCCGGGATGTGACAAAGGAGCCAGCGAGGAGGGGACAGAGCAAGGCTCTGCATCTGGCCCCGGCTGCCCAGACAATGCAGGGAGCAGGCGCTTTCCTGGGAGGAAGGGCCGTGTCCTGCCTCAGCAAAAGCCCCAGAGTGCTGGAGCCGGATACACACGGGAGCTGCGGGAATGTCTTTTAGGAAAGGAGCCAGAGCTTCCTCTCTGCTGGAAGCCCCGGCTCCGGAGCAGAGTAAGCTGTCAGGAGAGCCCAGTCCTGCCAGCTCCTTGTAGGGGCTGAGCTAGGAAGCTCTGACTTCCAGCACAGCAGGTTGCAGCTTCCCGAGAGGTTTCCAGCCTCCGCCGAGCTGTTCGCAAAGCGAAAGCCATGAGCTCCGGTCCTGGTCCCGCAGCCCCAGTGGCTCTGCAAAGGGAAGCAGCAACTCTGATCCCAGAGCAGAAAACTCACAGCAGCACCTGGGAGAACTCAAAGCCCCAGATGTACAACCCATAAAAACAAACGAGGAGTTATAAATGACAAAACAGCCACAGGGGCTGCCAGCTCCAGTCCTGCTCCAGCAAGACCTCAGCCCTGGCAGCAAAACCTGCAGTTCTGGTGTATTCAGAGTAAAAATGCAAGTCTTCTGCAGAGGACAGGGCCACCCTGTACCTCATGGAACCAAAATGCATCAACAGGGAGACTGGGATGAGCCAAACCCACACTTCCCTGGTGCAGGGGACCCCTTGGGACACCCCCTCGGCACACACTGTGATGATGTGTGCAGGGCCAGCCCCAACCTGTCCCCAGGCCGGGTGCCAGCCCAGTGTCAACACCAGGGCCCGATCAGAACAACGTGGCCCAGCATTTCTTTGCTCTTGCAGCTGAAGCAATCTGTACTTTGCACCATACACTGTGTCACAAAACCTTCTGCAAACATTAAAATCCAATCTCTTTTTTGTCCTTGGCAGGCAGCAGCCCCCTCCACCATGGGTTGATGCAGCCACAGAACCGGCTCAGCCAGAACCAGCTCAGCCAGCAGGGACCAACACCCCCCACCCCTCCTCCGTGCCCGCCATGGAGCTGCTGCATGCACAGAGCATCCCGTGTCTTGAGATGCCCACGGCCACTCTAGCAATTCCACTGAGTGGAATTTCTTCTGGGGTGAAGAGCTTGGTGCATGACCCACCCCCAGCCCCAGGCAAGGGGTCACCCCCAACAAGACCGCCAGGAAATTGCTCTCCGGTCAGGCAGTGGCAGCTCAATCCTGGGAAGTGCACAAATTCCCACTGCAAGGAGGCAATGACGTAACCCCGTGGAGACTGCTCTGCCAAGGGGACAGCAATGCAAGGGGGGGGCTGGTTTATTATTTCCAAAGCTTGCACCACCCCTTCTCCATTTTGCTTCCCGTTTAGCCCGAGTGGAAACCCTGGCTAAGGAAGTCAGCGCTGGGCTGGCAGAAGGCTTGCAGGCCATGAAGGCTGAGCTCCCAAACCCCTGGAAAGCAGGGCTCAGAAATGATCTCCATACTCCCAAATCCATCTCCTTGCACTGGGACAACAGGGCTCTGCTCCTGTGTTCCTCACCCAGGGAACTAACCAGTTCCCAGCAGCCAGGGAGGTGTGTGGTGCATCTCCCATGACAGAGATACCCATCGGTTTGTTCAGACTTTCTCCTCCACTTCCAAGTTCTTATCACAGCGTGAGGACAGGGTGGTTCAACCCCACATCAGAGCAGGCAGTGGTGTGGAGCCTTTCCCATCCAGTGCATCTGTGTTGGGTGGGTAAGGCTCTGCACCACTGCCTGCTTTGCAAGCTGCTCCCATCCCACCCAAGGCAAAGGGATGCTGCCAGCCCCTTGTGCCTCTCCCAGTTCTGTTCCAGCCCAACTGGAGGCAGCAGGGTCTGAACTAAATCCCCCCGATGGCAGCCACAGCACTCTGAAATCCCAGCCAGCATCTCTGCCACCCTGACACCTCCACAGAAAAAACCCCAAACCCTAAGATCTCATGTTAGGCATTAACAGATGTTTTATAACCATATGATGGTTTGGGGTTGGAAGTTGATCTTTTTAAAGATCACCTGGTTCCAATCCACCTAATTTCACCCTGAAGCCACTCAGACTAAACCCAGTGTGGCAGTGGGGAAGAAGTCAAACTGAGACTAGAGGTGCTGGAAAGCCAAAATATTCCCAAGCCTGGCTCAGAAGAGGGTTGGTGGCATTGCACCCTGGCACAGCCCAGCCCGGCAGCAGCAGGGCCGCCCACACCCCCGGCGGTTTTGCATCAGCTCCCCATGGGATTTGTAAATTAAAGAGGATAATTATCCCTGTGCAGCCGGGCAGGGAGCAGGGCGAGAGCCTGGGCCACGCTGGGAATCACACACAGAGTGTGAGCACCAAGCTGCCAAAAATGCACATCCCAGAGGGCAAGAGAGCCGAGGTTCAGGGTCTCACCTCAGCCCGGAGGTGAAAATAAAGATGGGGAGAGTGAAGGGGGCAGAGCAAGGGCTTCACCTGCCCATGGTGTCACACACCTCTCTGCAGAGCTGCAAAGCACAAAGGGGGGAGGAGGAGGAGTTGCTATTTACGTCTGGCTGACTCACAGTATCGTTCTGGGAGAACTATAGGGCCTATTGTGGGCCCTTCCCTACCGCACCCAGCCAGGAACAGCCGAACAGGTTGTTCCACATCCCTCCCGTCCAGCTGCCCCTACAGAAGGCAGAGCTGCAGGAACTCGCAGCGTTTGGGTACCTCACAACACTTCACTCCTGAGTTGTCAGAGTCGAAGGATTATTTCTCTCCCCCTTGACTTCGATACGAGCTGTTTTTAGTAAAAATACCAAACAGTGCACTGGCAAAAGAGCCAAACTGCTCTGAGCCAGGACATGTTGATGCTTGTGCAGGGCTGAAGCTGCTCAGCTTGTCCTGCAAGGGCAGCAGGAGCTGGTGGCTGTGCCAGGGAGCAGGTCCCATGGCCACTGGCCACCAGCTCCCACTGCCAGCAGCACAGGGGATGCTCTGACAAGCAAAGAGCACTGCATCCCCCCCAGCATCGCTCCTCGTTCCCTGGAGATGGAGGACATGGCACTATCAGATTATTTTCCATCAAGGTCACTGGCTCTGGAGCTTCAGAACCCAAATAAAGAGCGTGAAAGGATGAAACGAGTCCAGGGGCTCAGCTCCTCAGCTATTTGACATTCTGCTTAGCTCCTCCTGGTTGCTTTTTATTAAGGGAGGCCAGGGAAGGCAATGGTGCCATCAAGGGAAGTAACCAAGTGGACAGAAAAGGAATATTAATGAGGAAAAGCAACAGACAGTGACAGGGCAGAGGAGAAAAAAAAAAAAGTCTGCTTTTCAGTGGCTGGTTCAATGGAGGTAGCTGGACCCTTTAATACCAAGAGAGCACCTAGCCCAGGGAGGGACTGTGGGTTCCCTGGCAGGCAGAGATGTGACAGCACCAGGCACAGACACAGCACATGCCACCAATGAGCCCTCAGCCCCCGCAACAGTTCAGACCTGAGGGCTCACCCCACCACAGCATCTCAGACCCCACCAGCTTTGCCATTTACCTGTAAGACAACCCCGAGGGGAGATCCACATGTGAGCAGTGGGAAGGACATGAGGGTGAGGACACAAGCCACCAATTCACCCAGTTCCTCTCACCCAAGGTCTCACTGTCCTGGTGGATGCTGGTGTTAATTAGTGACTCGTGGGCACAATAACACCCAGCTCAGCCTCCAGCCTTCAACCCAGGCTGGCAAAGCTGAAGACATTTTAAATTTATTTACAGAGAGAAAAGGTAAAGAAAAAAGCAAAAGCTTCCCAAGGCACCCTGACTCCTTCAGCAACACATTCCCAGCAAACGGCTCCCCCGGGCTGAGCAGTTGCCACTGACACTTTAACTGGGGACAGAGCAGGGACCTGGGTGCCCTGTGCTTCAGCAGCCCCCCTTCTGGGCCCTGAATTCTTAGAACAATTTCTCTGGCAAATCAGAGGTTGCAGTGCAGGCCCAGAGCATCCATCCTTTCACCAGTACGAAGCTGTGACCCACACTTAACTAAGAGTTAAGTCCACTTTTAAAAGGATCAAGCAATAAAATTCCCACTGCTCTCCTACCCAGGACTGGGTCTCCGTGAGCAGAGGGACCTCGCTGCAGGGACACCAAGTCACCCCTCACAGGTGAGCATCCCTTGGAGCTCAGGTTGGGTTTCCCTGGACCTCTGGCAGGTCCTCAGCAGAGATGGAGGCACCATGAGCACCCCCAGCTCTGGTGATCCCTGGTCACACACTGACCAACAACCTTTGACATTTGCAGGATCTGTCTCTGCATCTCTGCTGCTGCAGGAAGCATCTACCCAAAACAACTGTAAATCCAATCAAGGGATTAATCTCTCTTTCCCAGAGGATTCAGCACAGCACAAGCCTCCTAACCTGCTGCCCAGCACTGGGCCAGACCCAGAAGCTGCAGTGAAGGCAAGAGCCTGAACTCACTGCCATGGGCATCCCACCAGCATGGTGGCACCTGGGCTCTGCAGCAGGACCAGGCTCTGGGTACCACTCCTGATACAGACAGCTCTACCCTGCACCCCTCTGTGATGCCCATCAGCACTTTAAAAGCTGCCTGCAGAGGGTTTAACACTCTTGAAGCCCAACAACATCCACCAGCACCAAACAGCTCCACAGCAGCCAACTGGACCACAAAGGTGCCACCAGTCCTGATTTTATCATGCAAATTCTGCATTGGAAAATAACTAATTCCTGCATGTCTGGTCCTTCTGTAGCACCAGCTTCTGGCAGAGCAACCTTCACTAGTCAAGAGGACCCAGAAGAAAACCCAGCTGCTAAGGCAACTCCACTTCCAGCCCCAGAGGAGTTTCCCTGTGCAGCTCCAGCATCTCCATGTGCTCCCAGCCTGCTGGAAACTGCCTCCAGCCCTGCTCACCAGGCAAGGACTCCTCCTGGGAAGAAAAACCCTTTCCCATGACTTTGCCATGGCCTAGTTTTCAAGGGGGACAAAAGGAACGACCTTTTAGAACAGCATCTAAGGGACCTAAGCAGGAGCCAGACAAGAACCAAAGTCACCCAGGAAGGTGAAGCTGGAGCTCCTCAGGAGGCTCTACAGAGCATTCCTGGATCAAACCCAGAGCAAACTGCCCCTGATCAGACCCTGATCACAGCAGCCACTCAAGATGTGAGGAATGGCAGGAAGGAGCCTTTAAGAGGAACCATGAGGAGGGGTCTGATCCTCCAAGTGCCAGGAACTGGGCTGAGCTGGGAGGGCAGCAGCTTTCCCACCCTCCCCAGTGATCCATCTCCCAGGAACACCACAGCAGTGGGTTCAGACCCAGCTACACTCCCACCTGAGAACTCGAGAGCCACTGAGCCGATTACAGCTCAGGCACCTCATTAGTGCTGGGTTTTCCATGACCACCCAAGGATTATCCTGTCTACACACAGTCGCTAAAATCTGATGGAGAATTTATGAAAAATGTGAAGTGCTCAGCAACTGGGGAGCAGGGAGCCAGGCTGGGAGGGAGCAGGGAGCAGATCCCAGCTGCAGCCCCAACCTGAGCATCCTGGAGCCTGTGCAAATGGCACTTGGGAACATCCCTGTTTGCTGCAGCCTCCAGGAAGGAATGAAACAAATGAAATAACCCAGAGCCCAGCACTCCTTTCCGGCACTATCAGAGGCAGGGACTGATAAGCTGAAGGTGTTCCCAGGAACAGCTCTACCTTTGGTGGGCAGCCCCAGCTCAAACCTTTCCCAGCCCCTGTTTACACACCCTGACAGGAGGGGGTTGTGTCCCCAGCTGTTATCAGCTCCAGTAAACCACAGCCAGAAATTTTATCTTAACTTTCTTCTGCAGGGAGCAGCTGCCACAATAAATAGCAGCAAGATCAACAAAGTGAGAGGGCTGAGGAGCAGCCGCTCACTGTGTCTCTGGGCTGAGCAGGAGCTGCAGGATCCTCCCTGGGATGTGCTCACGAGGAAGGAGCAGTCATTTGGAAATATTTTAAATTAAAAAAAAAACAAAACCAAACCAAATACTCCAGCTACACACTGAATGGGCAGTAGGAGGCTGCAGGAGGGCACCAAGGATGCCTGTGGTCACCCCCCCCTTCCTTAGGTGAGGCACCAGGACCACCAGAAGACACCAAAGCTGGGTTTTAAACAGGAGCAAAGCGTGGAGATGCTCTTGCAGGTCAGCCAGGGGCTGCAGTCCCTGAGCTCCCACCCTCACATGTTAAGGCTTTCCCACAGCTTTGGCTCCCAGGAGGCTGGAGCTGCTGTGTCTTTCACCCCAAAGTGGCAGAGGAGAAAACCCTCAGCAAGGTCTGCAGAGCCTTTGCAATCTCAGTCACTGCAGGCATCATTGCACACAAGGCTCTCCTGTTTTATTTATTAAACAGAAGCAGATTGTTATAGGCAGCTTTAACCCAAGAGATAAAATCAGTTTCCATAGTCACTTGCTGCTTCCCCATCAAAATTCCAAGGCAGCCAGCGGGCTGGGCACGGCTGAGCTTGGGGGGGGGAGGGGGGGGTAAGACATGAGACACAAGGTGGCAAAACCAAAGCCCTGTTCACCCGTTGCTTCACCAGCCCTTACAGCTCAGCCTCTTCCCTGCTAATTGAGCTCCTCAGGAAGCTCCTGTCCATGAGGACAGGAGCACTTTGCCAGCTCCCAGCACAGTGATCTGGTGAGCCAGACCCAGAGGAGTTCACCAGGGACTGCAAAGGCAACAAGACCAAAACCCATCTCAGCCCCAGGAGATGCTGGAGCATCCCTGGAGCCTTCCTGTGCCAAGCAGGACAACAGCCCCAGCAAACACCACCAGCTGACTGTGCCCCAGATCCCAACACGATGGACAACAGGCTTCTTTTTATTAAGCTACATTAAGAGGAAACACAGAGAGGCTTTAGCCATCCACATGAGGCAGGATCAGCTCCACACTGAGCTCGTTGTGCTCATCAGCACCAGAAATCTGGTTTCATTCTGTGCTCAGAGCTGGAGACTCCATTTAACAGTAAATCGGGGACTTAGGAGTAAACTGGTGACTTACCCAATTCTTTAGATCCTTGGCTCTCACTGGCTAACTCTCCCATCTTAACCAGAGCATCAAAGTATCCTTTTGCTGCATAGGTCATACCTGAAAGAATAAAAAAAAAAGAAGGTTATATTCTCTTTAATAGCGATTATGGCACTGAATAGATGCTAAACATGAAAACAGACATTACTTCAAGGGGCTCAGCCCCACGAGGAGGGACTAAACAACAAACAGAAGAAAAATGAGTGGAGAAAGAAGAAAGCTCAAGCAGCAAGGTGACAGGGCTATGCAGGAGGAAAGAAAAGTACTTGCAGGAACGAGGTGGTTTTCATTCCAGTGTAACCATCAGTCTGCCTAATGCTGCTCAGAAAAATCACTGTGGAATAATTGAATATCACAGACTTTCATTATAGTTCAGTCTTGTTTGTTGACATTCCAGCTCCACGCTCCACTTTAATCAGATAAGCAGGGGGTTTCCTCTAATCACCAGAACATGTTGTACAGCCTCAGCTCAGCACCGGCAAACTCGGCGCTGGAGCCGCTTCCAGCACGATTCCCTGATCCCAACACTCCCTCCAGATGCCCCCACAAGCCTGGAGATCTGAAGAAAAGGGTGACCAAAGATAATGTAAAAAGAAAATTACAGGAAGATCCAGGGCTCCAAAGTGTATTCACCGTGGGGAAGTGGGGAAAAACAGCAAACAAGTGATTACACTGGTGATCCACAGAACGCTGCCACTGCCTGTGCCCAGCTTCAGCTGGGATAAACCAGCATTTAATAAACCAACTCCACCACCCGGGTAATTAAAAGCTGCATTATGAGTATCACATTTGAGATGAATGAATTTTTAAAAACCCCACGGTTGCAATTGCAACCTCTTCTCCTCCTCACTGCAGCCCCAGCCTCTGCTGGAGACCCAGGAGGGGAGGAGGGGGTGGCAGCAGCCCCCAGCCCCGAGGGCCCTGCTGGAATCCCAGCTGCCAGGGGGGTGACATGGCCCATGCCCCATGCCCACAGACCCTGTGCAGGGAGCAGGATGGGTGGGTGCTGCCCACCTGATGGCCACTTGATCCATTAAAAATAAGGCTGAGAACTGTCAAGAAGAAAGCAAGCAGGGGAGTGCTGGTACCCAGGAACAGGGGGAGGGTTCAAAAGCTCCTTGTCCCAAACATCCCAGGACCTCATCTGACCTGGGAATGAAGATGTGCTGAAGGCACCAAGCGAGGAGGCACTGAGCCTTCCCACGGGGTGGGTTCCACATGCCAGCCTTAACAATGTGAGACACCAAAAGGGTTTTGTTTGTTTGTTTGTTTTCCCACTGGCTCAGGACTCTGACAGCCTCGTCCCTTGCAGACATTTTCACTGAACCAATTAGAAAAAAAATAATCCAGGAGCCATGTGCAGTGCAGCTCTGAAGTGAGCAGAGCCCTCCCCAAAAGGAAGCTGCTGCCTCTGGGGTAGAACGAAGCCTTAAACCTCCTTAAAGCCCAGGGCACAGGTGGCATGCAAAGGCATTTGAAGTGAAAGCAGCCCATTTTTTGTTTTCATCAATTCCAATTTTATTTTTGATCACTTAAATCTCACCTCACTAATGGCTCCCCACAGCACCCTACACTCCCCATCAGGAGCCACCACCAATTTTTAGTATTTTTCTCCCCTTCCAGTGCATTCTTCAGAGCTATTAGAACATTTCCATGCCACACCTTTAAACAGAACTTTAAATCTTGATTCTAAATATTTTAAAGTAATATTAAAACCTAAATGGGTTGGAGATGTCCTTGTCATCCAGTTGTCAACCATTTTATCACTCAAATCCTTTCCACACATGTGCCTCACGTGTCCTAACAATGTGAGCTCTGTGTAGAGGTCCAAGAACCAACTCCCCATTCCCTCTCACACTCTTGCAGGGACAAAGAGCACCCCAAACTCATTTTCTGGATTTTTCTCCTTCTGAGGCCATGCTGCCCAGCCAGACCCTCCCCAGCCCCCAGTATTTAACCACACACACATCAGCAGCACAGTTTCACTTACTTGCTAAGGCTTTTTCATAGGTCTTCCCCATAGAAATGAAATTCCTGAGGCTGGGATTGAACTGCTCCATGATTGTCTGAAGGAAAGAGGAGAACATCACCAGGGTTAGGAGAGAGGACTGGGAGCAGCTCCAGTTCCCCCCTGCGAGGCAGCCACACTCCATTCATCAGTGCAATAACAGAATAAATAAATTAAAAAAAATCAGTGACCCCACCCAAGCTTCCCAAGAGCTGCCAGAGGACCCTGGTTCTACACCCAGAAACTGTAACTATAGCCAGATATTGCAAATAATGCTCATGAGCAGGAGCACCATTGGCTGCACACGAGGTGCCCTGTGTGGGTTTCACCACAAGGTATCAGTGAATGGCCCAGACCAGGGGAAGTTATCAGATATGGCAAATACAAGCAGAATAATAACCAGAAGTCGCTGTTTTAGAGGGCAAGGAATGGATCTAAAACCAGGCAAGAAGTTGGACTGAGCTCCAGCAGATGATGGCTGGTGATGCCTTAGTCCTGGGATGGCCATGGAGATCAGCAGCAGCGTGGTGCCACCTCTCTCTCCATCCTGGGAATCGGGACAGATCCATCACAAGCAAGCAGCAAGGCCTGAAGAGCAGAACTGGAAATGGCCACCAAGGCACTGAAGACAGAACAAAGCCACCACCATCCCACCAAACTGGTGCCAGCCACGGCTGAAGCCACGTGCAAGGATTACACCTCAGTCTCAAAGCACTCAGTGTCACTTTCCACCTGCCTATATATGCATAAATTAGGGTGTCGGTGAACACCACCAGCGCCGTCTGGCAGCTCTGCCTCCCTCGCTTTAAGGTCCTTATTTAAACACGGGGGGCGGGGGGGAAGGAATAATCGGATCAGGAAGAAGAAGGGCTCTTTGTGTGTGTGGCACTGCAGCCACCAACCTCCCCCGTCCAGAGCCTTCCCCCCAGCCCTGATAGCATCTCTAGAACCAGACACCGAGTCCCAGCCGGGGCAGAGACAACAAAATCTCCATTCTCTCCCCACGAATCCGACCTCCGGACCAAGCCCCTGCCCCACCTCGGGACAGCCCCTGCCCCGGGTACTGGCAGAAAATGAAGTTTAATACCTAAATGTGCCTGGAGCCCCGAGCAGGGGTGCCCGGGTGTCCCCCTGGGAAGCGAGGGCTTGTCACCCCCACGCTGGCAGCATCCCATCCCGGGAAAGGGAGGGAAGACAGCAGACAGACACTTATGGTGAATAAGCTGATTAAGCATCTGTCACCTCCTCTGAAGCTGGCCAAACACTATAAAGCTCATTTTCTGCCTGAGGCATTTTTATCCCGAGTTCCTGCTGCCCGCCCCTTGGAGACCGTGACAGTTTAATTTTCTTTGGCAGGTGCCAGGCTCAGCCAGAGCCTCCCCCTGCCTCCAAACAGCCATTTTCTGAGCTCAGTGAGCGGGGACCCACAGAGGACACCAGCACCGAGGGTAGATGTCACCCAGGGGGTGGCAATTCAGTGGTAGAACAAATCCTTTCAGCCCTCCAAGGAGCAGACATCAGCTCCTGGATAGAGCAGTGGGGGCACCACAGCTGCTCCAGGCCAGAGCACCGAGCCCAGCTGCAGTGTCCCAAAGCCCCCATCCCTGTGTCCCAGAGCCACGATCCCCGTGTCCCAGAGCTCTTGGTGCTTTGGGGTCCATCGCACAGGACCATGCACATCCTGCAAAGGGCAGATGATTCCCAGAGATCTGTCAAGGAAGCAGGAGGCTAATGAGGAACCTCACTGCTAATGAAGGCTGCAGGTCAAGCTCTGCAGCAACACAGCACACGTGGACGCAGCTCCAGGGCAGTGCAGAGCAGTTTGGTGAACATGCTCAGCTTGAATAGAGAAAATGAACCTGTAGCACCCAGCCACAGAGCAAGCTGTGCTCCCTAATTGTAGGAGACAATTGCACAGGAGTTAATTAATACTGATGAGGACTGCACCGGCCTCCCCACGTCACCTTTAATTTCTGTCAAAAAACCCCAAAACGATCGACGTACGTTATGCCGCAAAGTGGTTGGAGGTGTGGGATCACTGGCCATGGACATGTCCCCAAGAGGGGGGTGTCCCCCAAGAGGGACGTGTCCCCAGCACCAGCAGAGCCGTGGCTGCAGCCTCCACCAGGCTCAAGCTGAACCTCAGCAGTTTGAGGCTGAACAATGTTAATGCAGGAAAAAATCCAGGCAGAAGATCTGTGGGGCAGGGACTGTTCAGCACTTTGCTGGGTGAAGTGCAGCAAGTGTTTATAGAGATGCACATACCCACAGAGATATAAATAAAACATTTTTTTGCAGCAGGACCTATGTAAATATAGCTTCCTGAAGCTTAGCAAATAAACGAGGGAAGAGGATCCGTGCACAAAGCCTCATCCCAGGGCTGTCCCCATGGCATGGCACAGGTGGCAGTGGTGGGGAGCAGCCCCCGGGAGGGCAGTGCCCTGCCTGGAGCCTAAAAGCAGTCGAGCTGCCATCTCCATCTCTTGTGGGGACAGAGTCGTGAAAAGCCCATTCCAAAATTCAGCTTCGTCCCCAAAGTGGGGGGAAGCAAAGCACCACTCAGCCCCAGTGGCTGCCAGCACTGCCTGGAGCAGGATCCTGCATGCACTGACTGCAGCCATTTTAAAGCAAGGAAGGAGGAGGAAAAAGCCCCCAGAAATGGTCAAACTAGCAGACGGGATCAGAGGGGAGGCAACTCGTTGCTGGCTACGTAAAACCCATGAAACCTTAGGAGGGAGTTTGCAGAAAGTTCATTGTTTTCAAGACAATGTCTGGAGACTCCCAACAGCAACAGCCCGGCAGGATGAGGGCACTGCAAAGGGCTCCTCACTACAGAGATAAAAATAGAGTTTTCCAAGCTGCCTTCTCACTCCCAGGGTGGGAAGGGAAGGTGACTCCAGAGCTAACACACCTTCACACCCCCCTCCAGGCGAGAAGCTGAAAAGCCACCAGCTGTGAAGAGAAACACTGAAAAATAAACATACTTATGGCAGGGAATATGCTCAACAAGCCATCACTTTACACACCCAAGCCAGGCAGTGAGGTGCTGAGGTGCTGTACCCACAGCCATGACACTGCAGGTGGCATCACCAGGGCACACACACCCCCCCAGGACCACCACGGCAGAGCCTTGGCCAGGGCTCTTCTTCAGCCAGGTTTGCAGGACACCACCACAAAGCTGACATTCAGTGAAATCCTGGTAATGAAAGCAAATCTCGTTCTCCCTCCAAATTTGCTCCATCAGCACCACCCACAAGTTGTTTGCCTTCCACACGCCGCCTGGGCAGAGTTTAGAAAAACACAGACAAAAAAACCTGGCAGCTAAAGGTTGAAAGGGCTTTTGCTTTGTTCCACTGCACTAAATTCCCTGGGTAATACCACTCAGCTCTCTGGGATTGGCACAGCTTTATTCAGCTGCCAAAAATGAAACTAATGCAAAGCACGAGGTCTCCAGGACATAGTCCAGCTGAACGAGGGGGAGAAGGGGCAACAGAAAATAAGGGCCCCATCTCGCCCCTCTCAGTGCACCCCACACCACAGCAAGGAGCTCCCAGCTGCTCCCATGCCCTAACAGCCTCTGTGTAAAGGTTTAAGTCCTCCCCAAGAACCACAGGCAGTGGAGCTGGCTGAGGTTGTGTCAGGTTTCTCCTGTGTAGGACAGACCTGCACAGCCCCTCCTTAAGGGCTTTTAAAAAAAAACACATTCAAGCAAGTTGTGGAGCTTTACATCCCCACAGCCTCCTAAAACCCTGTGCAGAGAAAAGTAAAAAACGGGTCCTTCTTCACTCTGCTGGGGCAGGAGGTGGCCAGTGGCCACGGCCTGCTGGGATGGGATCTGTCCCTGCACAACTGCACCATACATCCTGCCCTGGGGTTCCTCCTGCACATGGGAAAGAGCCAGGCAAGGAGGCTCCTGGATTTGACCAAGGGATGAAGATTACCATGAACACCAGGCTCCTCTCCCAGGAACAGGGACAGCACTCACTGGGGACACATCGGTGATCACACGTGGTGAACTCTGAGCTAAAAAACCTCAGTATTTTCCTCTTGCACTTCTTTGATGCCCCTATGCAGCAGCACAGCGTGATGGCTCCTCACAAGACTGATGCTGCACAGTGCCAGGGGTGGCCTGGGCTCAGCCTGGCACCCACAGCTTCCTTGGCAACTCCTGGGTGACAGCAGGACACTATGTGACCACAAGAAATGCCATCAGAGGGGCGAGCACTGTGGGACTCCCCACTACACCGCAGTCACACTGCAAAAGCAGCTCAGCTGTAAGGAAGTTTCCTTTCTAAATGGGTCAGTGCGGCTCCAGGAGCACCTCTGCTATTTCTGCATCAATATTTAATACCCCAAAGCCCAGCGCTGCCTCCATCCCCACACATCCTGCCCTGCACCACCAGCAGACATCCCCAGTTTGGAGAGCCAAGTTTCTGCTGGGAGGGAAGACTTGCCAGGCTCATTAGTGGGGCTGATTTTAATTGCTTACAACACACCCGCCTCACAACCCACCCGGCCCAAGGCCCCGTGTGCCACAACACCCAGCAGAGCCTTTCATAACCCCGGGACTGGGCTGCACCTCCCACCCCTCACTGGTGGTCAGCCCACCGAGCTGGGTGCTCCCCGAGCTTGCTCTGACCCAGGGGAACAGCTGAGCTGCTGTCCTCCACCTCGGGCTCACAGTTCCTGCCCCAAAGCCTGACTGCTCAGCACAATCTTTACAGGAGAAAGAGCTCAGGAGCAAGATAATATGAAAAAAATGAAACAAAACAGCAAAAAAACACAAAACCAAACCCAGGGCCTACATCAGATCTTGGGTCAGATTATGGAGGGACACACGTTTCAGGGCTAGAACTCTGAATGGGTTTGTCATTGTGGTCTGGGCTTGAAGAAAACGGGAATGGGGACCTGGATGATGCCCAGACCCCACAGCATGCTGCCTCAGTGCCAAGGCAGACCCAAAGGGCTCAACACAGCCAAAGGCTTTTCCTCCAGGAGCTCTGTGTGTTGGGTGTGCACAGTGACACCTCAGCCACAGGCAGACTCAACACAATGTGACACCAATGCCAGAGCTGCCTCCAGCCCCAGGAGCAGCATCTCCCCTCCGCAGGAGCTGGGGAAGAGGCTGGGGATACCTCTGGCAAGTCGAGACCTCCCTGCTTCATAACACTGCTGAACTCCCAGGTTTCCACAGCCTGGAGGGGGACAGCACCGTCTGCATGCCGAGGGGATGGGACACGGGTGACACCAGGGGCCAGCTCCTGCCTCCTGTCACGTTGTCCCTGCCAAATCCACCAAGCCACCAACCATTCCCCTTCGGCTTGACTTCAGGAATCACACCCCTTCCCTCTGGGCTGGGAGATAACGAGGCAAGAGGCCGTTCTGCCGGCAAAAAAGCATTGATTAGAGCTGATGTGGAGCAAATAGCTATCGGGAATCACACCTGCCTTTGGGTGAGGCAATTAGGCTTCGAGTTTGGGGTGTTTCTAAGCAAACACCTCGTCAAACGCGGAGCTGTTCACACACCATTGCCAAACGATCAGCCACACGAGGAAAGAGCTTTAAAACGAAATGGAGGTTTGCCTGTGAACGGCAGTAATCGAATCTGTCAGAAACGAGGCAGATTTGTCTCCGGGGGGAGGGAAGAAGGATTCCAGTCCCTCCTTTCGGCAAAGAGACAATCCCGAGGAAGGGATGAGAGGATTGCTGCCCAGGGCGCAGAGGCTTCGCTCCCCGCCACGCCGGGGGTCCACGCCACGCCACGACCCGTCCCGCGGGGAGGGGGATGGCGTTGGCGGGAGGTGCCAGCAGCCTCCGGCTCCCTCTGTAATTACTCCCCACGTGTAGGCAGCTGCCTGTAGTGGCAGCACGGGCGAGGGGGCGGCTGACAGCTCCTCCACCAGCTCATTAGCACAGTCACGCCGAGGGGGAGCGCCGGGGATGGAAAATGATCACAATGGGCTTCCCGAGCAGAACGCCTCGGGAAAGCCTGCTCGGGAGAGGGGGCCTGGCATGGGGAGCAGTCCCGCAGAGATGCTTGCTCCTGCTCCACACCTCATCTCGACCCCCTGCTCCGACTGCTGCCAAAGCCCCAAGATGACAGAAAAAACCCAAAAACAAACCAAAAAAACCAGCTGGAAGCAAAGCATGGAGTGAGGTGGATGCGAGGAGGAAAGAGCCAAACCTCCCCAGGCACCATCCCCCTTCCTCATCCTCATTGTCTCCTCCAGACCACGGCGGTGTCCAAGCTACTGTGTAGGCCAGAAAACAATGGGATAAAAAAAAACACTTTGGCAATGGGGATACGAAGCACTGAAGGTGGCTTTGAACTAGGAGACTCCAAAGCTTATGAAACACTAGAGTGCCCGAACAGTCCCTGAGCCTCCAACCTGTGTGCTGAGCTCCAGGAGGCCGCAGAAGCCCTCAAAGAAACAAGCAAACACCAGGTTCCTGTACACACCCCATGCCATTCATCTCCAGAGGCCACAAAAAGCATCATCTTCTTCAGAGGAGAAAAGGCTCCTGGTTCTCTGCAGGCAACACAAATGGATTTGGGACCATCCTCCTCCAGCTCCCTCTGCTCATGGTGGGTAAATCCACAAGATGTGCCTCCAGCTCCACACCCTCACTCCCTAAAGCCCAGCTTTTCTCACTAAAATGCCAGGAAATTAAAGCCTTTACTAACTGATGGCGACCTTTGGACTCTCCCTCAAGTCCATCTCTGGCTCTGGGGGCCAAGCAGCCTCAGGCACCCTCTGCACTTCAGCCAGCCAAGGGCTCTCTCTGCTCCGCTTGCCCCGCGGCTCGCGTGGTGCAGGAACCATGGTCCGATGGGCAGAGGGAAAGGACGAGCCCGACTCACCCTTCACTTCACCCCTCCTTCCTCGGGCATCACGTTGCTGCCATGGCCCAAGAGCCGCCCCGCACGCTCCTGAGGGAGATGGTGACCCGCTCCACAAACCTGCTCTCAGCACCAGCCTTCCAGGACAACACCTCCAGCACCTGAGTCACCAGCTCAAACTGTTCCCAGCCACACCGTCACCCATGCTGGGGACAGGCAGGGCAGGGTGACCAGAGCCAGCACCTCCCGCCCTGTTTGCCCCGGACGAGCCAAGCCACAAGCTCGGGGCTCCCCGCAGCACCAGGACCTGCCCGGGTGCCACCACTGTCCCCGTCCTAGAGGGACCCAATGCGGCTCCATCAGCTGCACCAGAGGGTGGAGGGGGTCCCAGCCCCCCAGCTCAAGGCTCTGTACAGACCCGCTCCATGTTCCCAGTAGCCAAGATTTTGGGTGCCGTTGGCACTGCCCCAACAGCAGGAGCCCAGAAGCCCAAGACCTTCAAACTTCATCACCTTGGCTTTTTTTTTTTTTTTTAAACTACATTTTTTCTATCAGTTTTTTGTTGTTGGTTGGTTTGTTTTTTCCCTTTTTCTTCTGCTCAATTCTCCCAGGTAGCTCAAACCAACTTAAAATGCAGGGAATCATGCAAGCTTTCCAGCTTAACAAATGACATCCTGCATTACATGTTAGGCTAGAAAGGTTTTATTAGACCCGGCCACAGGACCCAGCAGAGCAGAAACCACTTCCTTCACCGGGAAAATTAAAGCACATAAATTATTTTATTTTCCTCATGACACCGGGAGCCAAGCAGAAAGAAAATCGAGAGATTCACAAACTCCAGCTATAACCAAAGCCCAGAAAAGGCTCCGAGCACTTCAATTGCTGCAGGAAAACGAGTGACGGCCACAAACCTGCCCGGGACCGAGGTGATGTGGGGACAGCCTGTGGGATAAGACAAATTCCCACGCAGTCTCCCAACTCCCGGGGGGACGCAGGGTGCCCGAGGGGAAACTCGGGGTGCCAAGGGAGGAGGGTCGCAGTGCCCGGGGAGGGTCCCGGTCCCCGCTGCCGCCTCCTGAGCGGCGGAGCCCCCCGACAGCCTCTCCCGGCCGTTCCGTGACGGCAGCCCCGGCGCATCCCCCGGGAGAGAGCGGGGGCGGCCCCGACCCCGCCGTCGCCTCCTCCCGCCGCCCCCGCTCCGCAGCTCCCGCGCCCGGCGGGGGGTGGGAAGGTAGGGGGAGGGTGGGAGGGGGGTAGATAAAAAAAAATTAAAGGGAAAAAACGCAAAGAAAGGCCAGGTTCCGCTCGGCACCTGTTGCGGGCTCGCTTACCTTGTAGACATTCTCGGTGAGGCGATGCACCTCCTCGGAGCGGGCCATGCCGGCCGGGCCGGGCAGCACCATGGGGGCGGCGCGGGGGCTGCGGCCGGGCGGGGCGCGGAGCGGTGCGGAGCTGAGCGGCGGGAGCGAAGAGCGGCGGGGACCGGCGGCAGCCCCGGCTTTTATCAGCTCCCGGCGGCCACCTCCCGCCCCGACCCTCCCCGGCCCGCCCCGGGGAGGAGCTGCACCGCACCGGGCCGTACCGCACCGCGCCGAACTGTACTGGGCGTTGCAGGGCTCCGGGCACGGCCAAGGGAGCGCAGGGCTGGGCGGGGGGCAGCGCCCGGGCAGGGAGCAGGACCGGGGGGCACGGCGAGGGGCAGGAGGAGAGCACCGTGCTGTGACCCCTCCTACAACCCGCCCCTGTACCCTCCTGTGCCCCATCCCGCGCCCCATTCCCCACCCCGTACCCCTACCCTAGCCCTCATATACCCCATTCCCCATTCCACACCCCTCTTGTACCTTATTTCCCCTCTCGCACCAACTACCCCGTCCTGTGCCTCCTCCCATACCCCCTTCCCCATCCCATACCCCTGCTCCATCCCATAACCTTCCCTACACCCCACCCTCTAGCCCACCATACTTCATACTGTAGCCCCGTTGTCCCCCATCCCTCGTGCTGTGCCCCGCATCCCTGAGATGCCTCGCTGTAGGGTGTCTGGGAGAGCCACGGGGGGACACACGGTCCCTGCTGTTACGGCCACCCAGTGTGGGACACCTCATGGTCCTTGTCACCAGCCTGGAGCAGGGCAAGGTCAGGAGAGGCAGCCCCTGTCTGTCCCTTCATTGTCCCCAAGCTGTCCCACCACCCGGCCAGCTGGGGAGCCGGGCTCACACCCTGTCACCCTGTAATTCCCCCGAGAGTCCCTTCCCAGCAACTTTCACACAGGTCCTGAGGGACATGAAGAACGAGTGCCCCATGTACCCCCTGCCTTCCAGCCCTTCCCACCACAGCTCCTGCTCTTCTCAGGTTAAATGGGAGCTTTACAGCCCGGGGCTGTCACCTAGCAAGGAGGAACATTTGGAGGGCACTGGGCAGAAGCTGCCACCGGCTGCCTTGTCCCTGCCTTGGGCTGAGCCTTCCTCTCCTTCCTCTCCCTCCTCTCTGCCGGGAGAAGTGGTGAAAGAGTTAAGCAGCTGACAGTGTGCTTTCCTGTCATCTCCATCAGTTCCGAGAACAAGGAGCCCAAGCAGCCCAGGTCGATACCTTGGCCCCAAACCTCCTGTTTCCATTCCCTCCTGTTCCCCATCCCAGTCCTGGCAAGGAGCGGGGAGTGCACCAAAGGTGATCACTCACTCTGGCTGCATCTGGGTCCTGGTTTGATTTCTGTGCCTCAGAGGTTTCACACTCCAAAGGACAGGAAAGAATTTATAACCCCTGAGAAGGCTTTTTCTATTTTTTATGGACCAGCAGGTTAACCCTTTCCCACGAGAGACAAGAATGACAAGGGATGGTGGGACATAAAGCTGGGGGGGGAGCCTGGGAACAAGGTTGCCATGGGAGATACTCCCAGGAAGAATGCTCATCTGTCCCAGTGCAGGGACCTTCCCCACTCCATCCTGCTCCATCCCAAGCTGCTGGCACTGGGAGGTGCTGATCCCTTGGCTGGACACTGGCGCCCCACTGGCTCTCCAGTGCCAGCAGAAGATTTCAGCTCCAGTGTCCGGGAAGAGAGAGCCTCAGTCCACATCTCCATCACCTTATTTTTAGTTACCTTATGTAAGGTCTTTGCTACGTCACGGATGTGGGGGGTTCTTGCATCTAATTCCAGTCTGACAGCCCAGCAATTCAAACAAGCTGTTCCTCTGGTGAGGGAGATAAAAGGATTTGTAATTTCTCATAATAAAAGAAGCCTTTGGGGACGACCCTCTGAGAATCTCTCACATCTAGGCCTGCTCCCAGACAGCCGCTCCACTTTCTTCCCATCCTCTGCTTCTCCTTATCTTCAGGAAATTTGGGTACTGAAAACCTTTCTCCCTTGTACCCCTGATTCCAAAGGGAGTCTCTGGCTGGCAGCAGGCAGTGGTTTATTTCCCTCACATGAAGAGGCAGATTTGCCAAATCACTGTTGCCCCTGGCTTCTCACATGTTGTGAACTCTTGACTGGCAGCAGCTGCCCAGGGCTGGTCTGTGCTGCCCACAGCACCCTGGGAATCCATGGCAGGAAAAACCTGCCTTTGCCTCGTGCAGTTGCATTTGCTTTGATTGCTTTTTAAAGGTTTTTGATTTTTTTTTCTTGTTGGTGTTGGTGTTGGTGTTGTTGCTGGCTGTCTTTGTGTCAGGGTGATTCACTCCCTGGGGCTGGGCTGCAGCTGGAGTGTGCCCAGGGTAACCATGGTGGCAGAGTCCCTCTCAGGTTACCTAAATCCCCTTGGCACCTCCCGGCATTGCTCCAACGCCCTTTCCAAACCTTCAGTTGCACCAGGGGAGCAAAACCTGGTGGGTGCAAGGTGGGAAACCCACCACACCAGACCTCTGACACCAGTGGGATGAACACACAGCAGGGCTGGCTGGTGGCCCTGCCAACCCCGGAGCTGGCACCATCCCTGTCCCCAGAGTAATGCCTTCCCTTTGCAGCTGTGGGGTGTCTCCCCGGGGTGACAGCACATCAGCACACACGTGGCACCGGCCACCTCCAGCCCCGGGTGGAGCGAAGTTGCTGTGGCAACACCAGTTTATGTAATCCACCCCGCTCGGCTGCAGGTGTGGGGAGGAAATCGTGATATTTCTGAAGTTTCATTAGGTTCCTTCTTAATTACCAGCATGGTGCCATCACACCAGAGTTCCCGGCCAGGCCACGAGCCCTGGTGCAAGGACCCGGGGCCGTGCGGGGCAGCGACGGGTGGAGGCAGCCAGGGATGGGCAAGGACTCCCCTGGGTTTCCACCAAGGTGGGGACAGAGGTGTGGTGGCTGTTTGGGCAGGGATGGAGGGAGGGAGGTGGCTGCAGGGTGGCATTGCTGTCCAGGGAGGGGAAACCAACCCTGCCTGGGATCACAGGGAGCAGCTGCATCCTGGGTGCCTCGGGAAACCCTTGTGTGACACAGGAGAGAGAAAAATATATAATGTGGTTTATAATCCATCATAAACTTAAAGATGGTGTCTCCCTGGCCAATGGGGGAGGAGGAAAGAGAGGTGTGAAGGGATTTTTCTGGCATCTGGGGGACAGTGGAGATTCAAGGGGTTTGAGTAAAACCAACCCAGCCACAAGCACAGGGCAGGCTTTTCCCTGTCCACTCTGCTCAGCTCCCACCCCTGCATCCCACCTCCCAGCTCACTCCCCAGCTGGGGGGGCTCCACTCAACACCCAGCTGGCCCTGCTTTGTTTTTTTTATTTTATTTTTTACTGAACACCTCTCCAACCTCTGTGGGAGCTGGGGACAGCAAATCCCACACAGATACCTGGGTCTCAGAGCCACCCAAACACAGCTTTGCTCTTCCCTCTGCAGCTCATTGGGGTGAGACAGTGGCTGCAGTGCCTCATCAGTAACCGTCACTGGTCATACTGGTGAGCCCTGGTCCTTCCACTGCCACGGGCTCCATGTCCCTTGGGTGTGCAACAGCAAGTGTGCAGAGCTGAGTGTGCAGCTCCAGGAATCCTGCTCCCAGCCCCTTCTACTTCCAGGCCCACCTGGGTTCACGCTTTCTTTTTCACAGGGTGAGGACTCAAAAGTTGTCATAAAACTAAAGATTCCTGCCTGTGCCAGCAGCTCTCTTGTCAGGCAGATAAATACCCCCAAGCAGAAACAGTAGATTGAGTAGAGCCATTTGCTGCGGATTAGCAAAGGATGAACAGTTTGGGCTCTTATTTTAGGGGGTGGGAGCTGCAGCACAGAAATCCAGCACAGAGTCTGAAACGGCAGCGACAGCGATTCCCAGCTCCTGCCTCACACTTTGCCCAGCAGAACCCACCAAGGTTTACAGAGAGGGTCAGGATTATTTCCCAAAGAAGGAAACTGAGTCACAGCAGAGCATCATCCCTAGTCGGTTTTCCCTAATCCTCTTGGAAGCACAGAACCCCAGACTGGTTTGGGCTGGAAGGGACTTTAAAACTCATCCAGTGCCCCCCCTGCCATGGTCAGGGACACCTCCCCCAGCCCAGGGTGCTCCAAGCCCCATCCAACCTTCAGCACTGCCAGGGATGGGGCAGCCACAGCTTCTCTGAACAAAGCATCTGAACCAGCCTCCCCTGCAGTGCAAATTGCTGTTTCCAGGTATTTGTATCCTGGGAACTGTTTTTCTGGCTGGTGTGACAGAGCACCTCGGTCTCTGCTCAGCTCCCCACAGCAGAGCACGTGGCCCTGCTCACGGCGAGGGATGGTGCTGGGCTGAGGGGGTATCACAACACGGTTCTGCCAGTACCCACCCTGCCACACCCGGGCCTGGTGCTCATCACATGGGTCATTAAGAGCAAGAAAATAAGTGGAGGCCCCAGGGAGGCATCCTGGGTGAGGGGGCCGCTGGCAGAGGTGGTGTTCCTGCCAGGATGGACCCCTGGACCCCCCTACTCCTGCTACTCCTGGATCCCCAGAGGATGAAGGCTGCAGGAGATGGAGTTCTCTCGGTGGGGGTCTGGGAGACTTTTGCTGCCTGGTGTAACAGCTGGAACCAGCTTGTGTGGGTCAAATAAACCTGGAGGACAGCCTGGACAGCCCCTGACCCAAACCTCCTGTCATGGGTGGGGAACAGGGACCTGCTCGCATGTCCCCTGCAGAGCCCCAGCTCCTGCGGTGATGCCTGGGGCTTGGGCAGGGGCATCCCAAAGACATCGTGGGCAGCTCCTGACCCCCCTGCAGGGCTGCCCCAGGCCAGGCTGGAGCCGGCTCGGAGGAGCCCGGGCTCTCCCGGGAGGCTCCTGGGGAGGGCGATCGTAGGGAGGAGCCGGAATGACGGAGGAAACGGGGAGTGGGTGGGAGAACAAAGCGCTGCGGATGCCGAGAGCTGCGCTGGGGCCTGGGAAGATGGAGAGGCTTGGAGTGGGGTGGGGGAAGCAGTGGCTGCTGGGGAGGGGGGGAAAGAGGCAGCATGTGGGGAGCGGGGCTGGCAGTGCTGCCATCCCGGGGGATCGGAGGGGAAAATCTGTGCTCCAAAACCCACAGCAACCCCAAGCTCTGATGTGCCCCGCGGCTGGGGGAGGGGGGAACGGGGGAGAGCGATGCTGAGGAACCCCGAAATGTGCTGAGCTGGGCGGGTACAGCCCCACGTCAGCCCCAGCACCCGCTCTGAGGAGTGAGTAATGCTGAGTTACCCACCGCCGAGCAGATCTCTGGGGATACTTCTGAACAACAGGAATAGTTTATGTCATTTGCATAATTGGCATGATGGGTTTTTGCGTCACGGTGCTGAACGCAAGGAAGCGTACGGGGCACTGATGCTGAGCAGGGGCACGGGGGCTGGGGGGACATTTGATTCCCTCCTCCTGTCCCTGCCCAGTGTCACAGCTCCCTTTCCACCAAGCCCCCGCTGCCCTGGGCTGGCACAGGAGCCCAGCAGTACCCTCAGTCACCTTTTCTCATCCCATGGCCACGTCCAACAGGCTCAGCCATGCTCCTGAGTGCTGCTGCTGGGGCTGAAGCACCAAATTCCCACCCTGAGGCCACCCAAGTCTCCAGCTTCTCACGCAGGAGCTTTGCCTCCTCCTTTTCCAAAGGCACAGCCCTGGGACTGGTCTCCACTCATTTCCTCCTCTTAATTAACTTTGCTCTGTGGGGCTGTGACTCCCTTCCAGCCCTGGTGCCACCCGGCACCAGCTGTTCTGTGGTACCGGCACCCTGTGTGGGGAGCAGCCGGTACCGTGGCGGGGTGACAGCCAAGGGCTGGTGGCCATCAGTCCCCGTGGGCCTGCAGGGACACCCAGCACCTGCCCACTGCTTCTCTTGCCACCTGAGGAGCCCCAAACCACTGCCGGGCAGGGCCCCAGCCCTATCTGGGGGGAACAGCCCAGCAGGGTGACCCACAGGCACCCCCATTGCCCAGCCCCTGCCACCACTCTGTCCCTGTCCCTGTCTTCCCCCTAGAAGGTGAAATTCTGTCCCTCTGCCCCTCTGAGCAGCCTCTGCCCGAGCATTTCATCCGCTGCCAAGCACCGGCAGCTCCCGTCTGGCACCATGAGCCAGCAGAGGTCACATTCCCCAGCCCAGCCTCGGAGCTCTCTAACAAATCTGCTTTGTTCCCATCACTGCTCTAATTAGGAAATTGCGCTGATTTTTTTTTTTATTATTTATTTCCCCCTCCAGTTGAACTATCAGAACTCAGGCTCGTTCTCTGCCAAAGCCTCTTCCATCTCCGTGCTGGTGACTCAGTGTGACACCAGGCCACTTCAAATCTGTGAAGAGGGAAAGGGAAGGAGCCAGAGGCTGAATCTCCGCGGTGCTGAGCACACACCCGGGGCAGGGGGGGGTTTGGTGTACTGAGGCTTCCGGTACAGAAGAAACCATCCCCCCCCCGGTGCCTCCCCCAGTGTGGGCTCCCCCCAGCCCCTCAGTGATGATAAAACCTGTGCTGCCACTTGGATTTTTCAGCTCACCTGTTTGTTTGGTATTTTTTTTTCAGGTGCTTCAAGGAGCCGTTTGAGGCTGGGGGTTGTGCTGGGGTGCAGCCATTTTGGGGTGCAGCTGTGTCGGGGAGTGCAGGCAGCCCCCCCTGCTCCCCGGGCACTGCTGCCATCCAGCTGTGTTGGCATAGAAACTGCCAGGGCTCTGCCACAGCCTCGCTGCCTTACACAATCACACAGAGCAGAGGGAAAGGGCTGCTGCCACGGAACCAGGAGAGGGGAGAAGATCTGGGCCCTTCAGGGCACCCTCAGCCCCACACCAGTTTCTGTAGGCAAAGTGCAGAGCACCCCGGGGGGCTGCAGAACCAGGGACAAAGCCCCCTTGAGCCAACAGCCCCCATGCCCAGCAGCTTCGCTGCCTCCTGGGCAGCACTCAGTCTGTTTGCACAACACCAGCAGTAATTCCCTCTCCCCCACTGCCTCCCACCTCAGTCCCAGGGGTGTTGGCAGGAGGAGGGTCCCTGGGGACAGTGGCTGGGCAGAGCCCCAAGGGGTGAGGGGTCCCCCGGAACAGGGACCTTCTCTGCAAAGGGCAGGCGGGAAACAGCAGCCCCAGGGGAGCTTCTCCCCTTCCTTGCCACCCATGCCAGATTAACAGCCCCGGTGGTTGGATCCAGCACCCAGTTGGGAACACCACAGAGATGCTCTGGGAGAGCACGTGACAAGTTACCTGCTCCTGAAAGCTTTCAGGGACTGAAATGCTCTGTCACCTCCACATGTGCTGCGTGGGTCACGGTGTTGGTGACCATTGCACTGGTCACGGTGTTGGTCCAGTGGCCAGAACCTCCCAGATTCCTCCAGCAAGGATCCAGGGTGTGCCAGTGCTGAGGACACCGGGGGACAGAAGGACTCCAGGCGCTGCGTGGGGTGGCAGAGGAAGCAGTGTGAGGTTGCTTGTACTCTCCAGGGTTTAATTAGCAACCAGCAATGCTGCCTCAATGACTTTCTTCGAGGGAGGGCACTCCTCTGCTTAACAGAACATCTGGCCAACTAAAACACAGCTGGAAGAACTCCACGCTCTGCTCCCACCTCAGGGGGCTGGCTCCCACCCCACTGCCACAGCTGAGCAGGGACAGGGAGTGCTCGTGTCACCTCCAACATGGCACAGCTGCTTTCCCAGGGACACAGAGACCCCTGTGGCAGGGATAGGGGGTGAGGGGCTGAGCGCAGGGTCCTGCTGGCCCAAGGGGGAGAGAGCCAGGGGCATCACCTTACCTCCAGAAGAGACATAAATCCAAACTAACAAGGAATTAACTGGTGACAAAGCACCAGCTGGTGGCTCAGGCACCCCAGGCACACACAGAGGGTGCTGTGGTGGCTGCTGGGGTGTTGTGCCCAACAGGATCACATCTGGGCTCTGAAATACCCACCCATCCCTGGCTCTGGCTGTGCTGGGCTGTCAGGGCACTGCTGCTGCTGGTTCCAGAGGAGCCCTCCAGGATTGTTTTTGTTTTACACACAGAGCCTGTGCTGATATTTCCTGCCCCCCTCTCTCCCAGGAGCAGGGAGTAAGGAGGGGAGGGAGGAGGAAGGCAGCTCTTGCTCATCCAAAACATTTACTGTGAAAACACGAGGCTGGAAGAGGACTCGGTGGAAGCATCAGGACGGGTTTATTGTTACAGCACAGAGGTCACACACCACTCCGGGCTCTTCCTCCCAAGGAGACACAGCACAATCTGTTTGGTGCAGGGATTGGAAGGAAGCTGCTGGCAATCTGCTCCCAACTTTCCTGTTAGTGCAGCAAACGGCCTCTTTTCTGTGCTACCAAACCCAAGGAGCTGCATTAACCCCTTCAGCTCCCCCCGGGATGGTGGGCTCGGGGCTCCCTCACTGCCAGGACACTGATGAGCAAGAAAAACCCAGGCAGATGGAGCACAGCCTCCTCCCAGCCCTCTTCGACAGGGTTCACACCAACCCTGCACAGCAAAAGCTGCGTTCCCTGGGAAGGTCCCCGGCAGAGTGCAGCACTCACCCACTCACCCACGTAAATCACAGAGGGTAAAATAATTCACCGAGCTGTCCCCAGGCTGGAGCAGCCGTGAAGGAAAAACCTCGCACAAAAATGCTGCGGAGCTTCGGCAGTGGTGAAGCCAAGGCTCTCTCTGGTGGGACAAGTCTGCATTGCAAGGCCAGGACGGGAATCCAGCAGAGCAGCAGCCTCGCCTGGAGGGAAAAACCATCAAAGCACTGAAGAGAGAAGAGTCAGCCCCTGGCCCAGCCCCGGCCTGGTGCTGGTGAAGGGTTTGGCTGTCCCAGAGCCTGGCTGGGGCAATGGGCACCCCAGAGGGTTCAAACCCACTCTGCCAACCTCCCAGAAAGGGCTTTGCTGAAGCAGCACTGGGGAGAAAACATGGGACCAGGGCTTACAGGACCCCAGCTTGGTTGTGAAGCATTAAGAGGGAGCAGAGTGGAACTGGAAATACAGCAACTCCCAAGGCTGTGAGAGTCTGGCCCCGTGTGGAGGGACAGGGATGCCCTGGTCAGTCTTTGGAACACAGTGAATGGAGATGACCCAGAACCAGAGCTGCTGCCAGCCAAGCCCCACAGGCTGGAGAGCAGCAGTCTTCTGGGGTTGTTATTGTCTAGCACCAGATCACACAACCCCAAAGGCAGTCACTGAAAGTCTCCAAGGACCCTCTGAGTCCTTCTGCTGTCACACAAACAGCACTTCAGGGTTGTGGCTTCAAGAACATAATAAATAAAGATCTGCAGTGTCCTGAAGAGCATCTGCATGCTGGCGAGCAAGCTTGCTCCCAACACCAGCTCAGTGTGCCAGCAGCTGGCTGGCCAGGCAGCCTCCTGGACACTCCAGCACCACAGTGAGCACCACACCATCCTCAGCAGGAACTGTCCTCCCCTCCAGCTACTCACTGAGCAGAGTCTTTGGAGTGTTGTTTTGAGAAGCTTCGTGCCTCGTGGCTGGTGCAGAATGGGCCCCAGGTTTACCCCAGCCTGACCTGTCCTGTCCCCATTCCCATGGGGAAACAACAACCAGGAGCTGAGGACTGGAGGTGGGATGGATCTTGGGCCATCTGAAGGGTGTGAAGGTGAACTTGATGATGGTGCAGAGCCAACGAGGGAGGACTCCTGGCTTGTGTCGTATGCAGAAGACTCCTTGCTGTGACTTCAAGAGGCTCATCAGACTTCTGTCACCCCAGGTCTCACTCAGCACCACAGCTCACCAGAGGGACCTGGATGGGAATGGCTCCTGACCACTCCTGGCTCAGGCTCTTCATCTCACTCAGCAGATCAGGCTTCTCCCCTGCCAGCCCAGCAGCCACTGACCTTTGCTCACATGGGACACTCTCAGCTTGACAGGAGGCTGACAGGAGCAGCCCTTCCACAGATAGAACCAGGAGAGGGAGGGTGCGTGGTCCAGCAGGCTCCTGAGGGCAGGGGCTGGGGCCCAGGACAGCTGAATCAAACACCCCATTGCTCCAAGGTGGAACTTCCCAGGGAATCGGGCAGAGCAAAGGCAGATTCACCACTGAAATCAAACCTAGAGAAAGGATTTGGCTTCGGAAGTTTGAGAGTTGTTGTTTAATCCCGAGACAGCGCAGCTGAGTGAGTTTGGAATTTAAGTTACAAAAAAAGAAAGCACTAGAAAATAATCTTGATACAAGAGCAATAATCAGCTGAGGTTCCCCACCCTGCACAGGGAATCCTGCTCCACAATCTGCCCAGCACAGCTGGGATGCTGCCAAGGCATTGCTTGTTCCCAGCACACGCTGGGATGGCAAACTGTCCTGGGTGAAAGTTACGTGGGGGAATCCCCAGCAGTGGGAGTTAAGATGCTGCCACCAGTTCTGGTTTTGGGCTGTTCTTGATGGGTGATGCTTCTGTGGAAGAAAAAGAAACTTGTTACAGAAACAGAGAAGGGCAAACTATGTCCTGTCCTGCAGCAGAGATAGGACTCATAATCCACTCCTCCACAGAGCAACAAACACTTGTGCAGCACCTGAACTGGTAAGAGTTGGTTATAAGCAACCCCACAGCCCCAATGTGCCCCTTTTCACAGCACCTGGAGAATCAGAACAGTTTCAGGTTGAACCCAACACAACTTCAGCAGCCACCAGCCCAGTGACTTCTCTCAGGGCAGCAGACAGGACCAGACTGTCCCCTGCCCCTCCAATCTGACAGAGGCCAAGCCAGGCACAATCAGCTGCAGGCAGCCAGGGCAGTGTGGGGGTTGTTTGGCCATCTGATGACATCTGATCCCTGTTTACTTGTAAACAAGCACTGACAGGAAACCAACCCCTGCTCCCCACACCCCCGATTTCTCCTGGGCAGCTTCCAGACAGCAGGGTTGTCTTCAGTGCCAGACTGTGCAGTGTCCTGTTGTCCCAGCAGGCAGACCCTTCACCAGTTTGCCCTCTGGCACCCAGCTCTCTCTCACTGCTGCTCTCCAAATGCAGGCTCCACATTCAGCTCTTCAGCAGGGAGAGGCATCTGTAATGCTCTGTGAGCCAACACTCCACAAGTCCTCTCCCACTTCCCTCTTCCCACCCAGCTGCACAAACCCTGCTGCTGAGGCTCTGGATAGCTCAGGAGCACACAGACACAGAGCATTCCAGTCCTGGCACTGTGGGCCTCCAGCAATCCTCATCCAGCCAGCTCAGAATTCCTCTTGTTACTTGAAGCGAGGTCACGAGAGGCAGAACAGCTCCTGAACCTCAGTGACATTCAGCTCTGTGCAGTCTGGATGGCAGGAGCTGTGGTCACAAAGAATTGTTCCTGTGTCACAGCACAGGACATGCAGGGGGGAAGTTTTAGTGTTGGTGAGAAAGTCTGGGGCCACCAGAAAGCCAAAGACAGAGCTTCTTGTGGAGCTTCCCAACAGAGGTGTTTCACTGGGTGTTTCAGGATGTCACAAGAAGTTTCTCTTCCAGAGGAACAACTCAGTGCTGACTGAGCAAGAGCCTGGAGCCTCTCAGGGTCAGATTTTGGCTGGGTTTGTCTGAGCCAGGTGAGGGAAGCTTGCACAGCCCAGATCAACAGGGTTCCCACCCACAATGCTTCCATCCCTTCACACTTGCTGGGACAACACTGACAAGAGGAGAGGGCTCAGCCCAGCATGGGCCTGAAGAGGAAGAGGAGAAGCCAAAGCTGCTGAGAGAAAGCTTACCTGGGATCTTTTCTGGGAGTGGCTCAGAAGGAACTTCTGGAAGCTCCACCTGTTCCTGCAAGAACATGAAAGACAACACATGACACACCCCCACGTGCCAGGCAGTGGTTGCACTATGGTTTTGTGCAAAGACTGTCTGGAAACAGAGTGATAATAGAAGAGATTTCATGTGCAGACTGACATCTGCCCCCAGAACTGCTGGATGGGTCAAGGACTGCCCAGTAAATGATCACAGAGCCTTATGGGTGGAGGTGACAACACACACTGAGACTCCTGGGACCTGAGCACTCTCCAGGACACTCAGCACCCTCACCTGGTGAGTGGAACAACCACCCAGCAAGAACAGGGACCAGCTGACAGGCAGCAAACAAAGCACAGCCCTCAGCAGCAGCTCAGTTTCAGGTGACACTGGGTGTGTGGCCATTATTTTTATCTTTGATGACACAGAACTGGGCACAGAGAGGTGTGGCTGAGATTTCTGGCAGAATAAGATAAACCATCAAGAGTGAAGGAAAAGGTATTTCAGCCCCTACCACAAGCATCCTCCTGAAAACGTGGATTAAAAGTGATTCCAAGAACATCAGGTTATTCCTACCTGAGTAATAGCATTTAATTCTTCTAGGATGGCATCTTCATCTTCCTCAGTCAGGCAGCCAGCCAGCATCTCATCTATTTGCTGTGAAAGGAAGCAAAAGCCACATTCCAGTCAGCAGCAGAGCAGCAGAAACAGCTCTGTGCCTTTCAGGAGAGCAACAGAACCATGGGGCAAGGGGGTACTGGGAAAACTGACAGAGCTGATCTTCCTGCAGGCAACTGGGATTTAATTCCCAACCTGAGTGCATCTTAAATAAGTCTGGGAACACCAGGGACACCAGAGAAACTCTGTGTGGCAGGCAACCTCTGCTCACAGCTGCTCATGCACACAGTACATACCCTCTGGTACTCCACAGCATCTTGTGTTTCACCTATTATTCTTTCTACTTCTTCTATTGACATAACCTGGAGAAAAAAGATCCAAAAACCCAGCATGAGGGACACAACTACAAACACCCTGGGCTGAGGCAGGAGTTCAGCTGAGCTGGCCACACGTACCTGGTGCATTTTGTGCAGACATTCATTGCCTATTTTCAGGCCCTCAATGACTTTCATTTCAATCTGGGTGAATTCAATATCCTGGACCTGAAAGAGGATGGAAAAAGGGAATCATCACAGGCTGTCACACTCCCAGTGTTGGACAGACACAGACTGCCAAGATCTCCAGAGCAATTGCCTGGGGAAAGCAGCCACCAGCCCTTTCTCCACTCTACAGAGGGATAAATGATGTCAGTGGTAGGAAAGGTGCACACAGAAAGCCTCAGCTCAGGCATCAAAACTGAAAGAAACACCCACCCCAGGAAAAAAAGACTTGTAAGTGTAAGCAGAGGCCACTCAGAGGGAACAGCCCCTGGGTCCTGCTTACCATCTGCTCCAAGTTGCTGACTTGATTCTCTGTTTTATCCAGGAGTTGCTCTTGGTAACGTTTCTTCTTCAGCAGGAGCAGGGCTTTTCTGCAGAGCACAGCAGGGGGAAACTCAGCACAGGTGAAGGAAAACCTGTAAGCCTAACCCAGACACCTTAAAGCAGAATCTGCTTGTTGGTTTTTCCAAAAGAGGAAAAAAAACGTGCAAATTAAATGCCAGCTCTGAGCTGCTCCTTTGAAGAACAATGATGAGCAAATTAATAAAAAACCTGTTGCTTGGCACCTGAGAATTCTGGTGTATTTGTTGTGGATCAGAACCACAGAGGGCCAGCTGGGCTGTCACACTGCCAGTCAAAGCCCCTGGCACAAAAAGCTTATGAAACACACCCAAAATCTGAAGCCTGAGATGGCTCCTGACACGGGTGGACACCCACCCCATCCCACCCCCTGACCCTCTGGGCAGGTCACAGAAGGAGAACTGATTTCTGGAGAGCCCTTTTCATAGAATTCTAGAATTGGCTGGGTTGGAAGGGACCTCAGAGCTCATCAAGTCCAACCCTTGATCCACTCCCACTGCAGTTCCCAGCCCATGGCACTCAGTGCCACATCCAGGCTCTTTGGAAAGATCTCCAGACACGGAGAATCCACTACTTCCCTGGGCAGCCCATTCCAATGCCTGATCACCCTCTCCAGAAAGAAATTCTTTCTCATCTCCAACCTAAACCTCCCCTGGCACAACTTGAGACCCTGCCCTCTTGTCTTGCTGAGAGTTGCCTGGGAAAAGAGCCCAACCCCCCCCTGGCTCCAACCTCCTTTCAGGGAGTTGCAGAGAGTGATGAGGTCTCCCCTGAGCCTCCTCTTCTCCAGCCTCAACACCCCCAGCTCCCTCAGCCTCTCCTCACAGGATCTGTGCCCGAGCTTTCACACCAGCTTTGGAGCACAGAACTTGAACCTAAGGTTTCTTTCTGAAAGCCCCTTCTGTAAGCACCCCCGCGGCTGCTCAGCCCCTGCCAGCGCTGCCTCCGGGTCTCCAGGGGATGATTCCCGGGATCCTGCCCCTCACTCACTCCTTACGGCCCTCCCGCAGCAGCTGCCGGGCCAGCGCCCGCTCCCGCTCCAGGTTGAGGCTGATTCGCTTCTGGTACTGCCGGAGCTTGTCCCGCTGCTGCTTCAGTTGCTGCGACAGAGACCGGGACGGGTGGTGAGACCGAGAGACGGGGGGACAGAGGTACGGGGAGAGGGACGGGGAGGGGGACGGAGAGAGGGACGGGGGGATGGATGGAGAGACAGAGGGACAGAAGGACAGACAGACGGGGGCATGGACGGGGGGTGATGGAGGGACAGAGGGTCAGAGAGAGGGACAGACGAGGGGATCGACGGGGGGACAGACGGAGAGAGAAAGGGACGGAGGGACAGACGGGGGGATGGATGGAGGGACAGAGGGACACTCAGGCCCCCCCCGTCCCTGTCTGGGCCCCCCAAGGCCCGGGCAGCCCCGTCCCACTCACAGACCCGCTCACCGGCAGCCCAACCCCCGGGGCTGCCCCAGCAGGACCCGCCCCGCACCCCCCGCCCGCTCCCGCTCCCTTCCCGCGGGGTCCGGGGCCGGCAGGGCGGCGGCCGGACCGGGAACAGCGGCTCGGCCCGGGGACGGCGGTTCCCCCCCACCCTCCCCCGCAGCCCCGTGCCGTCCCGCAGCGTGTCGGGTCCCCCCGTGCCCCCCGCTCACCAGCACCGCCTTGTCCTGCTCCGTGACCCGGCTCCGCCGCTTCCGCCCGAACAGGTTCCCCATGGCCGACACCGCCCGGCCCGGCACGCACGGAACCGCCCCCGACGGCGGCCGCGCAGGGCCCGCACCCGCAGAACGCGAACTCGGAGCAAAGCGCAGCGGGAGCCGCCAGGGGGCGGTGCAGGGGCGCGAGGGAACGCGCGGGAACCGCGGGGGCGGGAAAAGGGGGGGGGGGAAAGGGAGGGGATGGAGGGGGCGGGAGATGGGGGTGGGAGATGGGGTACAGGGGATGGGGTAGAGGGGATGGGATATGGGATACAGGGGATGGGATAGAGGGGATGGGAGACAGGGGTTGGGATAGAGGGGATGGGATATGGGATAGGGGATACAGGGGATGGGATATAGGGGATGGGATACGGGGGATGGGATAGAGGGGATGGGATATGGGATACAGGGGATGGGATAGAGGGGATGGGATACGGGGAATGGGATACGGGATACAGGGGATGGGATATGGGGGATGGGATACGGGGGATGCGATATAGGGGATGGGATATAGGGGATGGGGCACATAAGGGAAGGGGAGAGTATAGGGAATAGGCTATAGGGGATGGGCTATAGGGGGTGAGGATGTAGGAGATGGAGACACAGAGGACCCAGCACTCCGGGGCCCAACTGGAGGCTCAGCCCCAGGTCCTGGGAGCTGCAGAATCCCTGTGGTTCTGCTCTGGTTCTGCTCAGCAGGTTCTTGCTCAGGACCCCAGGTGTAATGGCCTCAAACTGCCCCAAATCCCAGCCCATAACCCTGTTCCCTCGTGGGCCAGAGCTGTGCCCCCTCCCCACTTCTGCCCCAGCAAAGAACCCACAGACAGGGAAGTGTTTCTGCATTTATTTTTTATTAACCATTTATTTGTTTGTAATTGTTTTACTCTCACATTACAACCGTGTGGGGTTTTATATATATATATATATAATTTTATTTTATTTATTTTTGTAAAATAAATAGAGATAAGTGAACTTTTTTTTTTTTTTTAAGTAGGATGCTCTCCAGATCCTTGGTTAAACTCCATGATTGAATCTCTGCCCCTCAGACCTGTGAAGCCCCCCCACACTTGGATGAAATCTCAACAGGCTGAGGGGGTTAAATCCCAACCCTGGCCGAGGGGCACGGGGCAGAGCAGCAGCTCCCCACCACCCCCCTTTGCCTTCTGCCAGGTATTTCTGGTTCCTTTCATGAATACACTGATATAAGTTAAAAATCTTATTGTTTTTTAAGCTGTGTATGTTAATGGGTTACACAAAGACCCCAAACTGCAGCTCCAGGCTCAGGGTGGGCAGGGTGATGGGGAGAGGTTCCCCTGGAGCAGCAGAGGAGGGGGCTGGGGCTCTGTTAGACCATAATTAGAACTTTTGGTAGCTCAGAAGAGGACTCGTAGGTAGTTTCTCTCAAGTTTAAAGCCTTTGATTCATCATCTTGTGGAGTGGCCCTCAGCCTCCCTGCTGCACTGGGGGAGAGGGATGGGGCTTGGGGTAAGGACACGGCCCCCCAGCCCTTGGTGTCTGCTCCATCCCCGGGGCTCAGGACCCCTCAGTGTCCCCTGTGTCCCCACAGGGAGGGAACGGGACCCTCCCCAGAGCTGGGTCAGGTCAGGGGCACGGGGCAGGGGTGAAGCTGCACAGGGAAGGAGGTTTCACCCCTTCCCTCATCCGTGTTCCCCTCCCTGGGAGCTCGCTGGGAGCCTGCACCCCCGGGGCTGGAAGCAGAACTGGGGTGCTGGCAGGTCAGTCTGTGGCAACAAGGGGATTGTTTTGTACAGTGCAAGTCCTGGTTTGGGCCAGGTAAATCACACCTGGGCAGCACTGGAAAGAAACCTGCCCTACCCCTTCCCCAGACTCATCTCCAGACTCCTCACAGATCCCAAGGGACAAAACATTCATTAATCAGGCAGGGAAGGGGTGGGAGGTGGAGCAGGGTTTTCCCCAGACAAAGCTGTTCTGCTCAGAGCAGGGTGACCCCTGTCCCCCCCCTTGTCAGTGATTCTCTGGTGCTCAGAGCAGGCTGGGGATGTGCCCAGCCCTGCAGACAAACCACAGCCACACAACATCTGCAGCTGCAAGCACAGGTGTGCAAATGCAAGTGTGCAAATCCTCCCGACCATCATTTTGCTGAGTGTTGGCAGAGCTGGGGGAAGCCCCTGGAGCCTCCCTTGCTGTCTGGGCAGAGCTCCCAGGTCACCAAACCTGCTTGTGGGGTTCCCTGTGGGCAAAGGGCAGTGACTGCAGAAGCAAACTGTGACCAGGATACCCCGGAGGGTGACTTGTTCCAGGCTTGGCTGGGATCTCAGGGATGTCCGTTCTCTTTCTTCCCTCTTCCTCCTTGCAGCCTTAGGGTTTGGTGACATCCTGCCCTGCTCCTGCCAGCTCAGGCTCCTCTCCTCGGGGTCCTGGGCTCCCCTTGCCACCACGCTGCTGTCCCTGGGCAGAGGGGACAGGGCTGCTGCAGGGACACGGCCACGGCTCTGCTGCAGGAGGGAGGGTTTGGCACAGGGCAGGCAGCAGCTGGATGGGTCTTGTGGTCCTGTTGGAGGTGCAGAGCTGCAGGTGAGTCCTGAGTGCAGCCCTTGAAGCAACCCGTGCTCCAGCAAACCAAAAAAGCAAAGTCTGTAACAGAAAGCCCTTCCCAAGGGCACAGCCTCATCCAGTCCTTTTGCAAGCTCAGGAGCCACGTTTCTAACAGAGAAGCCAACCACGGGGAACAAAAATAAAAGGTTCCTTTTCTGTAGCTCTTAAGAGGATATAGCTGGGGAAAAAGAAAAATAAAAAAAAAAACCCCAAAAATCGAACAAGAAACAAACAAACAAAAAACAACCAAAAAAAGGAGATTGTCTCTTTTCCCCTGGTCAAAATCATCAGTAGCTAAGTCAGGAAAAAAAACCCAAAATAAAAACACCAACAAAAAAAAGTTCAAGTTCTGGGTTGCAGCAGCAGCCAACACTGAACATTCAAGTCGATAATTTCACTATGTACATGATGGGTGCTGAGCCCCGGGCACTCCCCGCTCCGTGCCTCCGCCTCCTGCGTTATCTGATCCGCTTCTCCACCGAGTACACCGAGATGTAGAAATCATTGCTGCCGACTGCCAGGTGAGGCTGCGGGGAGAGGGCACAAACCAGAGGGGTCAGGCAGCAAACCTGGGGAGCTCCGAAACGCATCTGCAGCTCTGAGGCTCCTGCCAGCACCTCCATCATCCCCACCGCTTATTTGCCCGTTTCAGCCAGAGGGGAAAAATGATGGCACCCATTAGTTGCCAACTGCTAACATAGTATTTGCAAATGGCTGCAAATCCCGTCGTTAGGAAGAGGCTGGGAATGAGCTTCCCCCCCCCAGAGAGACCCAGGAACCACCCCAGCCCTGGAGACCCGGCCTGGGAGGAGGTAAAGAACACAACATGTCAGATGCTCAGCCACTTCTTGCTCCCTCCCCCAAACTGCAGGGCAGCAAAATCACTCTTCATCATTTTGCAAAGTGGATTTTCAAAACCGAGGAGGAGATGAGCTTTCCTCTCCCCCTGCTATCCCCAGGGTGTTTCCTATTCCTAACCCAGGCAGGGAACCTGCCCTCCCCTCCCTGCCCAGCTCCTGCCAGGCCCTTTAACATGCTCACTGCTTCTTCCCATTACATATCAAATATTTGTGTTCAAAAATAACTCTCTGCTAAATGCCTTCTTTCCCCTCCTCCTGTTTTTCCTATCCATATTCTTTTCTTCATCTTTCCATCTCCTTCACTTGTTCTCACCCCTGGGTGAGCAGGAGCCCAGGATGCAGATGGGCACCTGCATCCTCACAGAGCAGCAACCAGATTCTGTCTAACAACCACTGCAGAGCCACCTCAGCTCTCACAGACTTCCTTTTAACTCTGATTCATTCCAGACTTTACCAGCTTACACCTTTAATTTTTGCAGCTCTCTCCTTTTTCTGACGTGCACGGTTTCTGCTGCACAGCACAAGCTCTTCCCTTACTGCAGGTGGGGCAAAAGCAGCCCCAGAGACCCCAGGCTGAGCCTCCCTGGCTGCAGAAGAGGCACAGCATAAAGAAGCACATCAGATTTTGCCTGCTGGAAGTGAGAGGCTGCACCTCTCCAGCCAGCTCCACCTTGGGGAGCTTCTGTGGCTCCACAGGCTGCAGCCCCAGGGATGGGGAGAAAGAAATGGGAACCCTGAGCTCAGTCAGCCCCTAAGGAACAAGGTGTTGGGAGTCCTGTTCCAGCCACAGGTGCACACCAGATACCAGCAGCACAGCTGGGTGGTTGTCTGGAAGAGCCCCCAGGACCAGGCTGCCTTCCCCCAGCCAGCACGGGCAGGGACTGAGAAACCCAAATCCCCAAATCCAGCAGGAGAGAATACAGGGAATACAGACCCAGTGTGGATGGAAAGCCAGGCAGCTGATGGCTCCAACCCTCTGTCCCATGAAACCATCGTAGTATTTGATGTTGTTGATCAGCTCCCCGTTCCCATTGTAGATGGCAGTGAACTGGTTCATGGAGCCACTGGAATGGAGAGAGAAGGGGTCACTGCCAGCACCCTGGTGACAGCCACAGCCCCTGCCCAGCCCCCTGGAGCTGAGCTGTTCACCAGAGGAGGCTGCAGCCAGATCAGGTAAGTGGGGAGCATGGCTTTAGCTGCACCATGGCCACCTGAGCCTGCAGAAATGCTGGAGCCACAACTGCAGGACCCAGAGCAACCCAGCCAGGGGCTGTGGGCACTGTGAGCACATCCCCAACAACCCCCAGGACACGAGGCTGTGGAGCAGTTGCTGGTCCCCGCTCAGAGCCCCAGAACACACAGGCTAACTGAGCAGGGGTCTGACTGAGGGGTGTGAGATCCTGCACCACTCCAGCACCACCACAGCATATCCCTGGTGCAAAGGGTTTGTTAATGCACACAAAGGATAAAATTCCTGAGGTGCCAAGAGGGGAAAGATGCAATTTGTGGTGAGGTTAAAACCAACCGGAAAACCCACAAAACCCCAGGGTGTCTGCAGAGACAACCTGTCCCCTCCACCCACCCCAGGGATGCAGGAGGTGAAACCAGAACTTACCATGCAAAGAGGTTGGCTTGTGGGTGAATGTCAAGGGCTGTCAGCCCTTTGACTATCTGCAGGACCTTCATGGACTCCGGCATCCGGGGGTCAAAGAACCTCACGTCTCCGTTGACACTGCCAGCACAGGAGTGTCACAGGGTCAGGCTGTCCCCACACCAGAGCCCAGGGGACACAGCCACACGCCTGACTGTGAGCTGACCACCTCCATCAGAAAGCCAGGCCAGCCCTGGCAGCAGGGCTGAACTCCCACTTACCCCTGGTACCAAGAGCTCTGGCCCTGCCCTCAGCACTGAGCCATTATTTATCACTTACAGCTCATCACTGAGCTTCCCTGCTATGTCATACTCAATACCCCCAGCTGCACGTCAGACCCAAATTCCTTCTCCTTTTCACAGCAGGAAATTGTATTAGAAAACTCTAAGCAGATGGGCCCTGCTGGTACCATCCATTACACCAAATGTCTGCACACAGAGGCACAAACCCTCAGTGCCCAAAGAGCTCTGAGGACCAGGTGGAACAAACCCTGCCCATGCTCAGGAGATGTGTCAGCCCCCCTGGGAACTTCATCAGGGAAGAGAGAGTGAGGAAAGCAAGAATGGCAGTGACAGACACTCTGCTTAGGAGCTCAAGTACCTTTCAAATACAAATAATTTTTCTTGTTAAGGGAAGTGTCTGAAATACAGCAGCAGAACCACATCTGGGGGGCGGGAAGCTGCATCTTTTCCTGCAGCCCTGGATTTGATGACTGAGGACTGGACTATGGTCTATCCACCCTTCTGAGCTTCTCTGGTCCAGAGAAAAGTCTCTCTGAGGTTGCTCCATAAGCTACACAGTGTCTTCAAATCTTTCAAGAAGCCCTTAGACCAAAAACCTGCCAAGTCCTAACACTGTTTTTTCTTGGACCTTGCTGTCTGCTGAAGAAAAAAGTGAACTAGGAGAGACCAAGAGCAACATGAGTTGTTCCAACAAACCATGTGCCTCTGGAAGTACAACATTGTCTCCTAACTCTTCAGTCCCAAAAGAAAGCACCACCAGTTGAGAAGGGCATTGAGGAGAGGGGGAAAATGAGCCAGGCTGGCCAAACCTACAGGCCTGACCCCTGGGATTGTTGAAAGAGATTACAGAAAGGAAGATTAAAAACTCTAATATGTGAGCTCAACAAATCTGGCAGCTGCATCACATAATCCCCTTTCTGAAAATCTTAATACATTTTTGCTGGTCCACAACCCCCCCCCCTCAGGAATGTTATGAATCCTGGAATATTGTGTTTTGTTTTCATTTTGTAATCAAGAAAAAAGGGCCTCTTTGTGTGCAAACAGTGGCTTTGTGACAATAAATTATATTCTGCTGTTCTTTAATGGCCAAATAAGTATATGCTGCTCTCTCCACAGAATTTACCAGGCAGCAGAAATAGATTTATGTGTAGAAAATTGCTAGACAGCAAAGTAATCCTGCACAGCAATATGCCCAACAGATGCAACATCAGCCTTCCTCCTCGTGTTCTCTCTCAAATGACCCCATGGAGATGTTGGCAATAAAGAACAATCATAAGATACCATACCCAGCTCAGCTCTCTGGTTCACTCCATTCCTCCCTCACAAGCCTCGTGACAGTGATTTCAGCACAGCCACCTTCTTGTTTACTCTCAAGCCTCACACCAGGCTTCCAAGGAGAGCTTCACGTTTCTTTTCTGCCTTGTCTCCTCCCAGATTGGATCAGGAATTAATTACCAAAGCAAATGTGAAACTAAGAGCTTTGCCCTCTTAGCCCTTGGATACCAGAGGCAGACTTGAGGTAGAAAAGCAACGTGGGCTTGAGAGGAAACAGCTCCAGCAGCAAAATCTGTACCTGACGCTCATGATGTTGCCCTCAGGGTGCTTCTGCAGGTAGGCTTTCACCACCCAGGCTGTGTGCTCTCGGTAGGTCATGACACGGCTGAGGAAGAAGGAGAGAAAGATTTTGAAGGGGAGGAGGAGGCACCAGAGGGTCCCAGTGAGCTGGGGGGACACGGGCAGTTACCATTCACTCAGAGCCATCCTCCTGTCAAAGACGCGGATGGAGCCGTCCCCCAGCCCCGCCACGATCAGCGAGCGGTGGGAATCACAGGAGAGGCTGGTGACACAGCTGTCTGCTCCAGTGGGGATGTCCTAGGGAGAGGGCACACACAGGCTGAGCTGAGACCATCGTGTGTCTTCAAGTCTGTATCCCCAAGGAGAAGACACTTCATTCTCTTTCAGTCAAGGTGCCAAACCAGACAGACCCCGCGTCCTCCTCCTCTTCCTTTCCGCAGCCTCTAAATTCATCCAAAGCTGGACCACCTTCCACCTGGAATTCTGCTTCAGCATGCAGCTTTTCTACAGACTATGGACATGACCAGAAAGGAGGGGTGGAGACACTGGGGACAAGGGACACGGCTCCTGCCACGTGTTTGAGCCACAAGTGCCATCGATTGACCCGAAGAGCTGGGCCCAGAGGAGAAGTTTCAGCAAAGGCAGCTCTGGCTAATCAGTCAGCTTGATTAAGCAAAAAGAAGGAGGAGTTAATATCATTCTCTACTGAGAACACCTAATTAGTTAAACAAATGGCCAGAGGAGTGATTTCTCCATAAACCATTTCTGCTGTGTACAAGCTGTAAATGCCACTGGGGTGGCAGAAGGGACTGGATCTATTTGGAGTCAGGTAAGACAAATACACCTGTAGAGAGCAAAAACTCCTCATGGCCCAGTAAAACCACGTACAAACCCAAACATAATTCCACCCACACAAAAAAAGGTACAAAGCTGCAAGGTCTTAGCCCTTCTTGTACATCAAATCAACACCCAAATAAGTTCCAGAAACTAATTTAAATGCCTCTTGTAAAACAACTGTCCCAGGAGGTAGCTCCCTTTTCCTAGAATGGGTCCAGCTATGAAGTCCCTTTCAGATTGTATTTATTCTGGGGTTTTTTTCAAACACCTGGCTCTCTCCCTCCTTCCATCATGAGGGTCATTACCCCACTGCCCGACCACAACACAGTCCCAGAGAATCGCCCACACAAGATAAAGTGAGACAAGTGCTGTGCCACCTCCCCTCCCCACTTGGGGACATGTGACAAGCAGATCCAGGATCTCTCATTAAAAGCCAGATACTGTGTGTATTAAAAAAAAAAAAAATAAAAGACATGGCAAAAGAAAAAGAAGGCTGGAGCTGGCAAGGACAACTGGGGTGGGGAGAGGGCTTTTACCCACCCACCCTGTACCTGCCACAAGGGATGGAATTACTTGGAAAATGTCTACACCTCCTATGAGGAGAAACATTTTCAATTAAAGCAGGTAAAAAAACAAGCAAAGAAAAGCAAGACAACCATCGGGAGGCACGTTAGAAATGCATTAGCTAATTTCACACCTCAACCCCATTTTTGCTTCTGTGCACATTCCCCTCTCCCCAGCCTTGCTGCGGCTGCGGGCACCGATCCAGGGCTGTGCTCAGCACCAGCTGCCCAGCCCCACTGCCTGCCTTTGAAGCAGAAGTGAAAATGAAGCACTTGCTTCCTCAGACACATCCCAAGTGCTTCCAGGGGTTCACTTTTTGTAGTTCAAAGCATGGGAAGGCACCTTTGTTAGCTGGGATGCCAGAGCCACGCTGCTCTTTGTGCTGAATTTCACTTTCCTGGCGTTACCGAGTTGGGCAGTTTCAGTCTCCTGAATTTCAACACAACCAATCTTTGCAATTAAAAAATAAACAACGTGGTTTTAGATACTTTCAACACAATCATTAATCATCATAATTTAAAAGATTTTCACCTCCCGAATGTTACTTTTCCCTAATTTACATAGGGAAAAAAAATAATACGTGAAAGTAATTAAGATTAACATAGGCTTAATTATCGTGCATTGCAGGGTCAAAGTGTTGTAATTAGTGTTCATCCAGAGGTAATTAATTTCTAGCAGCTTTGAAAACTAGTCTCCCTTTTTTCTCCATCTCATCCATCCTGGTGGCTCCATCCTCATGGATGCTGCTTCTGCTTCTCATTCCTGAGAACTTTTCACTTGATCCTGACTGACACCAACGCCTGCAGTGTTACAGCCCAGGGAAAAGCTGCTTCCTGCTGCCCCATTTCAGAGGGTGCTGCCCCAGAGCTCCCCAGGGGATGCTGAGGGAGCTCTCAGGAGCCTGGCAGGCACCCTTGGCCTTTGACAGCCAAGCCAGGCACTGCAGAGCAAACTCCTGTTTCCATTCCATGCTAACGGGAAACCCCAGAGCCTTCCAACACCTCTGATCTCCCAGCCTCGCCTTGCCCAGACACTGCAGCTTCCAGGGAGGCCCTGACCTGCTCACTAACTTCATCTGGGTTTTCACTTGTCCTGTCCCAGGGCTGTGAGGCTGGGAGCAGCTCTCCCCAGGCGATGCTCTGGCTGTGCAGGGGATGTCTCCTGGGAGGGGAAGGGATGCAGACAGACACACAGATGTTACCTGGACTTTCATTTCCCGGTCTGTGTCCCAGATCCGGATTATCCTCACATCTCCCGATGTCATCAGGAGCCCCGTCTCTTGTTCCCAGTCAACCACCATTCCTGCTCCTATGACAAAACACAGGCAGGGGGTGCAAATGAATCTGCATCAGCACAGGCAGAGCTGAGCTAATCAGAACTCCAGCTTTTATCACCTTATGCTACAGAAACTGTCGTTGTTAGAGGAAATGTAAAATGACAGACACACACATCCATCCGTCCTCCAAACACGTCTTTGACCTCTTGTCTGCCTTAAGTTCTCAGAAAAACTGAGGTGCAGGTTCAGGCAGGTGAATGCAGCCTTCCAGGGATGCTGCCAAGCTGCCTGAGACTTCCAAAAGAGTCTTAATAAATTACCCACTTTTCGAGAACCCCGGATTAAATGATTAAAGTAGACTAAACTGGTGACATGTCACACAGCAAGACCTGAGAGCCTCTGGATTACCACGATTCCTCATTCTAACAGAAATATGTGGCTAAAGGGAGATGTTTCCAAACAAGGAGTAGCAAAGTCCTTGCTACAAGATATTGAATTAAACAGCTCAGGAGGAGTGAAAATCAATGTGCTGTGGAGACAGGTACGAGGGGAACATTCAGCAATCACAATAGCTAAAATACACTTACAGGAGCTTTTGCTCCTCATTTTGAGGGCACAAGCTGAAGGCTAGGTGAGGCTCAGAGAAACCTCCCATTCATGCTGGAAGAGAATTACAAGGGATTTTCTATGCCCAAAACACCTGACCCTGGCACCTGCTCACAGACAGGTTCACAGACTGCAAGAACTCATGAACTCTGCTGCTACAGCAATTTCCAGAGCAGACTCAGTGGATGTCACCTCCCTTCCCAGCTGGGGGAATAAGATGTCTGAAAGCCATCAAGTGAGCTGGCTCCCCTTGGCACAGAGCACACAAGGATCAGAACAAACCAGTCACCAGGACTTGGGAAGCAGCTGGCAATGAAACCCCTGACTTGGTGGGGCAAATCTCCGAGGAGCAATTCCTGTACATTTAATTGGAAGGACTCCTCTGTACCTGTGTGCTGGCTCCACAGCACAGAAACGTTTTCCTTACTGCAGAGAGCTGTACACCAATTACCTGCTGCTTTTTGTGCTGCAGAGGCTGACCAACCCCAAACCTACTGGTTTTCCAGGGAGATTCTTATTCATATATTAAAACCACAAACAAAAAAATTCCCAGGAGTGCTACAGGAGGGAACCAGAGAACAGCTCCACGTTTTGTGTTTGTTCCCAGGGCTCTCCCTCCGACAGAGGCAGCAGCAGCCTCCTGGCTGTGCAGAGCTGCAGCTCAACCCTCTCATCCACACCAAGCTCAGACTCTGGTGCTGAGCAGCATTTCATAACCACACACAGCCCGGGGTGGGGAAGCACTCTGCAGTGCACCAGGACTGCAGGCTCCTGCTCCAGCCACATCCCGCGGGATTCCTGCAGCTCCATTCTGCAGCTTCCTTGTCCAGAAGGTACAAATGTGAATGTCCTGATTCAACACCAGGAATTAGGCCCAGCAGGACATTTACACCTACCCCAACATGCTCTTTGCCACCAAAGGGCCATCAGTACTTTTTACCAAACACCTTTACAGGGCACAGAGGATGCACCACAAGGCACGCTATAAACACCCAGGTATCATCAAAGATGATGGAGTGACCTCATTTTACACAGACCCAGAGAAAACATTCTGCCCATCTCTCCTTCCTAAGCATGGCACCCCAGCTGCTTCCTGATCTTGCTGCATACCCTTGAGAAGATTGCTGATGTTCACCAAAGGTCCATCACCCTCCCGCAGGAAACTCGGGGCTCTCAGCTGAGCCAGGAGCAGGGATCTTTGCCTTGCAAGTCAAATGATTGTTACTTTGGATGCCTGGCAGCTCAGAGGGCTGCTAGGGATCCGAGGCAAAACAAGCAGGCAGTGATTTAGAAGATAAACATCACTGGAGTGTTTTCATTTGTCATCTTGTTTATGGTCCGTGTGACAAGATGAACCTGGCAGGCTGAGATGGATACTGCCATTACCAGGGCGGATGGAGCTAAGCAGGCAATGTGCTCTTAGACAGTTTTAAAGATCCCAATTTTCCAGTTACATTCCCCAGTTTGCAGACAATCTTTCCCTTCAGTCTGATCAGTAGCAGCAGTCCCCAGCCTGCTGTGGTCCCAAGTGTCTTTCCTGGGGAGGGGGACAGGAACAGTGGATCCCAAGGGGAGGCTTTGGTGCTGGTCTTGGCTCAGCTGCTGGGAATTTAAGGACTGGGGATGTTCAGTGATGCCATCCAGGTGGCTCAGGGAAGTTTCACTGAGGGCAGAAGCTCCAGAGGGGCTTTGCTTTAGTAAAATGGCAGAGAGCTCTCCTCTGAGATGACCAGATAGAAAGGACAAGGGTTGGCCCCAGACCAGGAGCTGACAAGGAGCCCACGGGTGGAGAGAAGGGAGGGAGATGATCAAAGAATCATGGAATTTTTTGGGTGCAAAGGAACCTTAAAGATCATCCAGTCCCAACCCCTGCCATGGGCAGGGACACCTCCCACCAGCCCAGGTTGCTCCAAGGCCCATCCAGTGATGCTGGTCCATGGTACAGCTCCTGCCTTTTGTATAGAACTTGAATAGTCCCTGCAAGGGAAAACCTCTGTGCTCTGGAAGAGGCAGGTGCAGCATTTTGACCACGTAACAAGGAATCTGCAGCCCAGATGATGCTCTAACAAAGCTGGGGGAGAAGGAAAAGAGGAAAAGGGACCCCAGGATGCAACTAGAAACACTAAACCAGAATTCAGATGTGTCTGAAAAGAAGAAAAGCCTTTGAACATAAACTGAAGTCATTCACAAGCATGTAAGAGGGAAGGAAAGCTTCCTCAGACTGCAAAATGTTAAATTCAAAGATGACAGGCACAGCATGACACGAGACATCAAGAGCTGAACTATTTCTATGTACAAGCAAGCATTTTCATGGTGGAAATGATACAGTGCTGGCTCATGTTTGTATGTTAAATTCCTAGTATTTTGGGATGAGAAGCAAATGTGGGACAATACTAATCATAATTTCCTTTTTAATTAACAGAGGTCCTTCTCCAGGATGTTACAACTGAGATTGCAGCTCGCCTGCTGCGTTTTGGCTTGCAGGGTTGGCATCTGAGATGCTTCTCAGGCTGATTCTGGCAAACAGGAAAGTACTCTGCAAACCCCTGCAATCTCGGCTCCTTGCCCAAGCCCCGGGGCTGGGCTGTCCCTTCCCTGCCACCTCTCACCAAGCCCCTACCTGCTGACAGCACAGAGGAACCAGGGGCAAGGGGGAGCAGGGCCAGCAGCAGAACTCTGATGCTCTCAGGAGCCCAGGAACAGCACCACCTGGAAGCCTCATCAGTGCAGATAACTTTTGCTATGGGAGAACTCGAATGTTCTCAGGTGATGAGAAACAAATCTTCCAGAGCCCAGATGAAACTTTTAAAGGTCTGTGTTCATTTTTTCCAGGTTGGTTTGTTTGGTTTTTCTTTTTTTTTTTTTTGAGTCTTTAACTTGCAGTTCAACACAATTCAAGTTTCTGTACCCAGCAGCACACACCCAACACTGCTCCTGATGCAACTTTCTGTGCTGCTCCCTCAGAACTCCCCCTGAGCAACAGGTATTCCTCTGGGTGGGATAGTTCCTTGTATAAGTGTCAATAAATAACCCTAATGTTGAAAGCAGCTGCATTACCAGGGTCTGCACTTATTTTTAGTGCTACTGGAATGTGGCCAAGCTGTACTTGGCATTTCCAGGGAAGCAGGAATACCTCCACAGAACACAATCTCAGATTCCAAATGATGAATTATTTTGTATCGTGGTCCCTCCTGGTTGATCAACAAGGTCCATCACTGCTTTAATTTCCAGAAAACAGAGGGAGGGCTGTATGACCTCACTCATCATTAAGTTCTACAACATCCTTTCAAAAAGTGTCACTCCTCTTATGCCGAGGACTATGCGCAGCAAGGGAGGAGTAGCTGTGATGCTGGGAATCCAATTAAAAGAACACAAACCCCTGGAGCTGCAATTTCTCCAGTTATTCTATTGACATTAAAAAGTTTGACCAGTAGTAAGGCACTTCTCCCAAACTTCTTACTCCTAAAGGACAAGATACCAACCCCCAGGGAGATGTGGGCAGACTCACTCTACTTTTCTCTCTCCCTCTTGCTCTGCAGTGTGGGCTCTGTTCAGGTTGGAGTTGGTTGAGCAGCTCCTTCTGCAGGTTTCCCTCTGCCAAGCTCCCCACAAACCCTCCCTTCCACTTCACTGCTCACTTGTATTGCTCAGAAGGTGCTGAGGCTGCCCCTCCACCCTCTCCCATCTGGATCCCTGACTGACTGCTGGAGGAGTCAGCAGGATTCAAAGCAGAGCTGAGCCTCCAGAGGCCCAGGTCCTGTTTTGCTGCACAGCAGTTATTTGACGTCTTTCACTTTGTTTCAGAAGCCCCAGGAGAGCAGGAAGGATGCAGGGAACTGGCATGTGCTTATTTTTCCTTGCTTTACACCAGTGTCAATGTTTTCAAGGTGAGACAGATCATGGCTGTGAACACAGCAGCACCAGCAGCCCCTACAAGGCAGCGATGGAGAGAGGTGGGCACAGGTCAGATGGATGTTCTCTTGTTCACAGCACCTCCTGTGAATGAAAGTAGGGCTGTGCTGAGAGCCCTGCAGAGCTGGGGGACAGGAGGTGATGTATCCTGGCAGAGGGTCACACTGACACACCTTGACCCTCCTGCTGGGCTGGATGTGCCAGCTGCAGACCTCAGGGACTCCCTCCCACCCAGACCATTAAACCATTGCTCTTGCTCTCCCTTCCCACTGCTCTGCACTGCCCCAGGACTCCTGCCCTCACACAGCACCCAGCAATGCCAGAACAAACAGACAGTCCCTTGTCCTCCTTTCACTGAGCATCCCCCACAGAAGCCTAAGCAACAACTGATCTTGAGTGACAAACCCGGTAGATTTTATCTAAATATTGTCACTGTATTTTTCTGTAAAGCAAATAGCTAACCTCATACATTTTTTAGATTTCTTAAGTGGAATAGAAGGAATCCTTTCACTGCATTTTTCACCAGAACACCCAGCCAGAAACCACTGTAAATGCATTTTATTGATTCTCAGTTATCTGCGTGCTTGGGGCAGCAGCAGCATCGATCAGCCAGGAGTGCCTGGGATTTCCTTACCCTGCTCGGATGCCCCGTTTACTGAGCAGGGAATTCCCTGCAGCCAAGTCTTGCTAATTTTAGGCTTTCCATTTGCCAGTGGATTTTTTGAGTGAAAGGCAGAGCCAGGCATCTACCAGCAACACAGCAGCTTTGCTAATTTCTATTCAAGTGCTGCATCTCTGAGCAGTGAAGAGAGAGATCTGCAAAGAGCTCAAGCTGAAGAGCTCTGAGTCACACAGCACTGAACATCTCTGTCCTGTTCATCATTACAGACACACTCAGTGCTTATCAGTCAGCAAATATTAATAATTGATGAATAACCCAAGATGACTACGTCAACACTAACACCCATGGAGGTGCTCACACGTGGCTGCCCTGACACATCAGACACATCTGTTTCCCCCAAGGACCTTGGGGGTGGAGGAGGGGACACTGCACAGTCCTGGCTTCCACAGATGGAAGCTGGGGAGTTCATTTCCCTTCCTTCCACGTGAAAGAACAGAATTTATAAAATTTAGCAGGCATATCCTTGTCAAAAGTCCACTATCCTAAGCCTCCTGGGGAAGATTCATCAGTTTCTCCTCCTCACACGATCTTTACAGCTACAAACTAACACCAGTAAAATCCACACTGGCTTAAGGGTGGCTCAGGTATAGAACCTGTCCTTCCAACCCTTTTGACCAGGTATGCTTTGAAACTTTCCTGGAAATAGTGTCTTGTACATCCCCCCTAACCTCAGCATGGGGGAGGAGAAGGTGCTGACCCAGGGAGCACAGACACCCCCTGGCATTTCTCAGGGCTGGTGCAGACACAAGGCAAGGAATGGGAGAGGTGGGAGCAGCAAAGCTTTCCAGGAACCACAAGGATTCCAGGACCAGCAGTCATTCAAACAGTGCCACAAAAACCAACCAACCAACCAGTCCACCAACCCGAAGCCAGACGAGGAGCTCCTTCCCACCCCAGCTGGTCATAGGTAAGAGGAAAGAAAGCACTCACCTCCCTGTTTACTTCTGTCAAGATAGATTGAAACCCTTCGGGCCAGACCTGTGAGAAGACAGGGGTTAAGGGGTTGATGTGAAGGGTAAGGTGGTCACAGCCAGAGCAAAAATAAATCTTGGAAAAAAAAAAAGAGGATTAGAGAAAGCAACTCAAATTAAAGGCAAGAAGGTAAAAGAGCAGCAGAAGCCCCCAGAGCAGCACATGCCTCCAGGCAGAGAGCAGACACCAGTTCAGCCTCAGCATTCCCAGGAGAGCCACTTGGTCTGTGTGGAGTGAGCGTGGGGACAGCAGCACAGGCCTGGCACTTCTTCCTGAAGAAGGAGAGAAGCCTTTGCACGGGCTGCTCCCTGCTCTGCAGCGGATCAGGAAGGGACAGAGAAACCCAAACAACCCCAGCACAGAACATGAGGGTTCTGCAGGGCAGGGCAGGGCCCCCTGCAGCCAGCATCGGGGGCTCCTTGGGGACAGGGGACAACTGACCAGCACACAGAGACTGACAACAACTGGGGTGTCCCAGTGAAACCACCCCTGAGTGAGCCACAGCCATGGGGCAGGGTGCAGCCCTTGGGTAAGAAGGCAGCACCAGAGCAGGGAGGCAAATGGGGAAGTGAGAGGCACCTCGGGACAAGCCTGGACAGGGAGCCCCTTGGGCACCCCCAGAACCCCTCTAGAGAAGAGGTACTGGTTCTGTTTGCTGAACTGGAGAAGGGAACACAGGGCAGGCATCTGCAGCAGCCCCAGGAGCTGTGGGAAGGCTGAGCAGACACCTCTGGTGCTTGGGAGGCAGCTGCTCACACTGCTGTGGGTTTCCAGATTCCAGAACTGAGCTGCTTTAAAGGGCAGAGTCATTCCAAAGGGGGGATTGGGGCTCCTTTCCCTCTGTCACACAGAAGCAGGACAGAACATGGCTGCTTTGTTCAGAAGCACCAGCAGCCTGGGTGCCCCCCAGGCCCACACAGCCCTGGGTGATGGGGGTCTGCCAGCTCAGCCCCCCTGCAGCCTCCAAACCTCCTGTCCTGCCAGGGCCCCCAAAACCTCCTGCTGGGAAATCACAGCTTCAGAGCACGTTAGGTTTATGCTCTCAATCACAAGTGCAGATCTAAACAAAATCAACATCTAAAACTCTCAGACAGAAAGGAGGGTCCCACACAGTAGTTTGCCAGGGTTTAAATTAAGACTCACCCACCCTGGGTCCCCAGTCAGCTGTTAAGTGCAATGAACTGGGGGGGCAAGTTTAACACAAGAACTTGGCTGCACCAGCTCCTTTCTCCTTCCTCAGGCTGCACACCACAAGTCCTTTACAGAATGTGAAAGTTTAAGCTCTGTGTCTCACTGGGGTCTGCTCCCCCCTCTCAGGCAGCCCCTGAGGACATTACTGTCGACCTCCCATGACTGGGACAACCCAGGGAAGCTTTTCAAGCTTCCAAAGTATGTGTTTAGCTATTGCATATTCCTCCCTCCTTTTGTAAGTGGGAAAACTGCTGAGAAAAGTCAGTACCATGGTTGCTGTCAAGAAAATTATTAAATTCAGAGATAAGTATGACACAAGGGAAAAGGGTGGGAGAGGAGAGAAGGAGATCAATAGTAGGAGCAAACAAAGTTCTGTGAAACTCCTGAGCTCTGCAGCTTCAAAGATGCATCTTCAGTTTTATAAGCCAGTGCTGGACCACAGCTATGGTCTTGGCAGCAAAAGAACTGCTCAAGAGTCTCATTTCCAAGGGGACCTGATCCACATAGCTCTTTTGAAGTCACTACATTTATTTTTCTCTCCACAAAGAAATCTGTCCTTCTGTTTTACTGAACCTGGATCTATTGCTCAAAGGCGCAACAGGACCCAGACTACTTAAGACTATAAGGGACAGAAAAGGGAAAAAACGTCTTGGTGAGAAGAGACTTAAAAGTTTCAGCAGTCCTCTCTTGACCAATGCATTCACCTCTCAGAGCTAAACCAGCTCTTGCCTCAGCTCTCCCCAGTTCTGCACTGTCCAGCAGTGATGCTAAAACTCCTCCCTGCTGTCCTGAAGGCCTCTGAAGAGTCAGGTATGGTCAGCAAATGCTACACCTTGGTGAGGTGCACTGGAAAGTAAGGCAGGAAAATGGGACTTGCCCAAAGGAGTTCAGCTGCCAGCATCCTCCCTGGCCACGACCTATGATGGAGCCAGAAGCCCAAGATCAGAGCAGCCTGGGGAAGTTTTTAGGTGAGTCCATTACCAGCCCCAAGGAAACAAGATCCTGAATCCAGAGATGGCAAACAACAACTGCATCCTTCAGGAAAGCTGATGTTGAAAAGAAAGACACACAGACCAACTGAATACACTACAAAGGGCAACTTGAGATGATTCTTCTCTGCCTAAGGAGATCCAGGCCTTTCCCCACTTCCTGCACCACCTCTGTTTTCCCCCAGCATCTCTGCAAAGAGCAGGTTCTGACCATGGCAACTTTCACAGCATGCTGCAAACTTCCAGCAGCTTCTAATCAGTTTTGTGTGCCTACTGCAGCGAGGCACAGAGCCTAAAGTCACCTCAAACGTGGTTTCTCTTTCCTAAAACACCAGAGACTGACCACGAGGTGTTCAGGAAAACAACAAACACAAGCTCAACAAGGCAGCACCAGTGAAATCCAATGAATAGCTAAAAGAGCTGTGTCAGACTCCTGTGATGAACCACATTGGCTCAGAAATGAGAACTGTCAGATTTTAAGGTCAGGATGAGTTATGATGGTCATCTCATCTGACCTCCTGCGTGGCACAAGCCAGGAAGCCTCCTCCAGCAATTCCTGAATCAGTCCTGCAGGTGCTGACTGAACTACAGCACATCTACAGACCCCTGCAGCCTTGATTAAAAGTATTAAAGTGACAGAGAATCACTGTTAGGGCATTTATACATTACCAGGTCTCTCCTTTAGTGTCCTAGAGCAGACCTCAGGGCTACTCAAACTGGACTTCTGGTTTCACCCTGTGTGTGGCTGGATGCCAAGGCTCCTTTTTACAGCTTTTTGTATCCAACTTTTCTAACGTTCAGAGGAGGTCAGTGTCTAACTGTGCTGTCCTTCTGCCAGTGTCAGATTTAGATTCCATGCTCTCTTGCCACCTCCTGACCCACAATAAACAGTGAAGAATAATTGCCAAAATCTGAGCTCAGGCTAAAGAAGGTCACAGGTGCAACATGCAAAGCTGTGCAAAGGCTGAGCAGCCCACCAGAAAGAGGCATTATATGAGCCCAAATCCCACCCAGAGGGGAAGAGCATCCTGTCATGGTGAGCAGGGCAGTGCCCAGTTCCACCGTTGTTCTACAGTTCTCTCCTTAGGAACAGAGTTAAGAGGAACACTTGAGCAAGACAGCTGCTGTGAAGCTTGTAAGAGACAAGGACTTTGTATCCTGCTCAGCAGCAAGAACCTGCTCAGGCTGTTCTTCTGCATGGGTGTGAGGTTCCTGCACTGGGCTTTCAGTTTTGTTGGTTTGTTTTGTGAGAACTGGAAAAGTAATTCCTCAGCAAGGCCTGACCAAAGGCCATTTCAGAAGGCAGAGACTGTTGAACAAGGATGTTACTGATGGCTGAAGCTGAGAATCCCATTTTACTCTCCCCACCCTTAGAAAAAAAAGAAAACACCATCACAAATCATTTTTATGTGTCCCCCCCACAACACTTGTTGGGGACCCACCTCGAGTAGTTGGCAGCATGTCTGACAGCCCCTGCCAGGCAGTCACCATCTCTGGGTTCTTCTCCAGGTCTGCAAAGTTCTTCCAGACTCTGATGGCACCATCATCTTGGGGAGCACAGAAAATGAGAACACAGTGCAGGGTCACTGCTGGTGCAACGCTCACAATTACTTGTGCACAGCAAAGGAAGAACAGAAGCACAACTGTAGCTGAAGAAAAATCCAAAGCTGAGAGTGTCACTTGAACTTAATCCTTTAGCTTTGTTTTTGCTCTCTAATCTTACACCCGTGGAAGACAAACCATTGTTCTACTGGGAAATGTTCTGGAAGAGCTTTTCTCCTCCCCTCGAATAACACCTGACATGAGATGTCACTCCATTTCTCTGACCCAGTCATTTTCTCTAGGATTTGTCTCTGTCCTCCTTACTATCAGTGTTGAGAGCCACAAAAGTACCCTACTAATACAAAATACAACCCCACAGAAGTTTAATCAAAGCCCAGCCCATCAGCAGCAGATCTTTCAAGAACATCATGTATTTTTTCAATTTGTTCCCTATCTGTGAAACTTTTGTGCTAAGAATCAATAAACTGAAAGGAAAACCTCCTGATTGCCCTCTCATCTCCTCTTCTGCCTCTCTTAATTACACCCAGCCTGTAATTTCAGCACAACGTTTGAAAAGCTATTGAAAACACTTAGACTGACAGGTTTAGAAGGAGAGAAGCAGATCTTACTCACAGCTTCACAGAGCAGTGACTGGGGAAGGGCTCTTCATGCTCCCTTACATGATGCAACAGAGCACTCTAGAGAATGGTTTCCCTGCCTGAGATCCACAGACCAGAGAGAAACTCAGAATTATTTGAGAAGTTTCGTGCTCAAACTAAGCCCTGCCTACTCTAGACTTAAAAACAGCACAAGTAGGAGAATTAGATTTCTTCTACTTTGTTTGCAGCACAATTCCCTTTTCAGGTCTGGAGGGCTGCTTGTAACCAACTAAGATCACAGTTGCTCACAGGAGGTTCCTGTGAACCTGCAATCCCAGGTAAAGGCTCAGAGTGATGCAGCAAAGCTGGGACTGGGAATAATTTCAGCAAGTGTCTGGTCTGTCATTTGAAAACCTTTGCAGCACTTACTGAAGAGTTAAGAGATTTCAGGTCTGCCAGAAACAACTTTGAGGGCTGATGCTGGAGATGACTTCCTCAGCTGAGAGCAGCACAGGGGAGGGAAGGGTCTGGCTGGGCCAAACCCACAGAGGGGAGAGCAAGAGGCCCAGAACAGTTCCCAGGGACCCGAATTCCACAAAGGTCCCCCCAGTGCTGCCCTCACAAGTGGGAAAATGTTATTTACCTGTGGCAGTCAGCAGCAAGGAGCAGTCCTGCCCATTCAGGTACTCCATTGCTGTGATCCTGGTGTATCGAGGGTTCCCGTTGTGGAAATAGTCCAACTTTTCCCCTTTCTCCCAGTCCCAGAAACTGGGGAAGGAAAAAAAACCCAACATCAGTTCATTGTTCTCTTTACAAGCCACACGAGATCTACTCAGTACAGCAAAGCTAGAGTTCGTGCACACTGAAAACAAAATGCTGTAAAAGAAACATAAAAGCCCAACTGGAAGGAACTACCACAAGTGTCAGGATTCCTCTGCAGCTCTCTAAACCCAGCAGCTCCCACAGAAAAGGACTTGGCACAGTGCTTACAGCTACAGCTCTGAACTCAGGGAGGACTCTGCTCTGTCCCTCTGCCCTGCAGGAGGGAGGGATGGCTGGGGAGGGGAGTGGGGACAGGAAAAGGGACAAGACACAGCAGTGCCACCCCAAACAGCCCATCCACAGGCAGTGCCACGCTGCTCCCAGCCCATCCAAGGGCAGGACAAGCCCCTCCTGGAGACCCCCAGGAGCTCCTACCAGATGCTGTCCTTGTCAGCCACGGCGATGCAGGGCGTGAAGGGATGGAACTTGACCACGGAGGGGACCCCCGGGTTCCTGTTGAGGAAGATCTGATCATCCAGCCGGGAAATGCCTGGGGGGACAGGAAGCAGCCACAGCTCAGTGCCTGCCAGCACCACAACCTCAGAGCCCACCAGCTCCCCAGAACCACCACCACGCTCTGCTCCCAGTCCTCACCAACAGACCCCCCGACACTTCCCTCCTTCAAGAACCTTCTGAGACCCCAGTTATGCAGCACAACCCCTCTGTGTGGTTGTCCCAGATCTTAAGCTATAAACTAAAAACTGTGGTGACAAATCAAGGGGTCCTTTACCCTGGGAACTGCAGAGAGCACAGCAAGCAAGTACAACCAAGCCCAGAGAAATATTAGCTTGTGTTGACAGAAAAATCAGTATTTTTTTTTAAATAATGTTTTTTTCAACCTGAAACTCAGTATTTCAGTTTAGCTTGTCATTTATTTATTTAACCTTCCATTTAAGTTCTTTTCAATTTTAGGTTAATTTGCAAATGAAATATGTACTTTCCAGGGAGACATTAAAACAACAGTTAAAGACCTTTCCCATCTTTTCTTCAGCACAGTTTGCTATTCACAAGCAGTTTTGGTACCCCTGACACTGCCATTTTTTGGCACACTACGAATTCATCAAAACCATAAGCCCACAGGAGACATTGACTCAGTTTGGTTTAGAATGCATCCATTCGATCTAATTTTCATTAGGAGACTGTAAGCCTATTTTAATTCTTTTTAGTATTTCACACAGCTTCATTTTTTTTAATGAATACTGGCACTTCAGTTGCTCGGGTCAAACAACAAAATATGAAAGCTGTCTAGAGGAAGGTTTAACTTCCTCAGGCGAGCAGGAAAAATCCCCTTCTTTGTATTCAGAAAGGTCTCCCAAGCCACCCCCTGGGCTCCACTTTCATTTCTGTGTTTCTCTGGTTTATGATATTCGTCAGTGTCATGATATTAAGTTGCCCATTGTACTGACTCCAGCCCAGCAAACCCCCAGACGAGGAGGTGCAGCAGGAGGCTGAGCCTTGGGCACTTCTTCCTCCAGCAAATGATTATTTCCATCTCGGCGTGGCTGGGTGAGCATCCCAGGAGAGGGACAGCCCCCACGGGAGAAAAGCTCCCAGCAATGCCATCTCCCAGGCTCCCCTGTTCCAGAAACAAGCAGGAATAAATTGAACATGCAAATTCCTGAGGATCCTGCATTGCTTTCCAATATATTTGAATAATTCCTGTGCTAAAAGAGTTCCAGCCTTGGTAGAGGTACAGAGAGCCAGAAATAAAAGCAGTATCAGTGTTCTGGGGAGCACACACGAGTGACACAGGAACCCGAGATGTGTGAGAAGGAGATGTGTGAGCACATATAAAACCAGACATGCAAGTATTGCAAATATAATGGGATATAAGGAGTAAGCAAACATTTCCAGAGCTCAGCAGGGCAGCCAATGAGACAGATGTGGCTGAGATGTCAATGGTGCTGGACACACATCCAACTTCTGAGCCTCCTCAGCCTGGCTACAGCTCTGAGCCCCAGCCTCCAAGAGCCTGCCTTCTGTCCCTTACAAACAGAACCTGCAGCACCCATCCAGCTTCACAGGATAGGAAGGAAAAGCCCAAAGGATAGATCAATAACCAGGGCTTGTGGATTATCGATTTCATGGCTGCTCTGGCTCTCACGGTTGGGTACACGGCTGAGGAGCTGCTGCCCACAGCCCAGGGGGCTGGAGAGCTACAACCTGTGCTGGGAATCAGATGCTCCCTCAGTTCCCATCCGGGGGAAGGCTGCTCCCATGGAAAGCCCTCTCCTCCTTCCAAGGAGTCATCACTCTTGGGCTGCGGCAGGTGAGACGGCCCAGGGCCACGCTACAGCTCAGCACCTGCATGCAACCCACATGCCACCCACCTCCCCATCCTCCAACACAGCTCTGTGGCTACATTTTTGAAGAGGAAGGCAGACATTGGATGTTTTAAGTGGTCACTCCCCTGGTCTGGGGAAGAAGATCAGCAGCTGAGCACGGAAAGGTGAGCGACTATCAGCAAAACAGCCCCAGCAGCATCACCTCACCGGCACGGGGGAACCACAGGCACCTTCCCAGCCCCAGGGCATTACCTGGGGTTTTACAGCTCAGGATCTTGAGTAAGTGCAGTGCTTGGAGCTTGGGAAAGCTGTCTGCAGTGGGGACAAGAGAGGAACCACTCACCCTTCTGGATGATCTTCTGGGCTTGCTTCCTGACCCGAGCATTGCGCAGAAACCGCCACTCTCTCTCCTTGCGGATCTGGCTCTCCAGGTCATGCTCTTCTGGGATCTTTCATGATTTTAGCATAATCACAACACAAAACAACAGTGACCATCAAAACTCCATGAACTACCTTTGCAACACATCTTAGCCTGACATGCATGTGTTGCTAAGACCCTAATTCCTTAGGGTCTCCAGGCAGTAAATACAGTAACTAGAGGAGCTCATGGGACCTCATGTTATTAAATACTTGAGCACTTGCTGACCTGAATCTTCCCCACCAGCTGGAATCTCTTCCCCTTTCCTTTTGTCCTGTATTTTGTTTTGTCTGAGTCATTTCTCCAAGGTGAATGCCATGGGGTCTCTGAGGAGCCACACACTTCCAGACCAGCCACTGCTGTGCCACCTCAGATGGGCTGGTGAGGGATCTCCTTCTGCTGTTCCCCAGACAACACAACCCCTCTGCTCCCTGAACAGTGCACGCCTGAGGTTGGTGCAATACAGATTACTCTGCTTAACACTTTTCAGCTGAAAAGCATCACGCAGCAATTCTGAGATTAGAGAACACAGCTCTGATACAGATAGAAAGCTCAGAATACATTAAGATCTTCCTTTCATTGCTAATGAAAGACTGCAGGCCAAAAAAGGCATTACTTTACTTTCAAATCCCCAAGATACTCAAGTTCCCAACATCCCCTTTACAGGTAAAGGCACTTGTTTCAGTTTCCCACACCAGAACTGGATACGAGAAAATGCTGTCCCTGGGTCACCTTGGTTTGATTACACACAAACTTCCACCCAAATCTGAAGCGTGGCCTGGAGCAGCACACTGATCTAGTTTAATATAATTATTCACACTCTGTAGCCCCTGGGTCAGGGCCTCAGCTTTCCTGCAGAACTTGTCCTGTGGGCAGGGCACCCAGACTCCAGGCAGCTCCTGCCAGGGATTTGGGAAGTTGAGGTGCTGCTCTGAGCATCTGGCAGAGCTCAGGTGTTCCTGCCCTGCATCAAAGCACAGGATCAAAGGGAATGGTCTCCTATGATCTCATCCCCAAAACCACTGCAGGAGTTCTGCATCATGGCTCTTTGGCATTAAGTTATCCAAGGTTAGTAACATCACTGCTCTGGAACCAGCCTTGGAGAGATGAAGGAGCTGAGCCAAAGGACTCTAATTTAGCTTCTTTTGGTGAAGGAAATGATGGCTGTTCTAAAAGAAGGAACTCTTGGAGAAAGGGGATGTAAAAGACAAAGACCTTTTGCTCCTTCCCCATTGCTCACACACACACTTATTTTCCTTGAAGTACTTAAATTGCCCATTACCATTACATACACTGACTTCAAAATGCACTACACCTTGGGAACTACTACTACTGAGCTGAATTTCTGCTTCTTTAAATTAAATAAAAAATAAGAAACCCACCCTCACCTTTCCTCCTGGCAAAAAAAAAAAGCAGCACTATTCCCATTTTTCAAGAGTACAACAGCTATTAGAAAGGCAGTGACAAATGACTGATAATGTAAAGCAATAAACAAACCTAAGATAAAGTACATCAAAGGAGATTCAAGAGCTGAGATATTACACCTTAATGAAAATCCAGCCTCTTCAGGAATAAATTAGAGGCAGACCTGAAAGGCTGGGGGAAGAGAAGGGAAGGAGCAGGATGGGCAGCTTTCCTGCAGGCACCCAGCAGCTTGCAGAGCTCAGGACTAGGCAGCAGGCAGCTGGTGCCTCAGCAAAGCACTCTGCATTCCAGCAGATAAAGAATATCAGACTAAAGGAGGTGTTGGGCTTTTCAGGTTTGAAGAAAAATAACTTAACCCCTCCACAGAGGCAGAGCACAGGCAGCTGCTTTTATCATCTGCTCTCAGTAATGCAGATTCCTCCCTCCTGCTCTTCCTGCAGTCTCTGCAGCATGGTCACATCCACGTGTCAGGTCACGGTGCAATCCAGCCCCTTGCAGTGGGAGAGCACTCAGGGCACATGTTAAAGTCTTGGCTTTGGTACAGTTGACACAACCAACCATCCTGTCTGTGCCAAAGGCTCTCAGACAGGGGATGTCATCACCCTGGAATTCATCAGGGAGGTTCCTGCAAAGATGCTTCCACCAGGAGCTGTGTGTCCAGTGGCTTCACAGCTGGGATCACGGCTGAAAATGCCCAAAATGCACTCAGTGAGCACCTGATACTCCCTCGAGGTGTCTCCACTTCTGATCCAGACTCTGGGTCTCACCAGTCCCATAGTTATCAGTCAGCTGTTGGATGCTGGTTGGAATTTGGTGAATAAGCAAGTTAAAAAGAGAAAGTGTCAGGGTCTGAGCCTGCATAGAAAGAAACTTGGCACGAGTCTGCAATACTGCAGAAGGGTCATGGAGCTCTGAGTGAAGAAAGACAGCAAGAATGCAGAAAAATCCCCGTGGGTCCTTCCAAAGTGTCATCTGAGACACTTTTAGAGTCCTCACTTTTAGTGAGGAGCAGCTCAGTTTTGGCTGCTCTCAGTTGTCCCAGCAGAGCTCCCTGAGGGACCTGTAAGCTGTGAGCAGTGCTGCTGGAGGAGGGTGCTGACATGCCACCCATTCCTGGCCTCCCAGAGCTTCCACTCCAGCAGAAACCAAGTATGATGCCAACACCTCCCCCCAAACAGTGTCATCTGAAAAGCAGTGAAGTTTTTCTTCTTTCACGCTCCATCTCCTTCTTGACATGGAAGTCTGCATCCGGGGGGAGCAGGGAAGATTCAGCAGATGGCTCCAGGAGTCAGCTCAGTTCCCCTCTGGTTGCTGTCTCTGCAGCAGCCATGGGGAAGGCTCAGGCTCACTGCTCCACCAGGACTTTGAGCTGCGGCCAAGACAAGGCACAGAAATGAAGGCAGGGATTTAGGATTCCTTATGTAATTCTCACCTTCCAGGATCCTTACCAGCTCCTGCTTGCATGTTCTGCCAGTCCTGGAAATAACAGATGCTGGCTCCTTGACTCAGGGCTTCCTGACAGCTGGCAGCCAGGCTTTCCTGTGCCACTCTGGCCAAGACTGCCTGTGGTTTGCAGAACAGCCTTTTGCCACCAGAGTTTTCAGGAAGAGGAAAGACTTCCGTAGAGATCAGAGCTGGGGTAGGTGTCTGTTTTTCCTGGCACACTGAGAATTCACAATGCAGTATTTTCTTTCTCCATTTGTTTGATTAGATAATCAATAAATCAAATTTGGTGTGATGGCTTGAAACGGAGCCAGTGATTTACACTGGAAATTAATCCCTCAATCTTTCCAGTGAAAGCATTCTCAGAGCAAGATCTATGAAGCAAAACTAAATTCATAAATTAAATATGACTAATATGCACTCACAGTCATTTTATGTTTATTCATTACAGGAACAGTTGTCTTGTCTTTCCCTGTTTATGATGGTAGGCAGCATCTCCAAATGAAGCATTGGAATTAAACATCAACGTCATTTTTCTCCATCAGCACTCAGTAGATTTTTACCCTTTGCCTTTTTCATGAGGCTGAAGCTCCCAAAAGGCAGCAGCCACCAGCCAGGGCTGTTTGCTCCTTGTCACTGCAGGAACAGTGATTCCAGGAAAGGAGCACCCTATGGAAACCAGCCCCGAGTCACTGGGTGGCCTGTCCTGCCTGGCTACACCAGCAGCAAAATCCAGAAACACCAGAGGAAGTTCTTGCAGAGGGACTCCTCCCCATCCCTTGCAAACACTCCACCCACTCTAGTGACAGAACTGCAGAGAATTCCCTGCTAGTGCAGCATCACACACAACCTCTTCTCCAGCCCTCAACTCGCCCTTTTAAAGCTGCTTTACAGAAGTAATGGGGAAATCAATTCCTTGTTTTATTTAGAACACACAATTTCATCCTGCTCAAACTTTACCTAAAACATTGCTCAGAAACCCCCCTGGGCAGTGGGTGTTTCCAAAGGAGAACACTTGGGCAGCTATTACAAGACCCAGGGCTCTGCTGCTGGCTGCTCCTAGCAGAGCCCAGTGCAGGCTGCTGATGCACCTGGAGTACTAACCCCATCTACACACAGCTCCTGCCCCTGGCTGGCTGCCTACCATGATTTATTTTATTAATAAAGACACCCCTCATCCCTGGGAAAAGCTTCCCTTAGAAAGCAGACAAATGTTTTTAATATGAGCTAAGAGATGGAACAACATCCTCCTCCTGTTCTCTCTTCTTGAAGCCCAAAAAGGGCACTGCAACTCCTTGGTAAGAGAAAGCCTTGATCCAAAGCCTGACCCAACCCCACAGATCACACACACGTCCTGATGAATTCTTCTGCTACCAATACCAGGAGACAGTTAATTTCACTAGCAGCTGAGGAAGTGTCAGGCAATCACTTCCCCATCCACTCTTTCCTCCTGATGATTCTCTAAAGGAATCAAAGCTACACAGAAGCTGGCTGCCAGGTAACTGGTTTTCTGAGATCCTTAAACTTGGGGGCAATTACCTCACCTCAGCAAGCAATTTCCCATGCCTAGAGACTGGAAGGAGAGGTGACGGATGGCTCAGTGGCAACTCTTGGGATAAGAGTTGCCCCATAAAGTGTACAATTTCTTCATTATTGAGATTAAAATGTCAGCAGCTGGATACAAACGTCAGCTGCTGAACTGCTCAGGTAATGGCATTAACACAGGCTGTGCATTATTATTCACAGAAATTGCAGTACCTCCAAGAATTTAAGCTGCAAGTTCTGTTACAGTTTGTGGTGCTCGACTCCCAGGGCACCTGGAGCTTTGCCTTATCCTGTTTGCTTACAATAAAGTGAGATTTACTGCTCGGTTTATTTCATACTTAAAATTGAAACCTGATCTTTGGCTAAAAGATTCTGGGAAATTAATGGTTTCTGCTTCCAGTCACTGACAATCTTTGCCCACCTCTTAAGAGCTCTGCTTTTCTTTTTCCTAGCACAAGGCTTCAGCCTGTCTCTCATTTCACATAACACCAGCTTGGTTACCAGCACACACTCGTTGAGATCTCAGAGATCTGTCATTATTACCCTCATTTTTTTCCAAAATAGGACTGACTCCCTTTTAACAAAAAAAAAACATTAAAAAAACCACAATGATGCTTCAGAAAGTTCCCCCAGCACTCATGCCACTGCCCAGTCATTTCCACTTGCTCCTTTTTAAGTTAAAGGCACCTAGAGCAGGTGCCTGTTTCTTTCTAAGCACAGAGGTCCCACAGCTCCCTGGAGCAGCAGGATGCCAGGCAGCCCATTCCTGTCCCTGCCCACACTGGAGGGAAAGGAAGGGAAAAAGAGCTGGGAAAGCCACTCGCCTGTGCTCAGGACAGCAGCACTTTCCAAGAGCTGAAGTGCTGGGATACAGAAAGCATGGGCAGAGATAACAAGGGATTTACCTTCATGACTGGCTGAGCAAAATACTTGGCACTCCAGTCACAAAACCCAGTCTGCACCGTGGCTGAAATGAAACTTTTGTGTCCAACAGCATCATCAGCATCGTCAGCAGTCTGTGCAGAGAGAGAGAGAGCAGGGTTAACCACAGCCCCCCCATCCCCCTGGGCACCCCAGCCTGCCTTCAGCACCCCACGGGGCAGGAAAACACTCAAACACATTGCCAAGGATAGGAAACTGTTACACCTAGGTGTAAGGCATTGCATTAACTATTCTTAAATGCGTAGATTTCCTCATTGGCACAAGACATAATTAAATAATGCTGTACAAATCAGGACTGGAAGGTCAATGTATCATCAACATGATGAGTTTTCTCCTGGTCTCCCAAGCATCTGGCATGAAAAACAGTGGAGCAGTGAAGGTGCATCAAGACAAAGCTCAGTGGGACAGAGCCTCACATCAAGGACAGACATGGATTGAATATCTGTTATAAAGCACAAGGCATTTAAAAAGAAAACAAAGACAACTCCATTCAATGAGGTTTTATCCTTTTTTTCAGAAACACAATCCAGAGCAGTGCAGCCATCCTGCTGGAGTAGTAAAGGTTTCCTGCTAAAGCTTCAACATAATTTGTTTTGTAATCACACAGAGGAATTGTCTCTCCCCCTCTGGAAGCTTCTGTAAGATCACTCATCAAAGGAAGGCAGAAATGCCAATTTATGTGAGAGGCAGAAGCAGACACAAACTATTGCCAGATGGCTGAATCCTGAGGAACACTGTCCACTGGTAAACTCACCTCTGTTCCAGGTGATGGCCACAAGCACACCTGACTGTGCCTGCACTCAACCCTACTCATCTGCCCTGACTCATCTGAAGGTGACATTAAGAATCCTTTGCACATACCAAAATCTGACTGATTGCTCTACTTGGCACCACATCAATCCTTCATCCTGCTGTAAATGGAAAAATGCCCAGTACTCAATGACTGTCTTTAGAAAGCTAAAATGTATGCAAAATCCTTGCTGGCTTGCAAGGAGGAGTCACTGCTTGTCCTCCTACAGCTCCCACCAGCTCTTGACTGATGAGCTCTCTTCCAGCAGGGTGACCTGTAACAAGCTTTGCTTTTCCCAGTAGCAGCCTGGGTTCCCATCCTCTCCTGTTCACAGTGAAAATGGGCTGCCAAGAGCCTGGGGGGGGTACAGGCTGTTGGAAAAAAGGGGAATATTCCAGTGCAAAAGTACCTATTAGTGTCTCGAGAAGAATCTTTTCTCCTCAGTCCCTGCTTTGCTGAGTTTATGAGAAAGCAAGCTTCTGAGGGTCACAGATCTGACTCTGAATTATCACTCAGGCAGACAAATGTTTATGAAAGAATAAACAATCAGCTCTAATTAAACATTTCTTAGTAGCAGCAGAAGTGAGTAATGCCCTATCAAAAACTATGAAACAAAATCTATCCTGAAGAAAAAAACCTACTAATTTTTATGTTATTGGCTGGAAGAAGCCAACCTGGAGTTAACAGCAGGGAGAGGAGAACAAGAGATGTATAGAAATAAAATACAAAGAGCAGAAAGTGTAACAAAACCCGGGGGAGCAGAGATCTGAAAGGAAAATCTCTTTACCTGTTCTGGCCCTTTGTCAAACATTTTTCTTGTCCTGGGGAACTGGTGGGAGTGGGGGGTGTACTGAACCCCCACGTTGCCAACATTGGCAGGTCTTACACCTGTGATGTCCCGACTGACTGGTTGTTTTGTCACATCATTTGTCAGGCTGGAGCTGCTTGTGCTCGTGGTTGGAGGTGACCCTCTAAAGATTAAAAAAAAGAGGGAAAGGATTTAGATGGCACTGGACATGAGCCTTACCCTCTCTGTCTGAGCCACTGAGAGGTGTGCCCTGACACCTGGCATGTCTCAGTGAGCTGTGATCCTGATGTGTTCTCCACCTCTGACAATCCACCTGCTTTTTTTTCTGAACTGAAGGCAGTTCCAGGCTCCCTCTCACAGGAGGAGCACAGCCCTGCCCACCAAACATGAAAGGCAGAGGGCAACACCAACTACATCCTCCCCTGTGCCACTGCCTTCACTCTCACTTGGGAACTACACCAACTTTTCCCTTCTTTCTCTTTTGTAAAACTTGCATTTCACTGCTGTGCTTCCTCTACAAGAAGAGAACAAAGCAAAAGCAGCCAACATCTGAGCGTGGTGGCAGGCAGAGCACCCAAACCCCCTGGGGTGGGAGTGCTGGAGCTTACCCCACTTGGTGGATGTGCATGCCCTTGTTGGTGGGGCTGGCAGGGGCAGACTGGGTCAGCGAGGAGGTGTCGAGGATGCGCTGGGGACGAGCGTTTACTGTTGCCTAGAGAGAAGAGACAGGGGAGTCCTCAGCAGCCAGGACTGCACAGCAGCAGCCACAGTTTGTTATCTGATGCAATTGCACACCCGGGGCTCACGGAAGCGATGCTGCTATCAGCCTGCGTTTAAAAATGTATATGGAAAAGAGCCCCAGACCAGTTCCCAACACACACGAGGATTTTACTGCTGTTCTGGCCAGAAAGCACTTACCAGAAAGTGCTCTTCTGCTACTTACAGGGAAATGGCTTCAACCAACAGATCAGCCCTTTCCCACACTGCAGCCTACACCACCTCCAGACAACTGCCCCAGGCAGGCAGAGAGCCCAGGGCTGCCCTGCCAGCAACCTCCCCATCACCCAGGAATGGCCTCTGGAGAGCAGATGGGGCTAGGGCAGCTGATCCACCACGAGGATGGAATGAAGGAAGAAACAATTTAGCCACTAGTGACATTTTATTATTCAATACTGGTTTTAATTAGTCGCAGAAGGCTCAGTTTTAAGATTCTTGCAGTCAGGTGTCTGCCACCTGAAATGGGTCAGGTCACCTCATTTCACAGCAGAGGGACAAGGTCAGCTAGTGATAATTTGCTGAAGGGGTAGACAGAGAGCTGAGGATAGCAGACAGCCTTCCTGGGCCTGGGAAAAATAAAAAAGCAATTTCTTTTCTGAAGGTAGTGAGTGGAGCCTGGGCTGCAGTTCAGGGACACAACAGTGTTTAGCTGGAGGCAGCAGCTCCCCGTTTCCTGGGGATTTGTCCTCTGCCAGTCAAATCACCTCTTTTCAGGAGGAGAGAAAGTAATTTATAATTTTGCAAATTGCAAATTTTCAATTCCAGGTTGAAAAAAAAAAAAAAAGGAAAGCCTGAATCAAGGCCTAATGTCATGGAGGAGGAATAACTCCTGGGATAACTCAGCCTCCAGCCTCCCATTAAAAGCAGCTGGATGAATCAACCTGGGAGGAAGTGAACTTCCCTTAATTAATTGTGATTTCAAAGTCTTAAAAGGCCAGCCTTGCTTGCTGGGTCCTTTTTGTTTGTTTTGGTACAGGCAAAAAGCGTGTTTGGGATTTTTTAACAGATCAGGCAGGGAATGAGAGTTGTACCCTTCCAATCTGCATCAGAAATATAAATCACACCGCAGCAGCAATGTGCAGGAACCAAGGGTGTGGAGTCAGCCCATGAAATAAACCAACATATTTCCACCCAGGAAGCCTGCTCAGCTCTGCAGCCCACTCACCAGCTGCTCAGAAAGACATCGCCCTATTTAGAGTCCACTGGAGCTCTCGGGCAGACAAAGATCTAGATTCATGGCTCCATCAGAAAACCAGAAGAGGAACCATCTCACTTGAAAACAAAAATTCACACAGTGCCTTGCAAATAAGTATTTTACAAATGCAGACTCTCCAAGAGGACTCTTGCACAGCCACAAAACTCACAGGACTCGTCCTGTGTTTTCCTGCAGAGGATTAAGAAGTGTGCTGATAATGACTTTGTAATGCTCCCCAGCAGCACTGCTCTTGTCTGATCACCCTGTGACACGACTAACATCTGCCTGGCACAAAATATGGTTAAAAATCATGAAGGCTTAAAGCACAGAGCTTGGGAATATTTTGAGGTTAAACATTCAATTCACTAAACCCAAAGATGCAGTGAGAGGTTCCCACCCAAAAGTGTCAGCCCAGGGCTGATTCGTTCAGGTCGTTCAGCTCAGAACCAAACAGAACCAGAGGTTGTACAAATCACCACATTTAGTTCAGTTGTGTTAATATCAGAAAACTTCAACTGACCAAGGTCCAGAACGAAGCCTCCTGCTCCCTGAAGTTTGTATTTATTGACACAGAAGCATTTAAACCCCAGCATATTCAAGTGCTTTACTTTACCTGAAGCAGTATTTTTCTCTAAGCAAGAAAATCGACTTTTGTTTTTATTCAGTATCAAATTCAAACTCCAAAGTGGGCAATGTGTTGTTTGCACATACTCGGGAGGAGCACTGAGGCTGCTCCCCCCATGGAAACCTCTCAGGATACAGCCAACAAAAATGTAATTGTTCCTGATTTGTATCCCATATCAGACAAGTCTGGTAATCAGAGCTCACATGGCAGACACGGAGCTAAGGCTGGAAATCCTGGCAGCAGGGCTCTCAGTGGGAGCTTTGTCCATAATTAAATTAATAAAGGCCAGATCATAACCCAGAACCTGAAGCCTTAACTTCCATTTGGATGGGCTGTTAATGGGAACATTTTTTATTTTTTTTTTTAAATAAAGCTCTTTTAGGAGCTACCTATGCCAGGTGGCACTGGCAGAAGCAAAGCTCAGAGTGTCAGAAGTGCCCAGCAGTTAACTCACTACATAGGCAGCTGCCTGAACTGCCAGACAAGTTGCAGATTTAAATACATTCCTTATGGATCTTATGGATAAGGCAAAGAAGAGCAAGTAAGTTTTGTTCACTGAAGCATCCCCAAGATAAAAATACTTGTATATGGGAATGCTTCTTTTATTATTATTTTGCAAAACCATTTGAAAAGCCATTGCCTTAGGAAGCTAGGGACTGAGCAGCTGCCTGAGCAGCAGAGGGAGATGCATGATACCCATCCACTTCAGTTTTTGGACTCCATTCAGTACCAAGACATTTAGGTCCAAACTTGTCAGAATCAACACCAAAGGCACCACGCTGGTGATAATATTCACTACAGACATCACAAGATAATGACCAGAACTGCAGCTGGCTCATCAGCCCCACAGCAGAGCTAGAGAAGCCATCTGCAGGGCAGAGCAGCAGCTGGGTGGGTACTGCTGCATCCCTGCCAGCAGCAGGGAGTGAGTCCTGGGAAAATATTTAAGGCTGGAAAAGCAGATCCAGTTCCTCCTTATATCCCTTTTAATCCCACACTAGAAGTAACATTCTGTTTTGCAAAGAGCCTTCCAAAAATACAAAACTGAAATAGTTTCATGCATCTATAGCAGAGAGCAGGGAATTTTTCACCTTTTCCTTTGCTTGTTCACCTCAGTTTGGCCCCTCCAGCCTGGCAGTGATTTGTTTGACACTTGAATCATCAGGGCAGGGCAGGGCTTAGTGCCCACACTGCCAAAATAAGTCTCTAGCCCAAACCCCAGACTGTACCACTCACTGGCACGGCTACTTCAAACAAACAGAAGAGTTGAAATAAGAAACTGTTTTCTCAATAGAAAATCAGATTTCAAAGCAAGGGATCTCTCAGGCATCGGGATGGCAGTGCACAATGCTGGCATCTCTTACTGCAGCTTTAGCTGAGAAGCCTGAGGCTGCAGACCCAGGATTATTCACAGTCCTGGGCAGTAAGAGAGGTCACCTGGCATTGCAATGGCTCATGGGCTGGATGCTAGAGCAACTAGAAAGCAGGTGGGAAGGGTTGTTCTGAGAGCTTCCCCACAAACCCCCCACTGGGGTGGAGAAGAGGGGAGGCAGTTGGTGAGAAGATGTTCTGGGGTGGCCTGGTGCTTGGTTCCAGGTGGAAGGTGAAGCTTCTACAGCTCCCCAGGCTGGAGATTCTGAATCAGCAGTGGTGGCAGCCTCCAGGGACATCTTGTCACCCTTGGAGGATGAGATGTGATGAGGATGGTGGTTTAGGCAGGTTAGGCCTGGGTTGAAGAGGTGAGGAGTGGGGTGTCTGCATGCTGACTCACATGTACTAGTTCACCTGGGCTGGAGAGCCGTGGTGGCTTCAGTCTGCAGGCCAGTCCCACTTGCATAATCTAAATCAGTTTGCAAAGGGATAATTTAATGAAGGATATTTGAGGTTTCTCCCAGGGACTGATCTAGATAAGAAGACTTCAAAATGAGACCTATTGTCTAAGGTCTGTACTGAATTTATACCCTAAACCAATCCCAGGCCCTCCCCCGTTTATTTATTTTACCTGATCAAGAGGTTCATATGAGTTTTTACCATCTTGGAACATTAAAAGTTCCTTCTGCAACAGATCCAGACAGCTAGGACCACTTACCAGAGCCCCCTGATGGATCTGTTCAGTTCAGTCTGCCTATGCTGTGCCTCAGCATGAGAAGAATTCACATACAAAAGCCAACAACACACAAACCCAAGACCCAGAGACATACCTTGTAGGCAATACTGTTGAGAACTTTCATAGCCAAGTCAGAGACATCGGGATAGGGGTCAGCAGCTAAGTGAAGGAGCACTCTCCAAATCTGGGTATAAACACTGTTGAAACTCACACCTAAAATAATAATAAGAAAAACAAAACAAAAACCACAGTGCCATAGCACATGACAATCCATCAACTCAATCTCTTTGATCTTATGTGAGAAAATTCATTAGAACTCTAAACATCAGAGTGACATCTATGAAAACATCAAGAGAAGAGCTCTAAACACCCTATGTGGGCATTTAATCTCTATTTTGTCTTCTTTGTGAACTCTGTCAGTGCTTGTAAACTGAAGAGGGGGAAAGCAAAATAAATTAAAGACTACCTAAAAAAGCCTCAGTCAAACCACAAGTTTTCCAGGCTCCCGAAGTAAATAAACTGAAAAGGCAAAATGGAAGATCAGATAATGTCTTTGGAGCTTCTGAGCTAAAGTGCTAAACAGTATAAAAGCACAGTTACTGGATTATATTTTTATGGTTATTTTTATTGCTGTTTTAAGTATTAATACTCAGCTTGAATGTTCAGGATTTTATATCAAGTTTACTGAACATCTAGATGTTTAAAAATGAAGCTTTAGGACCTGCACCTTTGCAAAGCAGGAAATCTTTCCCATTGACATTTGTATCAATTCCTCAATGGACAATTTGTTATTTAATGAGAATTTCTGCCATTTGGTATGTCAGCAGAAGGGACTGACAGATTCAAAGTACAAATCAAATTAATGAGCATTTGCAACAAGTCACAAAATTCTGTGAACATTTTACTGTGCTGCTGTTAGGCAAGTCTTCAGTTTGTTATTTTTTCTTCTAACCCTTACAGTGTCTCATAGCTGTAACACTTGTTTGGGAGTTGAGCCATTTGCACAATATTAAAGCAGTTGCACTAACAAAACAAAAGGAACTAAAAAGGGGTTTCAGATGAATCACAATCAGTGGCAAATGACAGACCAAGCTGTTACTGCTTTTCCTTTCGTGTTTCTGGAGGCACCTAAATATAAAGTGTTGAGCTAGGAAGAAAGGGTTCCTTGGTCAACAAGCAGCCTCTCACCTTGGGTAGCTGCTACACCTGATACACAAAGGGACAGAAAATAGGCTTGGAAAATAGTCCAGAGCTGAACTCTGGCTGGTGAGGAGGAGCACATGGGAATAAGCTTCAGGAGTACACACTGCTGCTCTTCACATGCCTGCCTGTGTCAGCCAAACGAACCTTTCTTCTGCCAGAAAAATTCCCCAGCATGTGACAGAGCATTCTGCAAAATGGAAAGGCAATAACCTAACTCCATGTTCTCATCTGACCAGCAAAGAAAAGGGTCTCTTACTCAGCTGACATGTGAAGGATTTTCCAAGTAGTGTCTGTGTGCAGAGTTCCCCTGCAGCTGATTCTGAACTGCCCAAGACAGGGGAGATGAGATCCCAGCTCAGGGTTGGGCTTTGGCCTTATCAGCCACCAGCAGCCATGGTCTTTTCCAGCAGCTCTCATTAACGTGGTTAAATAAAGAAACTGTCAATATGCAATGAAGTGAATCTCTGCTTGGAAGAGGCTTAGGCCAGAGGATGGTGATACAACACTTCTATGTCTAACCCATGCTTCTGAACATTTAGGTTTTATTTCTGAAATTGCCATGTTGATCCTGGATGCTTCTATTACCAGGGAAAGAGAAAGAGGAGGGGGAAGGAGAAAGAGCAGGAGAGACAAAGTGCTACAAGCCGAGAGGAAGAAAAGTCCCAGCTGCTGGAGCAGCCAGGTAATGTCATCTGAGGTCTGTGCAGAGCTCTACCTCCCACAGTCAGTTCTGTGCCACAACTTACATAAGGACTGACGGGAAATCGGAACGGCTTTTTCTCTTTTAAAGCCCTTGAAAGACAGTAAAAGCAGAGGGAGAGAAAGGAAGAGCAGGGGGGTACCCCTCAGATTTTCCAGTGTCTCTGATAACCACCTCACTCGTGACGCAGATGTGAAGAAAAAGCCCAGTGACATTTTTAATACGTCTCAGCGTCGTAAAAAAACCCCAAATCTAAACCAGAACTGCAGCAGTGTGATTCCTCATTCACTCAGCAGCCTTTGAAAAGAACAGAGGGAATTTCTACAAAGGCATCTGGGGCTCAGAGCTGGTGCTGGAAGCACTGCTCCTTTCTTCTGCCATCCCTCCCCAGCCCCTCTGAGTGCCGAGCACTGCGGTGACTCCATCAGGGACACGTCTGACACAGCTCCTTGTGAAACCCTGGGCACCCAGGCAGTGGGATAATGGAAGGCAGCAGAGGTGGCAGGAGGAGCAGCAGCTTGATGTCATGTAATGGACTAAAACGCAGAAAATATCCACGAGCTGCAAACAAAGAGCCGAGCAAGGGGGACGGGGTGTTAATCTAAGCAGACAGCTCTGTAATTAGTCAGACTGATTCAAAGCCAGTTAAATGGACCTTGCAGTATAGATTTATGTTTACAAAATTATTCCTCTCCACTAAGACTGTCAAGAATAAATTGCCTGCCTATACTGACGACTTTGATTTTCTTTGCATATGCATAACTCTTAGATCAATGTAACAGCAAGCACCAGCAGAGGCCCTGAGGAAGGGACCTGGCAGAGGACCTGCAGCTGGGTCACCAAGTACACGAGGGGTAGAACCACACTGGATGCAAAAAAGAATACTAATGTTTTCACTAATTCTTTTGTTTTGCCAGGCTGTGACAGGGTTTCTTTGTAATCCCCTGTAAAAATGACTGCAGTGACTGTAAGCTTCCATCTCCAGAAGAAGGTGCAGTTCCCTGCCCACCCAACACAGCAGCAAAATCTGGCCAATAGCTGCACCAGCACTTGGCCTGAGACAGCTCCTGAGCAGGGTGAGTGTGGGGCCAGCAGAACATGGAGCAGACAGCTGGAATGTTCCAGACTGAACGGGACCCGAGGACTCAGGGATCTGCCTCCCATCGACGCTGAACCCACCTGCTTTGTAGAGGTGGATCCCACAAGTGTCTCCTCTCCCTGTGAGTGACACAAAGGGTCCTGAGAGAGCTACTTGAATGAAGAGAACACCTGAAAGCCTAATTGCTCTCTGACCTGTACTTCAACAAGCGTGGCAGGCAGCCTGTTCCCTTGAGGAACAGCAAAGCAGGGTTCCTGTGCAGCCCTGGCTGCAAGCTGCTCTGTGCATGGCCGTGCAGAGGGGCTCCTGCACACTCCAGACTCTGAGACAAAGCACAGGATTTTCTCTGTTTCAACAGAAAACAGGAGAGGCTCATTAGGAAAAAGGCCATTCTCTCAGAGCAGGACATGTTCCCCTGGCCCAGGGCTGTCATAGCCAACAGGAGAGCAGCCCACCATGACCAGCCCCATGTCAAGCTTTCACTTCCAAAACTCACTCAGATCCCTGTATTTTGCTCCTATGCAAGTTACTATTTATAAATACTGCTGGTTGACTAGTTCTCATGTCTGCACATTTAAATCCATTGCCCAGTGACAGAGAGGGAGGCTCTGCCTGTCACAACTCTCTCCTGTGTGCTGTGCTGTCCACCTACACCTCCTGCTCTCCTCACCCCCTCTGCAGTGACCTCCTGCAGCTCTTCAGGACAGATCCTGTGACGTGGCAAAGAGTTTTCTGTCCCCAGCCTCTCCTGCTGGAAAAGAGAACTATTCCCCAGCATTTAATCACTCTAAGATTTATTTTCCTCCTTCTTTGATCATTCTTTAATATAATCTCTCCAGTGATGCTCTCTGTAGAACAAAGACTTTAATCATGCAGTTCAGATGTGAATAATCAGCCTCACGGTATGCAAACCCCCATCTTAGTTCCTTCTCTTTTCCTGTCTTACAATTAAACTAAACAGAAAATTTCCAGGACACCAAGATTAATGACTAGTTGCATGGAAAAAGCAGCAGGGCTCAGCTTCCCATCCAAACTGATGTCTTTGTTGACTAACCAAAAACTGGCTCTTGCCAGCTTGAAAATCTGGGCCAGAAATGAATGTATCTTCTGGTAACAGAACTGCCTGGCCAAGGAACAGTCTGCCAGAAAATAGCACACCTAGGCTGAAGTACATGTGGCTTTTGGAGAGGGGCACTGCATGGGGCATTTGGGCTGTAGTCAGCTAAGAAGCTCTTGTCAAATGGCACAAGAAGGAACAGAGAGGTTTTCCTCAAGTTTACAGGAAGAAGTACATCATATGATGCTGCCATGTCAGTAAAGTGGATAGACAGACCCAGAGTAATCCCTCCAGCATCACGTTCCTAAAACTGCAAGAGAGGAAGAAAGTCTTGAGCATCAGTGGATCACCCCAGGGAATGCAGAGGACAGAACACAGAACTAAACTGCTGTTGAGAATTCCTACTTTTAATATTACAGACTACATTTCTGCTTTGGTTTGAGTCTACCAGTGTGCCCAAAGCATCCTTTTTTCTGCTCTGCCTGTCTTAAATATTTGGCAGAGTCATTATTGCAGAGCCAGATCACCACTACTGCTTCCAAAAGCCACAGAGAAGAGCAAAACATTTCTTCAGAGAAGACAAATCCATCGCCCAAGTGAACTCCTCTCCGAGTTTCCCCTCCCCTGCTTGCTGCATAGCTCCATTTAATTGTACACAAACATTGTGAAGCAGGGGGGTAATGTGAGCCTGGGCTGGCTGCAGCACCACTGAGGGGTGCTGGAGCTGACAGCATCTCAGAAGCTCCTTCCTTGGGGAGCAGGAGAGAGCAGGCTGGGAGATGGTGAATCTTCAGCAGGAATGAAAAGAGCCCAGTGCTCAGCAGCAAATGCTGAAGGTAATGGGATTCTGTGTGAGTTATGAATTTTAAACACTTCCATAAGCTCAGTTGTTTCCAGCTGGATATGAGCTCTTCCAATGGAATAGGAATGAGGGAGGCTTTGGAGAAATGCTCTTTTCTGTTTTCCTAGGTCTCCCTCACTCATCTCTAGATTCTTTTCCAACTATGCTGAGACACACATCAGCCACCATCAGACAGGCACAAGCTTGCACTGGTGCAAACTCTAGTTCTAGCTTGAGATGGTAACAGGGAGATGAATACCCTAACATCTCTGCTATCCTTTTGAAGACCCAGTTTCATCACCTACAATCAAATTGATCACCTACAAAGGAATTGATCAAGTTTCTAGTGAATGCATGGCTTTAAACTGTGACGGGGCTCAGGAGTTACAACCCCAGGAGACCATTCCAAAAGCCAACTCCTTCTGCATTTTGTCTGTGATACTGTCCCTCAAAGGTTTAGATCTTTTTTATGTCCTATTTTGACAACCTGCACATAAACCTGCATAGGAGATTAGCTGGGTAAGGCTTCCTTGTCTGAGAAATCCAGTGAAGTGGCTGTTCTGTACAGAAACACAGCCACACAGCAGCCAGGGGAAGGAGTCAAAGCCAGTGTGCTCACCAGCTGTCCCTGGGACAGGGAGTCCTTCCTTGCTTTCATTCCCTAGGAGCTGAAGTGAATGTGAAATTCCTGGGCCCCCCACATGTCTGTGCTCCCATTCTGGACAGGACTGCAGCTTGTGGCAGGGATGTGTACACCTCAAGCCAACAGCTCTCCCTTCCAGTCCCTCCATCAGAGGGAAGGAACTCTGTTCTGCAGGTCTCCCATCCAAACACAAGAGGAGCACTTCTGGTGTCAGGAGAAATTTTGCTGGAGTAAGATACAGCAGGAGCTAAGATCCAAACTTTCCAGAAAAGCTCCATAGTGTGTGAAGAAAGGGGACACCAAAGAAAGGGTAAGGGAGCCTTTACTCACCTATCAGTGAATTCAGAGAAGAGTAAGAGCTGACTCGTCTCATCTTGTCAATAGTCTCAAAGGACAGGATATACTCTTCATTCTCAGGGCTGCCCAAGGTGCTGCTGGCACTGCTGCTGGTGCTGAGATTCCCAGGAGAAAATGCAACAGAGCTTCCAGCTGCCAAAAGCAAAGGGGCAGATGCTGAAACCAGAACTGCTGAAAGAAGAAGTTGCTACATACTTTTTCTAAAAGGAAAGAACTTTTTCTAAATCCTGCAACACTCAGTGAAGGTGTAGGCAAATCCACAACATCCCCTTGCAAACTTTAAATACAGAGTAAGCATTAAGGGGTCAAAAAGGATTCAGTTAAAAATCCATGTATGTTAGGAAGTTGAAAGGCACCTTTTTGGTCCCCAAACACTCAGAAAAATCAATACTAATGATCAGAAAATTGAAACTAATTTTGAGGGGGTTTCTAACCTTAGCCCTTGGAGCTGGGCTGAAGTGTTAGTTTCAACTCCCATTGGCTTGGATGTGTTATTGCCAGTCTGCAGAGGAAGGGGGGAAAGGACAGGCAAAAAGAAATGAAAGAACTTTGAAGTCTCTTACATTCTTCATTCAGGCTGAGGTTCTGCAGGGACTTGTTCAGGTTCCTAGCTGTGGTAACTGCTCGGATGTTCCCATAGGAGCTGACGGAGCGCAGCCTGGGGGTGCACGGACCATCCCGCACTGGGGTCAAACTCCCCCCCTCTGGGGAGGCAAAATTCAGCAATTCGAGATGTAACTGAAGTGATCACAGCCTTTTGGGTATTTCATGGCAAATACATAACTAAAAATGCTACCAGCATGAACAGAACCCCTTGGAAGGAGGACCACGTGTCTCTGCTCTGTGGGCTGTGACTTTGCTGACCTGTGTGAGCTGAGCCTTGCCAGTGTCTGCAGAGCACCCAAGGAGGAATGATGACTGTGCTGGGACACTGCCCAGATATGGCCTGAGGACAGGCTGCTACAGCAGACACCATTTAGTAGGCATCCTTGACAGGCTTCAGTTTGTTTCTGGTAAATTTCCTCATTATATAGAATTATGAAAATTCTGGTTTCCTGACCAAATTTCAGGTCTAGTTTAAACTCATATTTTGTCCACGACCTGGATTGTTGTAACTTCCCAAACTTCTCATTTTCATTCCTGAGTGCACAAAAAGGCTGCAGAACAGCTACTTTAATTCACTGAATTGACAGTGGTGGGGCCAAGGTTTCCAGAGCATCCTCCTCACAAATACCTGGGGAGCCTTTTGGATAAGGAGAAGCAGGACATAAACTGCATGCAATGTTTGTTCCCTGCAGCAAAAAGGGCCAAACAGGGAGACTCTTTATTTTCCAATATGTTTTAGTTATCCAGACAACAGGAATGTTAAACATTGCAGAGACAGAACATGCTCCTGTCTCCAAGTTTCCATTGCAATAATCCCATTATTCTTCAAGATTTCCAGTGTACCTAACAGCTAAAGCAAATATGAGGTTAGCAACAGTTTCACCAGGGCTTTTCAATCCTCAAATGAAGCAACAGACAAAGCAAAAGGGATGGGACATAGCACAGGCACAGAACAAAGTTATTTGCTGCTCCTTGTCTGGTGCTTTACAGTATCAAAGAGCATTTGTGGTTCATTGCTGGGTGGTGAGGCTTCTCATCAGGTCAGTGTGACACTGAAGTTTCAGATATAACTTGAGTGGAAAAAAAAAAAAAAAGTCAGTTAAGGCTGTGCACTGCCTTGACAAATATACTTCACTCTTGATCTGAAAGGAATCCCTCTGAATCTGACAGGGTGTTCAGTCTCTAGAGCTTGTGGGTGAGCTATAGCCCTGTTTTAGATGGAGACTCAGAGGAGGATGCATTTCTCCAGTGCAATATATTTTAGTGCTAAGCAGACATCAGAGCTACCCACCAAGGAATTCAACTTTGTAGCACTGGTGGGCTTTGATAAATCTCATTGTGTTGGGCAAACTTCTTAAATAAAACTTCCCAAGTGCTTTCAGGCTGGACATTTCCTGCCCACACAAACACCCACCTGTGGCTGCTGGGGAAGGGAGAGGGTAATTCTTCTCCTCTTCCATGAACTGCAAGGCGACGGTGCAGAAATTGCTCTCGTACTGAACCACCAGGTGACTTAAAGCCACCACCAGCTCCTATGGAAAGAGCAGAAGAAAGAAGCAGTTCATGGTTACATGGGTGAGGAGCAATGGACCAAAGCACAGAGCAATATGGTCATTTTTGTTGAAAGTTTTGGGTGGCCAACCAGACTAATGCTTCTCCTCTCACTTCACAGGCCAAATTACCAGGGTGGGGTGGGAAGGGCAGAGGAGGTGAAGTTCAGACCCACAGTGAGGCACCACTTGCTACACAGCAGAGAGGAGATGTGGAGAGCTGGCTTTGGTTGCTGTTCAGGGGACTAATCTCCAAAAGAGAGATTTATGACTCTCACAGAGCCTATAGTGTGACATGCAGTTCTCTCTTGAATTAAACTGATTAAATGCTGCAACGAGACAACGAGAATTAATCCCCACAATTCTGGTGACAATTGTCAGGGTGTTGATGTTGCAGCGAAGTAAACACAAGCATTAGGAAGGACCCTTAAGTATGCCCATCAAGAACAATCCAGAATGTCAGAAGCTATTTACTGTGCTATTGATATTGTGCATCAGAAATTGCCATTCTCCAAAACCTGGAGAATTACTTTGAAACCATCAGTCATCCCTCCTTGTGGTTTCTAAAAGCAGCAAAATCTTTCCACTGAACAGAGCTCTCATGTTCCCTCCACCTCCCTTCCTCCTCCTCCTCCTCCCCTAAGACTGCCACATACTCCACGTTTCTGGCAACACATTGCTATTTTATTTAAAACCTGAGATCCTGTAATGTAATCTATGACAATCATAACAGTAATCAACAGAAGAGCACTAGTAGAGGAGTAGTCCAGCAAGATTTCTCAGTGTTTTGTGCCCCTGCAAAAGGCTTCAGTGTAATTGCTCTCCTTCTCTAGCCCTGTCTTCACTGTCTCTTTAAATTGAAAAAAAAAACACCCCAACAAGCCAGAATGTAAAAACTTCCACAAACCCCTGTGATTGTTACTCCTGTTTCAGACATTTGCTTAGCAGAATCCACAAGCTAAATCAGAAGTCCACTGATAAGCAGCAGTAATATTTTTATCTGAACCACAATCTTGCCAACACCTGGACACGATAACATTCTGCACTTCCCTCGTGTTAGCCCTGCCAGCAAGCTCCTTACTGCAGTCACTGAACTCTACTGTGTGCATGCAAAAGGGCAAATGGATCAAACAGCAGCCCCAGTGCCTGCCCTGAGGCTCTGAGCTGCAGTTCTCACCGGTGTTGTCATGGCTTCTCAGCAGGAACTGAAGTGAAAAGCCTTCATGATGGAACAGAGACTTGCAAATGAGTCAAATCCACTGAAATGTCTATTAAATAAGGCAGGCTCTGGTGAGGCATGGCACAGAGCCCACCCCCACCAGCCCTCCCAGCCTTCCCCCACCTTTCTGACCATGGGGCTCCCATCGTTGATGAGCTGGGCCAGCATCATGGCCACGTTGTGATCGATGGTGGTGGAGTGATCCGTGCGTTCCGCCGAGTTCCCCACAAAGGTTCCCAGTGCAAAGACTGCAGCACAGCGAACCTGGGAGACACAAACATTCATTATTATTTTCCTCCTGTTCCCAAAGTTTGCCAGTAGGATTTTTTTTTACTCCTGCAAATGGCACCTCAGGAAACCTGGAGTACTGTGTCAGGTAAATAGGGAGGGTTAAAGGGAAGCCCATGGAGAGTAAAACCCAAAACAGATTCAGCAAAGCACTGAGTTTTAAGTATTCACAGATGCAGGAGTATGTTCAATTTCCCAGAATACTCCGTGACCTCCCCATGGGTGATTTTTCCAGTTGATGTTACCTAGAATATTAATTAACAGGAACAAGGTAGACAGGGAGTTACTGTTGGGATGTGAAGCTCTTTAGCAAGAATGCTTTACTATAGTCTCCAGGTAAGGGCTTACAGAAAGGTAGAAAATGATGGAAAAAAAGAAAAGGAGAAAACACAGCAGCTCAAATCGGGGTAAACTGTGCCAGATCCCACAAAGAAGGGAGGGGTCAGTGGGTATGGTCATCTTACAGCTGCCTGGGCAGAGAGGTGGGGACACGGTGCCAGCAGCAGCCCTACCTCCCACAAATCCTGCTTGTAAAGTGGGGGAAAGATAGGGCTGAAGAAAGGAGGTGGAGGCTGCAGGACCCACAGACTGAATGCAAAGGGGAATCTCATCTTTAATCCCTGCACATTAGCACAGGTGTTTATCTCCAGGCTCACTTCTCCCACACACGATGCAGTTTCACTGGGGTCTGACATGCTCTGTCAATCACAGTCAGGTTCTGCTCAAGAACTGCTTCTCTCTTGGAGAGTTTGTCACAAAGGTAGAACACTTCAAGATGTATTTTCACACATACCAGGAGGAGAACAGTTTCCATACTTGGACAAAAAGGGTACAGGGATTTTTGCAACACACAGCAAGCTTTGGGACCACATTTTTAACAGGCTTCTGATAAGTGAAACCCATGGTGTTTCCTCACGCTGGTGCCAATATCCTAGGGCTGTATAAAATCCCTCTGCTTTCCTTTGGTTTCTTCTCTTGCAGGACCATCATTTGCATCAACTTGAAGAACCAGCAATCAGATCCTTCTCTGACCCAGACACAATCATGAAGCTCCTGAAGACCCTGGTTTTGTAAGTATTTCTGTAGCCCTCTGCCAGAATTCTGACAATTCAACTGGTGTTCACTGAAAAAATTGGATTTTTACCTCTGGGATTGGATCCGAGAGGAGACTGTAGAGCTTTTCATGAGCACTGTCTCTCACACCACACCACCTGGCTGAGTCAAAGTTCTGCCAAATCCTTCCTAAACAAATGGCCACCCACTGACGCAGAAGAGGATGTGGATCATTCAGCTGCTCCAGGCAAATAGCAATCAGGTTTCCTTGAAGGCAAGCTTCCTAAAACACAAATCAATGCAATTTATTTTGGACAACAGCTTCCCACCTCATCATCAGAAAAGATGATTATTTCTCAAATAGACAGGAAATCGAAAGAAAATAATTATTTGGTGGTTAGATACTGATTTTGTTAGAAAATACCATTTGGAAGCAGTATGAAGGGAAAGTCAGCTACAAGCTGTCATAGCCAGTTAAATAGTTGAGCACTAGAAATGCTTCCTGTAATGTATAAAGACTGTTTTTTCCTCATTGGAAATATTCCTTGCACCTGTCAGAGCCCCGAGGTTTATGGCTCACTCCAAACACCCTTCCCAAGATTTTTATCACAAACATCAAGTTCCCACTTGACAGGAAGCAGGCACAATTTCTCTACCAGCCCATCAGTGTGCTGCCCACAGGGGTAGATGAACACTTTGTGTCCTTAGCCTCCACATTCAGGTGCCAGGAACCTCGTTTTTTTAGTCACACTTCCAAGCCAATTTCTTTTTATCCACACAAAAATAATGTAAAGCAATCTTCTGTGTCAGTTTTCCAGCTCAGGGTTGCACCTTAATGCAAGCCAGGACACTTACACCAAAGTAAAGGCCCAACACAGAGGAGATGTAGGAGAGAACGAAGGGAAAAGGATGCTGGGACTCACCTGCCCAGTGTTGTAGTTGTTAACAATTACAGCCAGGATAAAAGCTGTCATGGTCCTGTGTTCAGCCTTAAAACAACATACAACTGCTTGTTAGCTAGAGAACAGGTCAGAGAACAGCCACATCCTGTGCTTTCTGAAACATGACATTATTCTAACTGCACTTTGTATCCCATTAAAAGCACAGGAGAGGGAAAGCAAGCCAGAATTCCTTGTCATCCAGTCCTGTTGTTATTAGTCACACTTGAGACCCAGCCACCAGCCCCCTTCCCTGTCAGCACTGAGTAACCTGCCCTGATAGAACTCCAACTGGTGTTGGGTTTGGTTGCTTGCAGCACAAAAGCTGGCAGGAGTTTCCACTCCCTGGTCACTGCAGCAGAGCTGTGTGTGTCACAGAGATGGAGGTGGGGAGCAGCCCAACGTAAGCACCAACAGCATCACAGCAGCCACAGAGCAGCTCAGAGGAGCTAAGCAAATGCTGGAAGAGCCTGAGTAAAGATGACTTGTCCTTACTGGCATATAGGGATCTGCCAGAACTGAAAGGAAATACTTGTGCCCGTTGTCCTTCACAAGGTCAGCTTGGCATGACTGAAAAATGAGAGAAAGAAAAACCACAATGAGCACTATAACACAACAATATTTTTTCCCTCCAATGATGCATGAATATTTCATGCCTTAATCATTTTTCACAAATCACATTTTCATTTGAGAAGCAAAACAAAGCACAAGCCTTCCACCGGGGCAGGAGCCAGACACCCCGTGGGATCAGGGTGGGCAGGGGGAGCAGCCTGGGGGGTGAGGAGCCCTCTGACCCCTCAGCATAACTGCTACGGGGCCACCTTTCACCTGGGGGCTGCTCCTGGAACTGCTGCCCACGATAAACCCAGCATGTGCTGCTTTTACAGGGGCCCAGTGAGCCAGCAAACCTGTAAGGGCAGGGGGAGGAGAAGGAACTACTCGCTGTTTAGATATTTATTCTTTACATTCTGTCCAATCCCCCACCCAGGCAGGGTTTGATTTTGACAGGAAGATTTCAGGTCATCTACACAAGCAGTTGCTGTGTTATTTGGCCATATACTAATGTGTAATAAATCCTTACAGCAGCAACACGTTGTAGCAGCATCTCCTACTACACACAACCCAAAACTGCAGAGTAACTCCCCTGCCTTTAACAGCCTGGAGGAAACAGGTTTTCCTGGGGTAGCACCAGCAGTGAAGCACATTGTGTACACCTGGCTTTGCTAACACACAAGCTGAGGCTTCAGGTTGACATATTAGGGTCAAACTGGAAGAACTGGTACTACAAGAGTGAAAACCTAAGGAGGGAAATTCTGACGTGGCAACCCCCTCCCCTGTGGCTGTGGCTCTGTGCCTCATGCCAGAGGCAGCAGCATCGATTTTTTATCAGGCGTAGAAGGTGAAGGAGGGAACTAATTGCTGAAAGGAGAAGGGATGGCAAGACAGAGATGCAAGAGAATATCTGATTGCTGAAGGGAGTGAAGATGCTGGTTCTGGCAGACCAAAGAGCAGTGGGAATGGATTGATGCCAGGCTGCAGCTACGAGAGGCTTTCCTGACTCCTGTGTAATGCTGCACACAAACCCCAGGCTTCCTTTCCCCATCTCATTCTCTGTATAATATATACTGTTCCTTAAAAACACAAACTCTGCTATAATGTAGGCAAACAGACAGCAGCAAGGAGAGGCTGCCTGTCTTCACACTGCATTTATCCTGCTGCCACTGGTGCCCAAGTACCCGAGGCAGGGGGGAGGGAGGCTCTGCTCCAAAGCCAGCACACTTGCTCAAACCTTCCCCACTGAGATTCTGGAAACAATATGGAATAAGCCAGCACCAGTAACACCTCCTCCCCCTCAAGGAATAAGCAGCTACACTTGTGAATAATAACACAACATGACCAAAGCAAGCTGCAGGCTTGTGAAAGTTCTGAACTTACATAAAGTGCTGGGGAGGGACAAGAGCACAGATCTCCTCTTTCTCCTTAACATAACTTCTGTGCTCTGTAACTTCTCCCTAAAAATCTGACAAGCTCCTGGAATCCAGCAGCAAGGCCACGGCTTGGGGTGTCTGGGGTGAGCCCCAAAGATGGGCAGCTTTACCCAACTGTCCTCAGGGAACACCAAACCTGAATGTTTGTACCAGTCATCAGATGACAAATGGCAGCCACAATAATTCTAACAGAGGACACATTTGGAAAGGTAGCACATTATTTATGCCCCTCCATTGCTTTAAAGAGCATGAGAAATGTTTGTTTCCTACTGTTTCAAGCCCTTCAGCCAATTCTTTGCAGTGGAAAGATCTCTTCTTTGCTGTCTCACTTCAGCAGTATTCACATTTTCAGTATTGTTTAATGTGCAGGATTTTTTGCTCTTGTTTAAATTATTCTGTTAGAGTGGGGAGGGATTTTTTCCCCTTCAATGCAAGTATTTAAGATGTAGAAGGTGCTGTTGACCTAACATTACTCATGTGGCAGTTCTTGACCTAAACAATTCAACCTGGGGTGCAATGTTTCTACAATACCCTTGTTTTATGCTGTGATTTGTATGACAAGACACAATCCTCCCCAGCACACCATGCTTACTGCAGGCACTGTCTGAACAGACACATGGCACACTACACTGCTCCTCGTGCCAGAACGCCTTCCTGCTGCCTCCTGCCCAGGGAGGGAGGGCCCAGAACAGAAATACTCTCTGAGCAGATCTTCTGCTCTGCCGGGCACTCACGAGTCTTTATGTAACTTGTTCTCAGTCACAGCCAAATGCAAAGAGGAATGAGCAATCAGCTCCTAATGACAGCAATTCCATCACCTACAGCCTCCTGGAACCAAGTAAAATGCATGTTCAGGGGACAGCAGGTGAAGGAGGGCTGGACAGTTACTGTGAGGATGAAGACGATCTGGCAGAATGTCTGAAAATAAACATTACATCTGTCTGGGGGGTGGAGGTAGCACCCACTCCAGCCAGAGCCTCTGACAGGATAACTTCTGGGGTTTGTTCCCTTTGAGGTGACAACTTGAGCCATGGGCTGCCCCCCACCTGCCTGGAGCTATGGACTGGAACTGTGGAAAGAAATCCATATACAAAACTGAAGACTATTTTTTTCTGTTGTTTTGTTGTAAAGCACAGCCCAAAGGAGTGGGGCAATAAAATTCAGCCTGGGAGGAGCAGTACCCGTGGCAGCAAGAGGGGGTGAGGGGGAAAGAGCCCTCTCAGGTTGGCTTCACCACCAGAGAGCTTGAAGGATGGCACAGCACTCCCTGTAAATTATACATGAGCCTGCTCTGAAATGTACCTGGGGCTGAAGTGTCAGCCATGGAAAGGCATGCATCAAAAATAAGCTTTTCAACAGCAGCTTTAAGATGAATAGTTTTCATTTCCTTTGCTTTCCAAAATTCTCTTAGGATGTTAATGAAAATATATTTATAAAACCAAACCTGACAACGCTAGATCAACAACAGGGAAAAATTCCAACAAACACACTATTGTTCTGCATACTGGAATGCAACAGATATAACAAAAATACCCCCCCAAATAGTCAAGATCCAACTTCCATAAGCAATTCAAACAATTTTGTATCAGCTTGTAATTGTGCCCACAATTAACTGTGTGCACCAATTCTAATAATTTTATATTGCTTGATTAATTGCACCCACAAACCATGGAGCCATTTAAATGACTACACAAATTTATCTGCAATTACTAACCTGCTTAATTATTTATTTTAAACCCCACAGACTAGAGCTCTGGCTAAGGCCATCTTTAAAAATCAAGGCTCAGTTCTTAAACCTCACCCCAAAAGGTGCAAAAGTATTGTAGAGAAGACCAGAAATGGGGACAGGAATAACCCCTATGGGGGGTAACAATCTTCTGTGCCAACCATCTCCAGTACATGCATGTAACCTGGAGCAGGATTTATAAGTTAAAGTCACCAAAAACTACTTTTGGTTTATTTCTAGAAAAATTCTGTCTGAACACTAGACACACCCCATTTTGACAACTGGCAGGAACAAAACAAGTTTGATACCAACCCAAGTGAACAAACTGAGGGAGAGTACAAGTGTGTGCACCTGGGAATACATGACAGAAGCGAGCTGTCACCCCAGTGGAATAAACTAATGAGATAATATGCTGGTCCCCAGCTACTGCTGCCTGGTTTCCAAGCACCTCAGGAGAAAGGCTCAAGTCTAAAGCAAATGAGGGGGGAGGCAAAAATGGACACGTTGCTGAAACCCAAAAGATGCAGCTAAGTACTCACACTGTCCACTGCCAGTATTTTGGCCCAGATGAAGACAAGAAGTGGTCTCAGTTCACGAGCTGAACTTTGGAGCAGCTTCAGCACATATGGGAAAATGCCAACAGAGAGGGCCTGGGGAGGCAGAGAGAAGAGCAAAGCCTGGAGAGCAGCTCAGCTCTGCTGCGGGGGCAGGACTGAGCGCTCTGCCGAGACGCAGCAGATTTAACAACACAGATGAGAAATCTGGGAGAAAACAATTTCATACATTTCTAGTAAAGAGGGGATCCCTGTGTATTTATCTATTGCTTGCTTTAATCTTGGATGTCACCAGACATTTTCAGACTCATTTGGTTCACAGAGACTGGGAGTTAATCTAGCACTAGCTTCTCCCTGTTACAGCCTGGGCTGTTCCTGCTCCATGAGATGCTGCACTCTGCTCAGATGGGGCCGTTTGCTCTCACAAGTAAACATACTGCAGAGCTCCATAATTACTGGCTTCCCCCTGGAAATTAAACAGGCCTCTCACCTTACACAGACTTTTTATCAAGTCTTTTCTGTGGGATTAGAGACTGAATTCACAGGAGGACACGCAACGTGAGAAAACTTGGAATGTCTCACTGTGCTGTGGGTCACCATCCATACAGCACCCTGGCATCACCATCACCACATTGGCAACAGGGCCAATAGCCAGGGCACAGGCTACTGAGGCTGACCTGCAGCTATGTGTTGATCCTCACACAAGTTTATAATCCAAGAGGGCTGAAAATCTTACTGAATTCGTAATATTTTCCTACTGCTGAGGGCTAAGCTGCCTGTGAAGTCATGCAGGAGGGACTCTTGGCTGAGATGAAAGAGGAAGGTTAAGAAAACCAGTAAAGAGTCCCATCATAGAACTGTTCCAGGACCAGCTGGTGGTTCATCTTCATCACTTTTATCAACAAATAGCTCCATTTACAAGAGTGTTTTAAACTGTTCTCTCTGTAATCCTTATTTATGATCTGCACTGTGCTTGCCACTTTCCAAAATGCAGAAGGCAGCTGCTGCCTCTCAGAAGGGCTTATAAAATCCACAGAGCAAATAGATCAAGGAAGAAAATGATGCAGCCAGTAAGCTGAGAGAGCACATGACAATCATATGTGCTATTTCTTGGTTACTGATTTTACATAACAAACCTTCCTCTTTGTCCCAGATATTTCCTCCTGTTTTGTGCCTTACACTGAACTATTCCCAAGGAACTCCTCTTTGTTGTAATGCAAACAAACAGCTATTCAGCCTGTTGATTAATACAGACCACTTCTCTTTCACGGAGGCTTGCTCCAATTCACACACATGAACACATAAAACACTGCTCATTTGTCAAACCTGTGGAGTATCTTCCACACAGTAAATTGTGATGTGTATTTATTGCCCATACTGAGAGAAATCAGACTTTTACAAGACACTTTGCAGCATCCACCCACCAAGCTAACTGCCCAGGGACCCAGGTCCAAAAATCTTCCCAGCAAATCAAGAGCTCGCAGCCGATGTACCTGGCTCAGCAGCACCTGCAGAGGAAAGTGACAACAGTTTATTACTGAAGGGAACCAACCCCTGGTGACTGCAGAGCAAAGGTAAGAGCACCTCAGGATCCTCACGTCATTTCCAACAAACTGATGAACAAAAAAAGCTGGAAGAGAAACCCTGACTGCTGGAAACCTTCACGCCACCCAAGTGTCCCCAAGGGTTCCTGTCCCCCTTCCCAAGGGGAAAGCCCCGTGCAGATGTTTCCCTAGGAATGCAGCTGCCCACAGCACTGCTCCACTTCTCTCTCTGCTGCTTGTCCTCTCCAGCACAGTGGTTCCCATGCAGCAGAACTCTGTGAGATGGAAGAAGCCCCAGTGGATTTCAGACACTCCTGATCCTGCCTGCCCTTCCCCAGCAGAGCAGGAACAGGATTGCAGCTGCAGGAAGGACTGAAAGGTGAGGAAAAGGCCCAGCCTCTGGTTACTGAAAACAGCTCAGGAGCAGAAAAAGAGGCTTCACTTTCCTTGGCAAATCAATGTAAGAGACTTAAGAGGGAAGCAAAAGGTCACATTAGTCGTTAATAAAAATCTCATTAAAAGGGAGTCTGACAATGATTACGAGGTGGTAGTTTACTGGCTTATACCTACCCTGGTGTGAAATATTAACAGACAGACTTTCAGTTCTTAATCTCCTTAACAGATGTAAGATATTGGAATGCAACGTTTAATCCTCACTTTAAATTGAGTAACATCCCTCAGTGTAGGTCTCAGGGAGAGAGAATTCTTGATTTAGCTCTGGAAATCCATCTCCTTCTCAGTGTTTTTCCACACTGCATATTCAAATTAAATTATTTTTCCTGTTTAATATTCAAGAATAACCAAATTACTTGGCTCATGCCTCATACCGTGGACAACTGATACAAGATACTACAGTTGCACAGAGAAAGTTCAGAAGAAGAAGCCAGGGGGATGTGTTCAGTGCTCTAATCCTTTCACCTCTGAACATCATAGCTCAGATCCCAGGTCATAAGGGGAAGGATTTTGGTCATCCTACCCTAGTTGGCACCAGCCTGTTCCATAAACTTACTACAGAACTTGGCACGATTCAAAATGTGCTTTAAAGATGCCCAGCGCAGAATAACAGGGGCAGCTGTTTGAGATTAAAGCAGGAACAGAAACCAGGGCAGGGGGAAGCTGGGGCAGGGCTGGAACAGCAGACGGGAACGTGTTAGGTGCAGGGTTACTCTGATGTGGGAGGCACCCAGATCTGACAGTGCTGTTATTATCTGACCTTCAGGAAAAAAAACAACACGTAAATCTACAAATTCTATCATAGCTGGGAAAATAATGGGTGTAATTGAAAAGGATTTCCAGGCAGAGATGCAAAACCCCATCTCAACACTGTAGCATCCCACAAGAACCTTTAACCAAATCAGACTGTTTTATTTTAAACGCTCCATTTCATTCTTTTCCAAACCAAAAGCCATCAGTCTCTCTCAGGTTTTATAATCCTACTTCCCAAACTCATTTGCACAATAACCTGAAGCCAAAACTGACACGAATCCTAGAGACTTGGAGGAGACTGTGGGGAGTTTATGGACGATTTCTGAACTCCAGTGACGTTATGGCATTGTTACACTCTGCCACCACAGGGGCACAGCTCTTCCCTCCCTCTCTTAGCCAGCTGGTCTCTGATTCAAAGTATCTCAAAACTGCTAATAAGAAGCCTTATTGCACTATACAATTAATATGCTTTATAAGAATAATTACTTTGTCTTAGCTCATTTTTGCTCCAGGAAGGGAAGCAGGTTCCTTTGCCAGGTGACCTCTCAATTCCACCGAAATGCTGAGCTACCTGCAGAGCCCTCCAGTGCCAAACAATCCTCTGGAAAGCAGCAAGGCTGGTGCCAGAGTGGAAGGCTGTCTTCTCCTATTGCAGAGACAGAGATAGACCAGACCCCTGCTGATCCAGCTGATCTCTCAAGACTTGGGAGGCTCAGGGAAATTAAGATCTGGTCTTACAAAGATTGATGGTGCTGTCAGTCACAAACCAAGCAGGTAGCTAACAGAGGCAGGGAGAGTCTTCTCTCATTTAGTGAAAGGAGCCACATGGCCTTGTACCAGTGCTTGGCACCACGCTCCTTTCACCAGAAAGACTTTTGCTGCCTGACAGAGAAAAGACCTCAGCTACCTTGACAAGATTTTATATTTCTGTCAATACAAACTCCCAGGGAGGAAAAGGCAAGAGCAGATGACAATTGTAATATGTGCCCTGCAATAAAGTATGCTTAGAAATGAGGTGATATGTTCCTTCTAGATTTACTTCTCCTTTATACATGTAAACTTGGTCTAGTCTGAGCAAATGACTACCAAAATTCTACTTTCCTTCCAGGCATGGTCTTCAGAGACTTATTTCTATGTTCTTGCTGCAAATTTCCACATCACATTAAAGGGAACACTTTCCAGGCTGTGCCAGCCAGATAAAGAAGCCATTTCCAGACTATTCACACTGCAGTAACTTCCACTTTCTGAAAGCAGAGAGAAGATAAAGTCTGTCTGACAAGAGCTGGCATGTAAGAGGAGATAACATGGGAGAAACAACAAAGATGAGATGTGCTGCTCTGTGGAGAGGTCTGGCAAAAGTCAGAGCAGAAGAGGAGGCAGCAGAGCCCTGATGCTGCTGAAGCTGCAAATGGACTTTAGTGGGAAGCTCTGCTGGGTGGCGAGGGGAGTTCTGGGGGAAGTGAAGCACTTTGTCTTCATCTGCACAGGGCCAGTAACCATGCAATCAGCTCTAATTAATCCTGGAGGAGCCCACATAACTTCTGTACCCAAACACCATCTGGTTGATAGCAGAGCACTCAGCAGGCAAGGAGAGGGATGCCCAGCCCCCCCGTGCTCACCTGCAGGACGATGGGGAGCTGCTCTGGGGGGTTCCTGTTCTCCACACCCATGGTCAGCCACACCTGGAAAGCTGTCAGCTGCTCCGCAAAGAAGGGACTGTGCTGTTGGAGCAACAACAGGGATGCAGGTTTGAGTTGTTTTCTTTCAAAAAAAACAAACAGTGAAGCAAATAGTTTTGGCACCTATGAACTGGCACAGTTTACTGTTTTCAAAGCCCATTCTTTTTCATTGGCAAACATTTGTCTGGGGCTTCTTTAGCGTTCAAAAATTGACCAGATATGAGACCCTCAGTTGTGCTGGCATTTCCCAGTGGTTTTGAAAAATGGAGAAGGGAAGAGTAGAGAAACAGGAAAAGATATAGCAAAAGTCTTAGGGAAATCTGGCTAATCTTTCCCACATGAGAATCAGCTGGAAGAGCAGTGGATTTATCTGCTCTGCAGAGACAGCTTCATTCCTGTAGCCCACTGTGCCTCCTCTGCCAAGTCCACAGTGAATACAACCCAACAGCAATGAGAAATATGTCCATCCATGTCTGCTGAACTGAGCACACAACATTTCAAGATATCCTCCAACCTACCCTAAAGGCAGTTCCTTCCTCTATAATTGTAGGTAACTGGGAAAGGCAAATATCAACTGCAAGGTCCCACGCTTGCCTAGAGAAAAAAGCAAAAGAGGAAAGAGCTGTCAGTAAAAGTTACCCATAAGTAATCTCGAGGTAAATTCAAAATCTGATCATACAAGTATGTGCACAAAGCAGTGTTCTCTAGCTGGCTTAGAAATGCTTGATAGTATCTTTTTTTTTTTTTTTAAAAAAGGCAAGTGTAACATATAAAAACGATTGAGAAAAACAGTGAGAAGGTCAAGTTGGGCATCGTGTCAGGCTGTCCAACAAAGTGTGGGTGAGGTGAAAGGATCCCTAGCTGAAGGGCACAGAAACTGCTCCTCCCTGTAACACAGCAAGAAGACAGAGTGAAGCACAGTCTTGTTACATACCTGTTCTAGCACAAAAATGGATGACACTTTTTTTTTTAAGTTAGAAAAATGAGCTCAGTCCTGGATGAGCTCCAGCCCCTGACCCTGCAGCACATACACCTCTACACACACCCAGCTCCTGGTTTGCTTTCCATGCACATCACAGCAGCTCAGGCACAGGCAGCCCTGCTTAGCAATCTTCCATCCCCCACCTCTGGGTACACCCACCCCACCAGAGCTACTGTTCCCCAGCCTGGTTCTGGGTTCATCCTGGCCCACGGCACACCTTGCTGTGGGAAGGATCTGGGGCTCCATCAATCCCACCCTTGGTTACAACCTTGGTTACAGAGATCAGCTCTACGTGACCCACTCCCAGGACAGAGGGATCTGCACTGAACTAGAAGAGAAAACTATTGTAAGGCTTCCATTTTCACACTTCTCTGCTCCAGCCTGGAATGGCTGAAGTGCCTGGCAGTGTCTGTCAGCTCTAACAGCTCAGAGCTGAGTGGCCAAGGAACATTCAGGAACTCACAGACATTCCATGCACTTTTCATTTTAACATCTGAATTTCTGCACACTGAAGTGAGTCAAACCACCACCTGCTGCATTTCTGACACAAAAGAAACTAATTCACTCTCCAGACACATTTGCTCTTCCGTGGCTTGTGGCCATCATGTGCTAACACCAGTAGGCTAAGCCATTCTTCTTCTCCTGGGAACATTTGCAGACACAAGGCCATAGGTGATAATCAATACAGTGTATTTTAGTTACCTGCTCTAATAAGTTCTTAAACCACACAGCTTTCCATCACAACAGCTCCCGTGCAAAATCTATCCCATCAGCCTAACTGGGAGCTGCTCCCAACCAAAAAACATCTCTCCAATTAGATGGAAAAATAAACTAGAAGGCTACTGCATTTTTTTTCATGGATTGAAGAGCTGCAGGCTGTTTAGTTGCCCCAGACCTTGTCCCTCTGCTTCACAGCACTCACCTTCCACCTGACAATATGCTGCCAATATAATTAGGAGGTAATCAAGAGATAATCAAAGCACGGTCAACAAATGCTTCCCACATGCTCAATAAAGACCCGAGCTGGAGACAAAATGTTTACCCAGGGCTGATGAGAGAGAGATTTATTCCTGGCTGAGGCAAAGTAAATTAGTACAAAAATAATTTCACTTCAAGCAAAGGATGAATACTTCTGAATTTCAGGTTTCTAGAAGGAAGGGGCAATTCCACAACCAGTCTTATTTTGGCTGCTTGTAAAAAGATTCTGCACTGCAGAGCCACGGAGCTAAGATGCTGAGCTCCTCAAAGTCATTTTAGGTAAGAAGCATTAATACTACTATAAAAATGTCCAAAGCAGCCCTGCAAGGTCAGATCTCAAAGGTTTTACGTGTTTACAGAAAGAACAAAAAAAATTTAGGAAGAGATTTTAGTAGATTAAAACAAAATCTCTTTTTATGCTTCTAAAAATAGGCCATTTAAAAATCAACACAGCCACGCAGGCAGCTCCCCAACCTTTTAAAGGAGTAACCATCAATGCAGGATCTTAACAGCACTGAACATCAGCTCCAGTCCCTTCCAACCCTGACAATGGTTCTCCAGCCCCACAGGGACCCTCCCAGCCCAGCAGCCACAGCTCTGAGTCCCCACTGCCCCTGGCTCAGGGCTGAGACGTTGGCATTGGGCTGGCACTGCAGTGATGGAGAGATTCAAAAAAGGCCACGAAGGAATGGTGAAGGACTAATGCCACAGAGTATGTGAGGAGAAACAGAAGGGAAAATACACTTGTTAGATCAGGGTGACAAGAAGGGCTGGGGTGGTGGGGAGGAGGAGGAGCAGTGATTGCTGCAAAACGCTGCTGGGAAGGAGCAAGGTGGAGCTTGGAGCTGTGCTCCCTGGACTGGTATTATTGCACTTCAGCACACAAACAAGATATAAATTAGGGAGCAGCAGGGGAACAAGGATGGGTGGTGCTGCATCCTAGAAATGATTTAGAAGCGCCAGCCCAAGAGATCATCACTACCTCTCTCCCTTCTTTGCCAAGTGTCTTGAAAGATTTGATCTCACCCCATTACGTAGGAAAGGGATTTCCATCACACCCCTCCTAAGAGGAGGTGGCCATTTCTCTGCAGTCCCAACCCATCGTTAGGGTATGAGAAAGCAACTCCAGAGAGGCTGGAAGAGGCACCACAGGAGCTGAAGCTCTTTTTACCCATCAGCAGCAACAAGTTCAAAAGATTATTTTATGTGATCAACCCCATGGTTATACTGCCCCTCATTCCTGATTGAGATGGGGCAACTTCATTATAACTCATCTCAAAAACAGCAAAAGCCTTTAACAGTGCCCCATGCAATGCTCTGAAGCAACCTTGTTAAAGAAAGGGGTCAGACCCCCAGACTTTCAACAGTGTTAGGATAGGGGACCCCTTGGGATCAATCCACATACAAGGTGCAAGCCCCCAGCCTGGGAAAGGACACAGCATTCCAGAACACAGGAAAACTGAAAATGAAAAGGCATTGCTCCTCCATAATTCTACAATAAAATTAAGCAGGGAAAGAGCTGTTCTGAATTCCATCATTAATTCTCTTCTATATTAGAATTATTCATATATTTGGAATTATAGCAAATTTTTCTTAGCCCTTCAACACAAAGACCCTATCCACACCCCCCAGACTCCATCTGTCTGCACCCCCATCCAGCACCAGTCTCATTACAGTAGGAATGCTCAAACTTTTATTGTGAGCTCCCCCAGCTGCCTTTACTTTGTTTCCCCAGGGTGCTGCAGAGTTTGGACTTTGAAGCAAAGACCAGAGGGCCCAGAGTTCCATCTCTGCTCAGGGACTGGTTTATTGTGCAGAGCTCAGCAATGCTATGGCAGCACCAAGGAAACAGTGACAGAGCTGTGCTTCCCTTCACCCACCTGGACCACATTTTTGGCAGATCACAGAGGCTGATTTTCTTACACTCAGATTTCCTGGGCTAACATTCAATGCTTTTAATTCTCATGTCCCATTTTTTACAATTACTGATGTCTTTTAGCATTCTCTCTTACTCTGGGAATAGTTTCTATTACATTGCACTACACGTGGTATTAGTGAAAATGAGTATTTCTTACTGGGACAGTCATGCTGAGGAGCAACTAAAGAGAACTGGAAGCCATCTGTAGTCTTGGGGCTCAGGCACCAGGGGATCTGCTTGGTTTGAATTGTCTTCCTGGAACTGTTAAATATTTCAGACTTCATCAAGTGTGTTGGACAAGATTTTTCATGTTTGTTTTTTCTGCAAGGACAATCCAACAACATGTCCTGCTGGACTGAATGCTCAGATTGCAGCCTGAATTCACCCGCTTCCCAGTGACACGGTGAACTCCCTAAGCCTGCTTTAGGGGAGACAGCTGGGAAGCTGCTCAGACACAGCTATTTTTAAAAAATATTTATTGCTGTAAATATTTCTTACAACTGTGAAATCCTTCTTTCTTCTACCAATGCATCCCCCTGCCCTAGCCACAACTTACATCTCTGCTTTGCTATTTTTCTCCTCTATTTCTCTCCATTAAACTATTCAATGGGTCTCGGAGATGTTAAGATTAACACATAGACATAAAAAAAAAATCTGGTTAAATCAACACTGTAATCTGAACTAATCTAATCCTTTCAATGTCAAACAGTTCCAAATACCCTTTTGAACAATCACTTTCATCTTGCTGGAACACTGAGACTTTCCTGTGTAGCTAAATGAGATTAATTTCTTTGAGAAAGAGGGAGCAGAGCTGCAGCCCTCCTGCACCACTCCCACCCTTTTCAAAGGCTCTAGCTCTGCTCTCACCTGCAACTGGGTTGCTACATAATAGTTTTCTTTTCTGCTAGAATTTCAAGATTATTTTTATGCAGTACTTTATGACTTTCTTTCAACTAGAATTCCATGGTTGGTGTATACACTGGTGCAATATTTCTATTCTGGACAAATCATACCTCTTCCAAAGCATAATTAAGGTATTTCATTTCTAATGTATGACCTATGTTAGGAAATATTTCCAAACACATTATTAGGTCTTTTCAAAGGCCATGAATATAACTTGCTGCCAACAGCAATAATGTATAAACCATAATCCATCACAACAGAGATATCAAGATGCTGACAGAGCACCAGGCCTCCTGTTCTCACTGCACTACAGACGAAACGACACGAGGCTGAATAGCACAGTCAATCAATATATATTAATATTAATATTTGTATTATACACTGCCTACAGCAGCCAAGACCCAACGGAGTGAGGCACCACAGCAATGCAAACAGCCCTGCCCCAAAGGGTTTGTGCTGAAGCAGGTGGCACAGAGAAAGCCAATAAAAGTAAGGCAGATGTGAAGGAGTGAAATGTGTCAGAGCCCACCAAACAAGTGTTAGGTAAGTGCAGGGGGTTATTTTTAGAAAATATTTAAGCAAGCCCTAAATTAGTTTCTAAATATGTCCTTACTAGAAGTTCACATTAATAAACTGAGCCACCTCTGACCAAAGTGGATTTTTCCCTTTTCCTAGATTTGCTTCCAAGTCCACATTTTTTGGAGGACGCAGAATAAAGTGTGTCACAGGATTCTCTGCTCACTTGCCATCTACTGTGCCAGTGTTTGGGATTCACATGGATAAAAAGCCCTGTGTGTGACTTTTCTTAAGGAATTCCTCCCAGTACGTATACATCTGTGTGTGTGTATATATATATATATATATATATATATGCTACATAAGAGCAGTGATGCCATTACCCTGTGAGACGGTCTGAGGGGCTTTACAAAGGTTGTTACAGCACCAGTTTGCACCAGGAGAGATACAACACAAACAACAAAAAAAGAATCCCTCATGGAATCCCTCATGCTACCACACAGATCTGGGAGAGGTACAGAACAGGATCAAGGTCTGCTGAGTTTCATTCCTGTGGTTCAACATGTGGATGGCAACACCAACTCCAAGGCAAGCCAGACTCCCATGGGAAACCACAAACATAGGCTTTTAATAGGCTGGCACTGAGAATTAATTACATTCCCACAAGGAACCACTAATACAGGGTTTGAACATGCTGATAATAAGCAACCTACAAATAACTCAAGAAATTTATTGGTTTCAAAATTCCAGCAGAAATGCATTTCACTCCACTGAAACTGCCTCAGGCTCTGCAACATCCACGTGCAGCAGCATCTGAAAGACACCCTGGAACTCTGGTGGGTTTTCCTACTCTTCCCTTACACATGTCCCAGTCCCTCACGTGACATGATGCTGACACAACCCACTGCATTTACAAACGGCTGAAACAACTTTCCCCAGAAGCTGCTACTCCAAAGTACTTAAGAACACTCTGCCATGCACAACCACAGTTAGAGAGGCTGCCCAGTTGCTAATCTTTCCACCCAAAGTCTCCCCTGTTGCCTCCAAGCTTTTCAATAATCAATTCATTTTGGCATTACCAGCACAGCCTCCTTGATGCCTGCTGGCACCTGCACATGGTGCCAGGGCTCCCTGGACCCTCTGATGCTGTCATCAGTTTCATGCTGGTCACCACCACTTCACACTCCCTCTGCATTTGTTTTCCTCCACAGTTTTATGGAGGAAACTTATCAAAAAGGATTCAGAAGAAGCAGGCAAACAGAGCCCACTTAGCCAGGTTCACCTGCCATCTCATCAGCCTTTCAGCAAGTTTTCCAGCTATCATTTTCTCCTACAGGATCTGTTAGCCTGACTGCACCAGCTTGTTCTTAGCCAAATTTTGTACTGCTCTATTCTTAATCATACTGAATAAAAAAATGAAAGCAAGTATTTTTGCTATTACTGTTGTTATTATTGTTTTTATTATTATGCTTCACAGGACATTTGTTTGACAGTCAAAAACATATTTAAGAGCTTTTCAATAACAGTGCCACCTACCATGCCATTAATCATCTTAAAAGTAACAGTAAAAGATGAACTGCAGCAAAAAATGTCTTCTACTTTAGCAACACAAGGTAAGGATTTTTCCCCTGGGCCCACAGCTCTCCCCAGCCTTCACGACCACGGGTGACCAGCTTTGCTTTCTGAAAATAAAGGCAGCAGCTGCCCAACTCCTTTTCTATTTGGAGAGAAAGATGAGGAGGCTGCCCTGAAGCAGTGACCTCATCACTGCGTGTGCACCTCACCTGAGATGGGGATTACACTGCCACACACTGCTCTGCTTTTCATCCACTGGCTTCATCAGTACAGCTCTGGGTAGACTCAAGGAGTAACAGTGATTCCTGGCTCCTGGAATCTGCCCAGGGCAGGCAGGGTGAGGGGCTGGGGACTTACCACATGGCATGCATGTAGGTTGGAGGTAGGCGGGGGCTGCTGACGGGGGTGCAGTTGTAGGACCTCATGATCCTTTCTGCCAAGAGAAAGTTACGAAATAAACTGGCCACGAGCAGGTCTTGTCTGAAGAGCTTCTGGAAGAGATCTGCCAAGAGATGGCATGAATTACGAGGTGAGTGTTTTTGTAACTTGAGTACCTCAGGTCATAAGCAAAAATCATTCAAACCACTGAAATATGTTAAAAAGGAATCTACAACAGTTTTGGTGTGACATGACAGCTATTAATCAGCAATCTGCCCTTAAATACTGCACTTGCTGTCCATTAGCAGAATTGAATACTTGTTTTTTGCCTTTTCTGGATAAAATGTTTCTTTTGCTGTCTCAGTTGAACTCAGCCTCCCTAAGCTTTTGGAAATCTCTGAGAGAAAAAAAGGCCCTGTGTGTACTGTTTAACCAAGGGCTGTACATCTGTTAGCTGGCAGTTTGATGTGCTTATAAGAAGCCAAAATGAATCCTCAAAGATAGAAAAGGAGGCATGAACATCTTCTACATCTCATCTTCTACAGAGGCAAAGAAGAATTTCTGTTGTTCTGAGCATTAGAAAGAGCACAGCTGGAAAACTCTTTCCAGATTAGACTCCCCATCTTCCAGAAGAACTAACACAGAGCACAGGTAAAGAAAAGGGATGAAGTTACTCATGGGAAAAGCAGGCTGTCTTACCAGCAAGGAGGAAAAACAAACTTTCTTTGTGATACTAAGAAAGGCTGGAATAAAACAGAATGCTCTTTACAAATGCAGTGAGAAAGGAAACTATTCAAGCTAAAGCAGTCATGTAAGCACTAGAAAAAACCTTTCTGGTTCCTAATGATCAGGTTGCTGAAATGCTGCTGGTAAAAAGAGCAAATTAAAAAGAAAAAAAATAAGAAAAAAGATGCAGTCTGATCTGCTCTGTCAGTACCAGGCTTTATTTTCTCCTCACTTCAGTGTCCCACTTATTCTACTTTTCATCTTTCTTCTGATGAGAACCTGATTCACCTGCCCAGGCCTTACCTCTAGGCAAGACATTCCATGCAATGGTGTCTGTGATAGCAGTGAAGATCCAGTTCAGCTCTCCCAGGGGAGTCCTCCTGTCATTCAGTCTTCCAGGAATCCTACAAGTGGGGGAAAAACACAAACATTTCCTATAAAAAAACTTTTTTTTTTTTTTTTTTTATTTGAGACAGACACATGCACACCTCTAGGCCCCAACCAAGGCTCACAGAAGACAGGATTTCTAGAACCTTCCTTCTTAACCAAGAATTAATGTTGCTAGCAAAACTCCCCTTATCCAAAATCCAGTCTACAGATTTGTCACATGGCCACCAGTTCTGCACACAGGTGCAAATCCAGCATCTTTTTAAAATGTTATTAAGCATAATCAGCAGTTATCCAAAGAGGAGACATTTTCTGCAATTAAGAAGTTTCCAATTAATACCCTGGAATTCATGGAAAGCCATCACTTGAATGCCAGTTCCTTACCCTAATTTAACATATTGCCCCACAGACATTCAGCAGCAAAAGTCTCTAAATTCTATAGATCAGGAACTATTAAATCCAGGGTGATAAACATCAGAAAAAGCTTAAAAGAAAAGGACAGTGAATGAATGTGACCCAGTGAGGAATTTAATGAGTTCCCTCTAGCAACCCTTCACAACCTGAACACTGTAGATAAACACCTGCAAGAGAGAAAAATCTTGGTGCCCACAAATACTTTACTCAAGTGGAGAAAAAGAAGAGCACTTGACCATTAAAAGAAAGGGAAGCAATCCAGTCCTCCCCTTTCAAAGCTCGAGGCAAACACACGACACTTCAGAGTTATTTGGCTCTGCTCAGGAGGAACCTGGTGAAATTCTGTAGCCTGACTCTCACAAAAGGTCACAGAAGACTCATGGTCTCCTCTGGGCTTGCCAGTTCTTATTCTAAGAATCAATACCCCAGAGACAATGGCCTGACTGAAGCATATTCCATGAAGGTGGAACAGCAGTGCCCTCCAGGATTCTTGCTGCTCCAGGGTCCAGGATCTTGTTTTTGTGGACTGAAAAAAGTCACTCACAGTTATTTCACCCAGGAGCAGAACCAGGATCTCACACTATTATTGTTCTGTTGTAGCCAGACATGAGGTCCCAAGCAGCTCCAGGAACAACATGCAATCTGGTATCTGTGATTTCAGAGACCAAACAGCAGCCTCCTGTGACTCAAACACCAACACACCCTGGCATGCTCAGCACAGCTCTGTTCCCCTTGAGAAAGTAGCAGGGAGAGGATGGGGAAGTTTCAGAAACACCAAGCTTGGTAATCAGACAGATTTAATCCTAGTGCACCCTAGATTCCCTTCTGGAACAGGGTTTCCAATATAAAAAACATCAAGACAGAGCACATGAAGCAAGCAACTTCTGATCTGCAGAGCAGCATTCTCTCCGTGCAGGTTCAGATGAAGCATATTCTGTAACAGCTACAAATCAACATCCTATAAAAAATTCCTGTCTTAATATCTGAGGAAAAATATACATCTCTGAAACCATGTTTGTTAACTGATCCCCCAGAGCAAGCAGAAGGAACACGAGGCCACACAACTGCTCTTGTGAGGATTCACATAAATATTTGCATTGCAGAACACCCTCTGCAACAAACCAGCAGATTCCCAAATCAGAATGTTATTCATCAGGAACCAACGTTTGGGGAACAAGGTGTGCTGATGCTTCTTTGTATTTGTAGATTTCAAACAGGTACTAAGTATGGGGTTTGTGTCAGATTTCAAAATGCATTTGGTATTCTCTAAAACTGCCTGCAATGTCCACAGAAAATACAGCTGCCTAGAGGGACTGCAGGCAGGAAGCAGAATTTAACAGGATGTCACCTCAGGTGCCACCAGGTACCAACCTCCCAGCCCAGTCAGCAGAGCTGCACCACACCACAGCATTGCCACAACCAACACCATACAACAGAAGTCAGAGGAGACACAGGGCAATCTCACACAGCTAAAGACTTGAAATACTCAGTCTTACACTGGTTAATTTAAAACACTATCTCTACCTCTCCTCCAGTAGCAGAGATCACTTTACTTTTGTTATTGTTGTAGAGTTCCACTACAAAAAAATTAGTTCATGTCATTTTTCAGGGGGATTCATCTCCCCTGTATAATGTGCTCTTTCCAATCCACCCTGTGGCTATAAAGCTTCTTTTAATTTCTATTTGGGCATGCATCTGCATAACCAGAATGTCACCAGGCTCCAGAAAGTATTGTTCCCCACGAGGAATATTGCTGTCATCTCAGCATCACTTCTCCTGATGTCTTTCACATTATGCTTTGACAATCAGCAAGAGCCTTTGACAGTAAGGACAAAGCAGACCTCATTTGTAAAAACTATTCTGGAGGGAGGGGAAGCAAAGGAAAGAAGGGCAGGCTGTCTCAGCTGCTCGCTGCAATTTAACATCTCTGGGCTCTCAATTGCTTCTTCCGTCAACTTCCTGACAGAAACCTTCCCAGAGACCTAAATCATGGCAGTCTATTGTGAAAAGTGAGAGCTACAAAATGTCAGGGTCACTAAAGAGCTCGTGCAAGGTGTAACCATCAATGTCCTTGTCAGAAATTTAGCAAAATCCCATGAATCACTTTAATTACAGGGCAAGTGTTTGCTTCAAAGGATGCCAGGTTCCCCCTCTGGATGGGGTCCATCATTATCTCTATTTTTGGAATAAAAGGCAGGAAACACTGGGATATGCAATATCATACCTGGACTTGAGAAAACCAGAGGCTTTGGCATCAATGTGCACCTGCAAATATTGGCAATAATTTTAGGTTTTGGAGGGGGAATAGTACATGTATTCCACTTCTCACTCCTGCAGGAAAAAAAGAGAGCGTGCCCTAGAAAATGGTGAAACAGTAACCAAGAGAACACGTTCTGTCTAACTGAGCTGAACAGGCAAGAGCTGCTTAGGTAGGATCAATGCAGTTAATTGTGCTCAAAGACAATATGTCCTCATCCCAGAACAACAGGAATGGGACAGGAGAGCTGTGATTGGGCTCCTGGAGCCTTGGCAGACTACTTGAGAAAGACAAAATGTTTGAGGCTCTTAAATTATTTGTTCAAGAGTGCTGTAAGGATTTGTACACGAGTGCTCAATTCAGTCATCCCTCTGTATAAAGAGATGAAAGAAGTGTTGCCATGAAAACCATCCTTTTGAGCACGATCTTCACTCTGTATTTACAATGGGCTTTGCCTGCACTAAAGACTGATACCCTGTAACAGCTGTGATAAAATGAAATACTCCATGCCAATGAAACCTCATTTATTATGGAACAGAAACTTTTCAGAATAATGTTTTTCCTCAACTCAAGTGCATTTTACCACCAGGCAGGGTGGCAGAGCATCCCTGCTAGAGTGTGGCTATCACTCCTTACCAAATATGCTCCAACACCTTCTACTGAATTTTCTGGAAGAATATGAAGGTGTAGGTAGCTGCCTAAACTGAGTCTAAAGGGAAACTAAGAATTATAGTTTTTCCACTATAAATAAAATAATAAATACTAAAAAAACCCCAGCCTGCAGTATTTCAGAATTTGGACTAGTACATGATTGATTAAACACCTTGCAAAGGCAGCTGTGACCCCACAGCCCAGCTACAGAGGGACCATGGTCCTGCCACCAACACCAGAACTGCCCTTTTCCCTTCCAGTGCCTTTACTCACTTGCTCAACAGGCAGTAAATTGCATTTTTCCCTCTCTAGCCCTGCTGAGAATCACAGCTCTTCCCCTTTCATCAAATACCTTCTGCAGCTGGGCAGGAACCTCTCTCCTGCACTGCTCTGGCTGTTGTTTGACTGTTGTTCTCTGGCTGTTCCTCCCATGTCACTTGGCTGTTACTTCCTCAACAGGGGGGCTTCCTGTTTTACAGTTTCAGTGTGTTTGGTCTCATTTGCTAACCCAACAATAACAATTTAGTTCATTACACACAGGTCAGTACCATCCTTACCACTGCTTCCAAGGTCTGCGATATCCTGCAGAGGAAGGATCAGCTTAGTTCTGAGGGCATGCACCAAACCTATCCCTTATGTTACTGCATGATTTCTCCATTTTCTCCCATTACATTCATTTTTCTGTGTAGTATTTCAGGATTTTATTTTCCCTACTTTGTCTTTAAATTGGCTCCTACTGAGCCATTACTCATCAATAGTCAACAGACACTAAAGCATTAATAGTTTCCAGTCAGTGACATTCGACGAGACTTAAAAGTGGAAACAAAATTAATTTTAGTCTCACATTTGTTATTTTTGGTGATTTTTATAAATGGGTTTTGTGCTGGTGAATGACAGGGATGGGCTCTGCTCTCAGAACCACACAGGGTGCAGCCGGGCGGATCTCCCCCACGCTGCTCCTGACACCCTGCCTCAGAGCTGGCACCCAGAAAAGGTCCCTTGTCACCACCCCTGACAAGCAAGGGGCTCCCTGCCAGCTGGGGAAGGAGCTGAGGCACTGGATTCACCTGCTCCTTAAATCCACTGCCTGCCAGGTGGCCCCACCAGGAGCACAACAGCTCCCAGGTCACTGGGATTGCTGCTCAGAGAATTCCCACCCCCTGCAAAGGAAACACAGGGGAAAAAAAATCCCAGGAAATCAACTGATTGTTCTTGCTCTCCTGAAAACAGGATTCCAGAAGAAGCAGCCTAATGCAGTGATACAAATTAAGGCATTCTTATTTGCCAGTTCTTGGCACCCAGCTTTGTATTCCCACACCAAGGTAAATCATTCCTTTGCATTTTTTTCCAAAATGTTCAAGAAGCAGAACAAACCCCAGTTCATGTCAGTTATTTCTAAACCAAGGATTATTTTTGCTTCATCACAGAAGATCTGGAATATAAATGCACATTGGGATATGCCCCACGTTTATTTATCAGGATGCTGGATTAGCCTGGATAATTAGATCTGAGCCCTCCAAAGAAGGTGCAGCCTCATTTAGTCACAGTCTGCAACAGCAACTGTCCTAAAGACAATGAAATCATAAATTACAATATACACACAGGCAACCCAGGAAGCATTCTAGACCTATCTTAGGTCTGTAATAAAAACCATTTTTTATCTATATTTGATATGTGTAGCAGATTAATATTATGAGGTTTAAATATTTGTTGTGCACTGAAACCTACTTCTGGCAGGCTTGCCATGAGAACAGCCATCAAGGAAAGCATGAGTGCTGTGGCATTACCAATGAGAATCAAAAATACTGATGAAAATTATCTTTTTGCCAGCAAACTATTATTTAAAGTGCATTTAACCCTCAGCAGCACAGTCGGATGTACAGAGAAACCAGTTCTTGTCTGACCTGGCTCAGACCTTCACTGACCCTCACCATGTGGTCTTTGATAGGGTACACTCTTGTAGCAGTGTGCTGGTTGCAATTAACAGAATATAATCATTGTACTGAACACATTAATCCGGTGGCCTGAGGTGATGTAAGTCCATGCTGATGCTGAGCCCATCAGTTCAGGATGAATTCCTGCTCCCCTTTGCTGACCACCCCTTCACTCTGCCCATCTCAACAGCAGGCAGGACACAACTCGTCTTTCTACCACAAATTACTTCTTAACTTCAGGACAATCTAACCTTCTCATGCCAAAAATCCCTGTTAGCCCAGCTCTGAGCACACAGTCACAGCCAACCCAAACCCTGGGCAGATTTCCTTCCTGCTCCTCATCTCCTAAAACCAGAAGAAAACCAAAACCAGCCACATTTCCACAGGAGTTCTGAGAAAAGATCATCTGCTGGTGGATCTCTGCCTAGACTGACCCATCTCTCATCTCTACCACCTAGCTGGGGTCCTGTCCCTGTTACTGGAGTTGTAAACTGAAAAGCCTGTTTTTAGTTTGGAAAGATCAGTGCTTCTGAACTACAGCTTTACAGGAATCACTGCTCACCTTCCCCAGCTCAGATGACACAGAATAATCAAATTTTCACATCTAAAATTAGCCTGATTAAATACCTACAGACTACTCATGAGTCTGACTGTTCCAAAACACACAGTGTGGAAGATCTCGTAGCAATGAGAAGCATTTTTAACCTCATCTGAATGTAAAACATGCCAGTTAACATCAAATGATTTAGTAAGGCAAAAACCAAACAAGAAATTTTAGCTGATGCAATCTTACCTTCATTGCTTCTGTTCTAACAGATAACTTGCTATTGGCAGCATGAGAATGAAAGATTGCTGCCCTTTGCTACACCATGCAGAAGCTTATTAAAAAAACACAAGGAAATATTATAATATATTTCTATTAAGAATTAATGCTTATTATCCAGATTCCTCTGTTCTTCACCCCTTCCTGGGTGCCCTTCAATTCTCCAGTTTTCATCTTAAACAAAAGGTGGTTAACTGGACTCTGGACATCCGTGTGCCAGAAGAGTTCTAATTAATCCCAACAGCAGCATTTCTAGGGTCAAAATTTCTCAGAAACTGAATGAATGAGCTTCAATTAAGCACTCCCAGACAATCTGTGCATGTGGATCGATGGCACACAGAATCAATCTGCAGGGAGTACAGAACCCCTACATCTGGTGACTGCAACCATCTCCTGCCCTGCTAGCAAGAATATGCTTCCTATATTTAAAAAAAATTTAAAAGATTTTTAAATCTCAAAAAAAAAAAAAGCAAAGACCAGGGTGGACAGATATTTTTATTATTTCCTAGCCTACTCTCTTTGTATAAACCGAGGAAAAGGTGCCTTGGTTGACCTCAGCTACCTAACAACCAGTAATTACACTCACATATTGCTTGACTAAAAGGGTTACACCATTCTGCAGTGTTGTTAAATCTGAAACTTAACAACACTATCAGACAAGGAACAGCAGGACAGCACAGCCATGAAGTGAAAAACAGCCTTTTTGGTGAAGTGTTTTTCCACTCATCAGTTGGTTTTGGTGATGTGGAGGGTTGTGACCACATCTCTGTCAATGCTCCCATGCCCAAAGCCAGCCACACACATGGCTTTTCAGTGCTGGGCTTGCAGGACTGTGGCCACAAGCCATGTCTGCAGTGGCCATTTCCAGTCTGAGCTCTGGGAGGCCAAACCCCCCCAGCACAGCCACTCCCTGAGCAACTCCTCACTTCTATGGCCAATGCTTATTTCATGGGAAGGCAAGAAATAACAAATGCTGTAGGTTTAGTACCTGCAAGAAGCTTTCCAAAGAAACTTCCTCAAAGGCAAACCACAGAAATGCTATAAATAATGAGGAAGGTAAGAGCAATGGGAAAAAAAGAAATGATAAAATTTGGCTTACTTCTCTATCAAATCCAGTGTGACTCCTGGCACCAGCCTGACACTCTTCTGCATACAGAACCTGCGGAGACGAGAATAAAAATAAAACACTCTACTTGAACAGTTAATGACAAGGTTCTGTGGAGAGAATATGGAAGGAGGCTCCTTTATTACAGTGCTTCTGCTTTTAAGATGGGGCTTGGGTAGAAAACTTTGCCACGGCATAATAAGAAGGAAACAAGGCCCTCAATATTTGTCAGCCTCATGATTATGCGGCGATTTCCATCGTCAGGTGTCAAAACTGGGGTATTGTAACTGTCACAGTGACAAGATTTCCAACACACAGCAGGGGGAAAGGGCTCACAGTCATCCAGCACAGTCTCTCGGGAGGAGAAGGCGACACGAGAGCCGTGGAGGTTTATGCTTCTGGAATAATGATTAGCGTTGGCTGAGTTTCCCTGAAGAGATTTGGCACTGCAGACAGGAAAGTGAGAAAGGGAGGGAACAAGGGGGATGTGTCAAGTTCAAACACCTCAGTTATTTAATTAAAAAAAGTGCTGACTCCCTTTCCTCAGCACCACAAATCCCACTGCTTCAGGAACACCGGTTCTGGGAAATGCAGAGTCCCATTAGCACTGCTGTGCCCTGTGCCACAAAAAGCCTCAAAACATCCTCAAAAATTTATTAATATAAATTAAAATTCATCCTCTGCCCTTCACTCTGTGCTAGACCTGGAAGCTCTGCGGGCAGAGGTGGTACCAGGAGGATTGGCTTCCCAAGAAACGCAGCTCCTGGAGTCGCTGCAGCAGGAGCCCCTCTGCTCACCAGAGCCACGATACCCACATCCAGCAGGCTCTTCCCCAGGTAAGGCAGAGAACAACGACTTCCTCACAGGCAAAACAGGCAGAGCCCTTTTCTGAGAGCTCGAGGACCCTCCAATTCTCCTGCAGCAGCCCCTGCCTGCAGGACATCCCTCACTGCCAAGAATGGGGAAAAGCTCAGACGTCTCCGGGCTGCTTTGCTGATGTGTGCGTCATCCATCATAAGAAAAAAAGTCCTAAAGCTTTCTGTGAACACTACAGTGGGATCCCTAGACAATCTGCTAAAATATAAAAATCTTACAACACAGCTTTACAGAAGCATGCAGGGAAATACCCCTCTCAAATGAGAACTGCAGGCGGAATTCAGCACAGCAGAAATAGGTCAGCAGAATCAGGCCAGAGTCTCCCTGCAGACTAAAGATGCCAAAAGACTTCCCAGCTCCTCAGCCCAATGCCTCTACACCACAACACATCTCAGTAAGGACCCCACCAGAGCCAGCACGACTCTGTACTGTCCCACATTTGCTGTCCCACCTCTGCTCAGCCACACAGGAGTTTGGGTTTCCTCCGGAAGCCTCCCACCCGAGCTATGATTTCACCCCACTCCCTCAGCAATCTTACAGGCTCACGTTCTTGCAAGACTCCAAGTACCAAGGGGTGAGCATCCTCACCCTGCTCAGCACAGCCAGCCTGGGCAGGGCCAGGCAGCTCAGGGCACAGAGCTGGTAACTGGGCTCACGTGCCACAGGGCAAGCGAATGCACCAGTCTCCTTTTTGCAAGGATTTTTCCCAAGCACGAGGCTATGGATTACAGCTGGTTGGATTAGAGGCAGAAACCTTGCCCTACATGTTCAGGCCACACAACAGGAGACAGGCCAGGGTGCCACCTGCCCCCCAGCAGGACAGGCACAGCTCTGAGGGTCAGCTCTCAGCAGGTACCCCCACGTCTCGGTGTGTTCTGCTGCTGCCCTTTAGCACTTGTCAGGGAGCTGCTGCTATCACACTGTGAGCAACATGCAAATCAGCTTAGATTTAGGTTATTTTGTTTGAGCTTGTGGCTCCTCAAAGAGAACAAATAAAAGCAGATTGCACTTGAGAACCCATCAAGTCTGCTCTGACCATGGATCTGTCACCAGAAGGGGAATAAAGCAGCAGAGCTCAGTGCTGGGGTACCAGCTGGGGACAGGAAGAGCCCCCACCACTGCCCTCAGTACTGAGAGATCAGTTCATTAAACCCCACATAACCAATCTGCATTTCCTCTCTAACAACTGCCTACTGCCAAGAAAATGTACTTGTAAACAACATGTTCCTCATCCTGTGTCTGCAACCCCCTTCCATCACCCCAAGGCTCCAAATGGGATGTCTGAAGTGATGGTTGGTGTCAGCAGCACAAACATCAGGTGAAGTTCATTGAGCTGCCTGTGAACATGCCAAGAAATGCCAGGCAATACAAAAGAAAACCAGAAGTACCTGTAACAATGATCAGTTGGTTTCTGCTCAGATCTTACAGGAAGATTTTTTAAAACTCGGTGTACTTTTTCTAAATAAATTTGGGAGAGAGGATTGGCTCAGCTAACCCCCCTCAAGATCCCAAGCAGAAATGCAAAAGAAATATGTGAGAAAAAAAAACCCAAAACACTCTAAATGTTTCTTTTAATTGACCCAACAGAAAATCAGCTCTCATGGGTCAGGTTTTTTTTCTTCCAAGCACCTACAACCTTGCTTTCCTAGCATGCTGGTGGAGGAACTGCATTCTGAAATTCCCAAACCCAAGCAGGTCCCAAACTCTTTGTTTCTTTGTTTTCTGGTGTGGGAGTCTTCCACCACTTTTCAGGAACCTTATTACTCTTTTATGAGTGGGATTTCATGGTTCAAAGCCTTAAGGTCCTTAAGACAATTTAGAAAAGCACAGCTCCTCCCTGAGGTATAAAATCCTGAACATATAATTGCAGCTTGTTTATGTCTTAAGGGGCTGAGATAATAAAAGCATATGACTCACTACTGATCACAACTTCCAATATCCTTGATTTTTGCTTGAGACAGCCCGAGAGACAGATCTGCATAAAGCAGTGCTCCAAAGATATGCTGATTTCTGCCAGTTTCTGCAAGAGCTGAAACCCTTCCTGATTAGTGCATATCAGTCAAGATTAACAATCCATAGGGCTTAGCTCTAAGATTGCCTCATATATCACTATTTATAGTTAACAATGTGCATTTGGAGTCAGGCAGCTCTCAGCAGTCACTACGTGTGAAGCTGGGCAGTACCCAGGTACCAGGATGCACAGGACTCCTGGACTGTCAGGGTCAGTGTCATGCACCATGGTCAGAAGGGTTCAGGTAACCTGGGTTTCTCTTACCAGCATCAACTTTTGAAATTAGGCTGAAATGGATCCAGCTGCAACCCCATTTGCTAAGTGATTTTTTCCATCAGTTGTTCAAGGACAGAGCACAGACTGGGCTGCATGGGCACCTGGAGGGTTTTCCAGAAGCAGGCAGGGTTCAGAGCCAGCCCAGCACCACCTCTTGGGAAGAATGAGGCTCCATGACAAGAGTGAGGAGCTGTCACAGGAACAGCTATATTGCAACCTAACCTCCTCCTTCCTTTCCTAATGTCACTGAAGCTCTTTGCCTTGCTTGCCATAATTATCCAAGACTTCTGTCAACATTTACAACTGTGATTCTTCTGTGAGAAAATACCCCATGAGATCATGAAACCAAAAACAGGGCAAAAAACAGCCTGTGCTGTCCCTCACAGGAGAAAAAGGCATCAGTCAAAGGCACTACGTGTCTGAACCACAACCTGGTCAAACTAACTCAGTTTGCTGCTTATCTAAGTCAGAAAGACTAAAAGAATTGGAAGATATTACAAGTATCTCCAAAGACAGCTCATTCCTCTTGAAGCTCTGGTGGCTCAGCTGCCCACCCTGCAACACCCACAGGTTCCCATCTATTTTAACCCAGTCTAAAAAACCACCTGAAGTTATTCATTCTGGACTACACCAAACCTTGAGAGGATCAAGTGAAAGTGGTGAAAGGAATGAATGGACAGAGCTTCCTTTTTTGAAGGAACCACACCTTGGGTTCCTCACCCCATGTCCTCAGCTGGCACCACAACTGTTTGTGATCCTCCCTGGTGCTGGGTAAAAACACAGCTCTGTGAAAGCTCCTGCTATCTGTGGCAGTCTTTTATAACTTTCTGCCTAATTAACTTGGTGTGTCATTTCTTAACATCTTGGTTTTGTTTATTGCTCAATTTCTTTCACTACAGCATTATTTAATGCCACTCTATTATTTACAGCAACTGCAATATTTGGAATACAATTTGTAAAAAGGACACAATTTACAAAAAGTTGTATTGCACTATGTACTATTTCTGCTCTCTGAAGAAGCAGAAATTTAATTCCCTGAACAGTAAATCTCTTAATCTGAGCAAACCCACATATTGAGCTGGAAACTAAAACGTAATAAGTAGAAGATAACAATACTTTCACCTTTCTAGTTCTGATTAATAAAAGGCTGTCCCAGATGCATAGTTCAAATCCTGTAATTCAATACTGCAGAGAAACTTTAGGTCAGATGAAGCACTGAGACCAGCAAATCCATCATTTCAACAGAGGAGCCACACAAACTACAAACTTGAAGGCAAGGGTGGGGAAGACACTCACCACCTCAGGGCAATCTTGATGGGTGTTGTAAGGCAGGAGGTGAAGAGGTCAGCTGGCAGGTCAGGGATCATGGGGAGCAGCTCGTTGGCTTCACAGGCTGCCAGCTGGATGCAGTTCTTCATGGAGGGGGGCAAAGGCATCTGAGCAAGTGGGTGGTTTGGGTTAATTGCAGCCACCTAGAGAGAGCCAGGAAACAACTTGCTGCATTCAGTCAGCTTCATTTTCTACACCATTTTGAACATAACCAGTGAGGAGCTAATCAACACTTTGGTTAAGAATATAATTTTTTGAGAGGAGTAACTCACAGAATGAAAAACACAAGTACTCTTTCTGAAACAGGAGAACAAATCCAATACTTCAGCCAGACAAAATTTAGATCTGTCATACTCAGTTCTTAAAGAAACAGGGGAAAGAAATGGAACACCTGGGGTGTCTTCATCACCCTTTTAAGGGTTAGAAAGCAAAGACCCAAAGTGACCTGTGTGCTGTGTCACCAGGCCTCTCAAGTCCATTCTTTCCAAGACCAACATTTCAGTCAGTTTCTTCTGGTTTTCAGCTGAGTAGGTGATGCACTTGACTAGTAAACTCATTCATTATCATCTCTATATGTCAGAAATTCCACCTGTTTGAAGAAGTCCATTTGGTGTCTCAGAGGGGTCAACAGAGAAGTGAACACAACCACACACCTCTTCTTTAGTAAAGCACCTTGGGAAGCTGTGGGGAAGTTCCAGATGCTAGTTCACAAATTCTGCAACCTATTAAGTTTCTTTTTGTTGGGTTTTTTTTTTTCCATTGTAATCCCAGAGGCAGCAGTGACACACTTTGGCTTTCTCAAGGTGTCCAAATTAACTAAGACCTGTCCTTGCTTTCAGTTGAGCTGTGCTGCTTTCAGCAAACACTGATGCCATACCTTGGGGTAGAAGGAGCTACTCTTAAGCCATCACTTGTCCTCTCAGTGATTATTTGGTCTCAACAAAATTTGTGTTGTGTGAACACTGAAAAGATCTTTTATTTGAGGAGGAAGGCATGAGAGACCGTGTGGAAAAACATGAGCTCTTAGCAGTTTTATACATATAAAGCAGGCAAAGTGCCTAGCTATGGCTATTCACTCCCTAAAGAAAGAGCTTCCCTCTGGGCAGCCTCATAAACGGGCTCTGTAGGTGGGAAGTACATTTAGATGGATTTTCTGCCTTCTGCGTGGTGTGAAACACTGATGCCTTGGCATTTGTCATGGTCTGGTACTGCCCCTGAGTTCTGACAGGAAAGTACCCAATGCTCCAAGCCCTGCTCAGCTCCTGGCTCCTACAGCAAGGCAGCTCAGGAAGCTGTGACACATGCAGAGCAAATATTTGTCCATTAGGAGATGAACTATTAGCCATAAAATGAACATACAACACCAGCTAGTAATTACAGATCTCAGACTTCCAGGGATAATGACGTGGCAAAACAAGATTTACAAGTAAAAGAAAGGGAAGGGGAAAAAAAAAAAAAAAAAAAGAGAATCGGGGAAAGCCCACTACAAACATTTATTTTTGCATCCACTGAAGTCAGACTTCCTAGACTCCTTGGTTGCCTCATAAATGTAACTTTTTATTAGGGCAATACAAGAAATAAGTAGACGGCTAAAGAAAGAATAAATATATAAATGAGCAAAAATATACTCATTAAAAGCTGTAACAGTAAATAAACTACATAAATTTACCCACCCTGTACAAAAGGTTATCAAAATTATCAATATGTACTTCTTCCTGATCTCTACTTGTGGGTTTTTTTCATATGTCAACAGTTTCTGTAAGCCATTAATGAGATGTAGCCCTTGCAGCAGGCCATAAGGACTCACAACTTCTTTCAGCAGGAGCATTCTCAGGGCAAAGGGACACAGATTTTCCTTTGTAAGCAGAAATTCCTTATAATCAGAAGAGTTCTTACTGTGTTACTTATTGTTATTTCAGGGCAACTGACACTCCACAGCCCTTCAGACAAAATAAGTGGTAATGTTAACTGACCAACTACAGTGAAATCTGCTGTCATTCCTCCAAGTTGGTGCCTATAATTGGGTCTGGAAGCCAAGCCCAGCTGCCCAGGCTGAGCTGCACTCAAGGTTTGCTGCTTGCAGGTGCTCTGCCTAGGGGAGGAAGAGTTGAGGGATTGGCAAATCTTACCCCTGGTCATGGGGGAAACTGTGTGTATTTACTGTTCCTGAGAACACCTACCTACCTATGTAATGAGGCAAAGAAATACCCTAGAGAGAAACCCAGGCCCTTTTTGAATGAGCAGCTACATTCCAGGTAAACCTGGGAGGAACTCTGCCCCAGGACAGAAGGCAGGAGTTGTTATTTCAAGTGCTGACCAGAGCTCCCAGCTCCACACAGCTCCTGTGGGAGAATCTGCTTCCCCTGAGGAAGATGTGAGTGCAGCCAGAGGACAGGAGATGTTCCTCTCTCCCAGCAGATGGTGGGCTAGAAAAATCCTCCCCCAAGATGTGATGCTACACCAGATAACCCTCTGCTGGGCTGCCACTGAGCCAATTTTTTGCAAATTAATGTTGAAGATGGAAAAATAAAACCTGTGAGTGCCTCAGCTCCAATCATGCCCAGGCAGTCATCCCACCACAACACCCAAGCCCTGCACCAGGAACAGCCCCAGCTCACTGGTGGCTGCAGGGAACATGGAGAAACTCCAACAGTGATGCTGGAAATGAGAAAGCCACATCTCCTGCAGACATCCAGGAGGCACAATGCAGCCTTTGCTTCTACACATCCCCAGTGCAGAACCTCTGCTGCATGGAACAAGCGTGAGTCAGAGAAACCTAAGTCCCAATTACACAGAAAATTAATCAGAAATCACCAGCCTCCTGTTTTATCATTGTTAGCACAGCACACTTGAAGTGGCTGCTTGCCTCTGCTGAACCCCAGTGTATTATAGAGGCTCCCAGGGCCAGCAGAGCTCAGCAGGCAGTGCCAGCCTCCTGCTTCCCACTGCAAGCAGAGCTGGGAGGCAGCAGAGCCGGGTGCTGGCTCCTTGGGTCACTGCACAGACTTTGGGAAGCTTCTTATCTTTACAAAATATGGCATTATCACTGGCTGAAGAGAAGGAATAATGACAGGATCTACATATCCCAAGCTATTGGACTGTCTTCTGTCAGAATGGAATGGAATGGAATGGAATTCCCACCTATCAAAAGAGTCATCCTAAAAGCATCATTAAGAATGAACCAGCATTAAGAATGAAAGGAATTATAGCCAGGGATTTGTGACTGCCAACTGCCTAGCCAACTACTATTACTTCCTTGAGGTTTTTTGGGTTTCTTTAAATAGTGTCCTAGAACTACAACAGAGTAAGAAGCTAACCCTTAAAAAACATGCTGTCTGTGTATGCTAAAGACAGCAGGAATTCCTGGCAGTGGGGGTCTTGCCATCTCAAGTTGCTCCACAAAGAATCACTTTGCATTTCAGCTTTACTTCAATAAATGTATTAACACCTACATTTACAATTAAAGACAATGTTTCATTAGACACATACACAGCTTAAGCCTTCTGTGAAACTGAAACCAACAGTGACAATCCCCCTGTATCAGGTTTATTTTATTTTGTATTTTCACATTCAGCTCAACAGCACTCTAACTGCATCCAAATACATCCCCAGACTTCTGCAACTAAAATAAATATGTCTCATTCACCTCACTATTTATCTCAGCAGAAAAGACCATTAGGGCACAAATTCATTCTATTAACATTACCATTTAATTAGCATTTGTATTTAAAATTGTTCCAAGTTTAATAGGATAGTAAACTGAGCCAGGAAGATTGGAGTGGCAAAATTATTTGCAAATTAATTTGCTTTCCAACATAGTTCTAAAGACATTTTTCAGCTGTACATAGCAAAGCTAGCTTAAACTCAGCCCTGAGGCACAAGCACAAAGGAAAATGTTGCTACAGACAGTGTTCTCACCTCCAGCTCTTGCTCCCTCTGTAGTGCAAATTGTTTGAAGGACTTGACAATAAGGCCAGCATTAGAGCAGTCATAGACAAAAATGGAAGGACTGCCCATCCAGGTCTGCAGGTCATATATGGATAGAGGAATATACTGAGTATAGTTCTGGAAGCAGAAAGAAAATATGAGAGTTACAAAGAGACAGAGAAACAACAGAACCTTCATTGGAGAGATAATAAAAAAATACACCAGGAAAATTCCAAATCTGAAACCACAAACTAAAAGCTAATAGAACATGGGGCGTATCAGTCAATACAGATACCAATCAAGAGCAACAAATACTGAGGATATGAGCCCAGCTCCAACAGAAACAACAACCAGGTTTCATTGTGGCACAGTCTGAAAGGCCAAACTCTAAACAGAACTGCTAAAACCCAGCAAAGAGTACTCTGAAGTGTGCTAACAGCTCCAGCCAGCTTGAAACAGTCCAATTTGATCTCAGATTTCTGCAACACTGCTGAAGGATGTAAACCAGCTGTCTTTAATTTAACATCAAATGTCTTTAACTGAAAACTCCATCAATAAATCAAGATTGGCAATTAAAACCACATAGCCCATCAGCAGCTATGCCATCTTAGTTTCACAAGATGCTTTGTAATTTTATTACAGCCTTTAGCTTCTAGGCAAGTTTCAGAATTATCCAATAAAATTAAAACAAGCAAAACCCCCCTTCAACAGAGTGAAGTACCAGCAGCTCAGCTGCTGTGAAAAGGAAGTATTTTGTTCCTTGTCTTCCATCTTAATGCCCCCAGATAACTGGAGGCCAGAGCTTCTCAAAGACAAGGAGGACCAAAAATCAGACTCTGAAAATCAGGTGCAAAGGGCCACACTCTATAGTGAGTGACAGTCTGGAAATACAAACCCAAAGAGATTTCTGAGTCTGCAGAGCCCTCCCAGGCACAGTGCCTGCCTGCAGAATCCTTCCCACCTGCAGCCAGAGGGCAACATCTCTGTGTCCCTCCAGCACTGCACCCAGCCCAAAACCTACAGTAAAAGCTGTGATGTTCCTATTAGCACCAGCAGAATGATGGATGGCACCATAACTCCCATTTAAATTCAAGAGACTTAAAATAGCTGTAATAAAACCAGTAAACTTTTAGAAAAACCAAATTTTCAAGGACAGGTATCAGAGCACATAAAGACAGAAGAGATCATAAATGATACGTTATGTAAGGTAGGAAAGAGTAAGTCAATTCAAGTACTTTTGCCCATATATAATAGTTTCAATTGTTTCATTAAAATTAATAGGAAAAATTGTTTACCAAAGCCAAAGGTTTTGGCAGTCAGGAGCTTTGCAAGCTGTTGCAGGAGAGAATGGTACAGGAACAACTCACCCTTGGCCAAGACCTTTCCTAAGGACATCACTCATTTTAAGCACATTCCAATCACAGCAAGTTACACACAAAAGACCCTGCTCTGGCACACATAATCAATGAGATTTTATGATCATGCATTGTTTTAACTTTATATTTATAGTGCATACTGCTACAGTTAAGACTGGATTATAGCCCTGATTAATATTGTGATATTTCCAACTAGAAGGATTTTATGTCCCAGCTTTACTGTGGGGGTCATACATAACTTATCAACTTTGCTAATGATATGTAAATGAGACAGTTTGAAGAAAAAAGGCGTGTTAAAAAACAGCTTTCTAGCATGGCTGATCAGGGTGATCTTTTGATGCTTGCTCATCTTGCCTCTACCGTGCTGGGAACGTGGCAGAACTTGTTGGTACGTTTTGTTCTCAGCACTGGCTTTGGATTTCAGCAAGAAAGTTTCTGCTCTGTTGGCACAGCTCCCACCATCCCTCTGTGACTGCTTAAAGGAGTGACAGAACAAACAGTTAAACTAGAAACTGATTCTGGAGAAATTGCATAACCAATTCCTTAACAAACAACTTAAATATTTAAAACAAAATAAAAACATCCTTCAGATTTTGCGAAGAAGTTACCCAGAACTTCAGAATGAAATCATGGGGGGGTTGGTTTTTACTTTCTGGAAACCATGTAGGGATTTTCTCAGAAAATATTAGCAAGCAAAGAAAGAGAACCTTGCTCCTTACCAATACAACAGCAGCCACAAGAAATAGAGAAAAAGCACACAGTGCATCTTCAAAATCTGGCCAAGTGCCAGATATTGCCAAATTAACTGGATTATGAGGACTGCCTCAATCCTCCCTTTGTATGCCAGTGCTGTGGAGTGAGCCAGAGCAGGGAGCCCACCCCAAAATAAGTGTACAACTTCTCAATGAAGTGCTGGCTCCTGTCAGCATCAGCAGCCAGACAGAGCAACGAGCCACGGGACTCCTTGAAGGGCTGCAGCTTCTGGCCCTGATTTGGTCAAGTAGAGGATATTTCAGCAGAGCTGTGGACAGGATGAGTGATATGTAAATAGCTTCCAAAGGACTTAACAGGAACACAATGATGCTGCACATGTTGTGGTTTGTATTCTCACATTAGCAGCAGAATTTGCTTCTGACAATGCCCACGTTTTGCCTCTTTGTGTACCACAGTAAGAGGTAAGAGACCCAGGGAAAGGACATTTTCAGAATAATAAGTGCATGCATGAGAATTTCAAATCAAACTTTAAAATGTCAGCACAGTCAACTTTCAGTACCTCTCCTATTTCAGTTCAAGAGGGCTGTCACACTCAGCCTCATTAGGCCCTCTGCTTCGACCAGACTTAATTCCTTAGGATTGATTTCTAAACACTGCTGCTTTTTTTCCCCCAGTATTTCCTTACATTTAATCCTCTCCACTCCTGATTCTTTCTTTCCAAAGAAAGCCAATATTTGGTAACACGTGGCAAAAATTATTGTTTCAACTTTCCCCATCAACCTCCATGATGATTATTACTTTTTTTCACCATCTGTAAGATAAATCAGAGACCCCAGCTGTTATCAAGGTGATCACTACTTCTTACCACAGTAAAATCAGCATCAAAATGAATCAGAATTTAGACCAATTGTTTACTGGTCTGAATGCTAATCAAGTCTCCAATACAGATCCCCTCTTGCACTTTCTCCCCTTCCCTCCTACCCTCTCTACCAGTGAATGGTACTACTGCTCACTACCCAGTGAATCCTCTTATTATAAAAATAACTTGTGAAGTATGAGAAAAGCAGCTCAATAACCCCCAAAATAAACCAGGAGTGTATCTGTTACACTGAATGCAAGTCCCACATCAGCTGAATGTGTGCTTCAGCTCCCAGCAGTGTCTCTGTTTTCCTAATGTCAGTTACCCTTAACAGATACTAAATAAATTAAAGAGAAAGCAAAGTACACGTTGGTCACACTACAGGTGTTTCATGTGATCTACATTGCTGCACACTCCATGGCTACAAACCATGGCAAAGCAGGAGTACCCAGAAGTCTTTAAAAACCCCCAAATATACAAATGCTATTGTTCTGGGAGGCTCCTCAGTCCCCAGCCACACAGTTTATTGTCCTCAGGCAGGATCTCCAGGTGGTTGGAACAGTGGCTGTTCAGAGTTAACAGGCATTTTAACCATAAAGTTCATGGCAAGAACTTAATAACCAGCCAGTGACACAAGTGAGGCAGCAAAGCCAAGTCCATGGGAGAGCCCCACTGTCTGCCCAGGTAGGACACAGCAGATGATGCTTGGGAACTTCAAGAACACAAAGAAAGCAAAGAGCTCTCAGGAGGAAGCCAAACAAATACCTGTGGACACACTTTAAACCCTGAAAACCCAGCTGTTCTCTGACAGAACACCTCACAGAGGAGTGGAAAGGACTGGGGTGTTGAGCACTGCACACACCTTGTTGAAGACCCAGATCTCCCCGTTGACTGTGGGCCTGGGCACCCCGTGGCCATTGTAGTGGAAGAGCACCCTCTCCTCCTTGGCGTTGCGGCGCAGAGACGTGCACAGCTTCTTCACCTCATCCACCGTGGGGTCCAGACTCTGCTTGTACCTGGCCTGGAGAGGGGAAACGTGAGAGAACCATCAGAAGTGTCACAAGGGATCTCTGACCCAGGCACCTAGTTCAGACAGAAGTCTGTATATACATGGGTTACGTTGGAAAAAGAAATCACAGAGTATTTACTGAAGGGCTGAAGAAAATACAACTGGTACTGAAGTGTGGGGCTGCACACAGACGTGCAGCAACAACACAGGTTTGAGTGAGTTCATCACATCTCTGAGCTCCTGCCTACTGTACTCGGGGATTATTAATGTTCAAAAAGCCTTTGGAAGGTCAAATATGTTTCCAACATTAGACAGGCCCCAAAATAACCCTGCACGATTCTCCTAGTCCTCAAATGTTCAGCAGTTTTAAAAAGCAGTCTAATTACCTGCAGATACCAGAAGAGACCACAGAACCCTACAGAACTACAGAAAAATGAATGACTGTGCAGTCAGTGAGTACCTTTCAATTTCATTCAATGTTCAGTGACAGAAAAAACAGGGGCCAGGGGGAAATGAAAGCAATCTGGCATAACACCCACATCCTTGTAACTTAGGGACTTTTAGGTGTCATGATCAGGCACCAGGTCACACTAGGGATGGGTCAGGAATATCACTCTTTCATTAACCTCACCTCAGACAACTTAAGACTTTAAGACACAGAAGTGCACAAAAGTCCCAGATTTTTGATATTCACATGGCTGGGTAAAAAGAGGGAAAGCTGATCCAGAGCCCTTGCCAATCGATCCCTGCTTTTGGGAAAATTTCATATCCAACTCTGGCTGTGGACAGTACACGATGGCTCCAGCTACACAGCCCCATGAGCACGTTTCCATGAACAAGAAAAAAACACACCAAAAAACCCCCTGTTAAAAATCCAATAGCTCTGAGACATTTTCACTGGGCTAAGTTCAAGACACCTGTGTAGCAGCTAGTTTGTCATACTCAGACGTGCATTTTTTTGAAGCAAGGCCAAATAATAACAAAAAGTCTTTCAAATGTCCTTTGAAAGACAAAAGCCTGGTTTTCCCTCTCTTCTCCAGAACTGCAGAGACAGATTGAGAACCCAGAATCACAGTGGCTTCAAATTAGAGCTGATGCATTGAAATAAAGAACCAAATGTAAGAGCAGGACAGCTGTATACACACCTCCACCAAAACCTGCCACTGAGACCCTGTCTGTAAACCAAATCAAGTGTCAGAGTTTGGGCTTTTTAGGTTTTCTTATGACAGGCAAAGATAACAAAGTCTTAAAAGATCATAGTAAAAGAGGATGAAGCACTTTAATATAAGCTTATCTACAAAGCTTGAAAAACAGATAGAATGCTGGCTCAGTCACTATTCAGCATCTCAAGCCAGCAGGCAAGGTGGGTACCAGGAATCACATCAGCTGCATGACTGCAACAACGAAGAAAAGCAAGAAAAAGGGGAAAAAATACTAAGAGAAAAGCAGAGATCTGACACACTCATCCGTTTTGGGAACTTCTGCACTAAGTAAAGATAAGAGCCTGTATTAATCTTTACACGGGTGCCCCCACAGCTCTTCCTCTCTCCCTTCAGTGTTGTTATGAAGGCGTCGATTTGCAAAAACGTGCCCCTTAAATCAGGCTCTGCCTGCTGGCATCTTTACAAGACACTAGAACCAGAATGGTTGGTAATCTTTCAGCTCCTTTTTTTCCAAGGAGAATACACTCCTTGGAACACTCCTCACATCCTTTTTAGCATAAATATTAAATACAGCTCACAATTAATGGAGGTGAATCCATACTCTAAAACTAAAGCCAGCAGATCTAAATATCCAAACCATAAACACATCATTTGGGCCTTGAGAAACACAAGGCTGAGAGGAATGAAATGGAGAGGAGAGAGCCCAGAAAGAAGCAGCCAGGCTCAGTCCTACCTGTTAGCTCAGGACTTTCAGGTGTGTGTTTATTACACATCATTCCTGTGTACAAGACAAGAAGCAGACATCTGAGTAACAAACGAGACCAGGTGCTGGCTTTTTTTTTTTTTGTCTTTTTTTTCCCTAAAAAATATCTTCAAGACTCTGTCATTGGTATGCAAAAAATACCAGGAGAGTAAGTACAGTAATTACAAAAAACATTGCAGGCTTGTTCCTCTGCTGGGGTACAGGGTGTTAGTTGCAGGGGAAGAAGAAGAACCCAACCAAAACCCTTGGAAGAGTCAATCTCAGCAACGTCAGACGTCCAGAGCTTTGTGTTGTGATTTCCCTTTGGGTTTTATGAGCTACTGACCAGTTCCAGATTGTTCCTGTGTCTGAAGTTCATGCTGGCTGTCCCTGCCTTCTATGATGTGTCGATGACAAATATTTTCTGGTGCTTGGCAAGGAGTCTTTGCTTCCTGATGCAATTATTGGCCAAGACAATCTCGACTTTGACTCCTCAGCAGATGATGCCCAGCTCTATCTGCTGCTCCCAGCTGAGGTTGTCATCCTGGCAGTAGAGCTGTCAAGATGCCCGACCAGAGCACCGTGATGGACAAGCATGAAATTGCTGATGGTGATGTCAGCTGCCTTCCTGGGGTGAATTTGATTTTCTGATCACCCCAGTGTATCGCTGTCAAAAGCAATAACTTTGTGGCCACCTGATCCAGACTGTCCTCATTATTCTACTCACACAGGCAAAATTAAAAAGGTTTGCTTGCCTGTGTAATATTGCCATGCTGTTATGAAACACGTGTTGGTTCATCCAGACTTTTTCCTGCACGCTTGCTTAGAAACACAGTTATGATGTTTAAGATAATAGTAAGGTAATTTTTAAGCCAGTGCCATTTTCAGTACTCCACAAATTTATGGACTGACAAAACATTGTGTTGACAAATTTGCAGGAAATTGGAGGAGTTTCAACAAGAAGAAGTTCTGGCACCCAAAACAGGAACAGAAACAGTTTGGGGCCAAGTGCATTAGCCATGGTTTTGCTGTGGGCATTGGTGTTACCCATGCTTGACACTGAAATGTCAAGTGAGATGTGCTCCAAAGCAGTTGTGCTGATCACCTCCTGACACACTCTCTCCAAATTACTTCCCAAATTACTTCAGATTTCCCGTCACAATACTAGAAATCATCTTGAAGAGAAAACAGGGATTGTGTAAAGATGTGATCTATCAAACCTGCATCATTTCCTTATTCAGGATCAGAGCATCGTTCGGGCTGGGTCTGGTTTGGAAACACCAGCTCTGTGTCCTCTCCATCTGCAGTGAGCCAGGTCTGAAGGAGGCAGCAGCACAGGGGTGACACTGCCAGTGCCATCAGCAGCTTTGGGAGGACACCAGGAACACTGTCAGTGGGCAAATAAAAGCCACCAGCACTTGAATGGGCATCAGCTCCCATGGCAGGGGATGCCCAAGGGGAAGCAGCACAGCACAAGCACTGTCCCCCTCCTTTAGTGAGGCATTCAGCTCTTTGAGAAGACAAACAAAACACAATCAGCAGGTGATAGCTGTAACCTCTCCAAGATGGGTCTGTCTGGAGGGCAAAATACAATTTGCTGTGTTGATCAACTTCCACCTGGCTGGGAAATGAGTGTGCATTGGCTGCAGCAAGGAGTTCCCACAGTTCTGTGGGGCTTCTGCTTAAATTAATGGCTCCACTCTAGAAACTTCACCTAATTAAAGGTGTTTTCTTTAACCCTGAGTGACATAAATCAAATAGAGGAGAAGTCCAAGTTAGAAGCCCCTTTCCCAGGATCCACCAAGCTATGCTGAACGGGGCAGGGGCTGCAGAAGCTCAGTGATTTTGTGACCAAGTACAAATTTTGCTGTCACCTGAGAAAGCAAAACCTGCCTGGTTATTCACTGTGCTACCCCTGCCAGGAGCTGAGCTCAGGAAACTCACTGCTGGATTAGGCCCTATAAAAAGGAAGAAATGTGGAGTGCTAAAGGTGACAAATACAAGAATAAGTGACCTGAGCTGCTGATGTTGCTTGACTATTAATGGACAACAGGGAGCAAAAATGCTTTGGAAGCCAGGCCAAGTACTTCCTAACCCAGCAGTGGGACAGATGGATGCTGGAGCACTATGGCATTTGCATTGGGAAGCTGACCCCAACACTCAAGACTTTACACTGAGCCTGTCTTACACAGCACCTTACAGATGAAGCCACATGTGTGATCCCACCTAGAATCCGTAAGGAAGTCTAGAAAAGATTTATTTTGCTGAAGATTTTATTCTAAAACAGCCATTGAGTGGCAAAGAATCCCAAATGCAAAAGAGTGCCCAACAAAGCAAGAAAGAAACATCCCAGAGCTATTGCTACAGATAAAATAGACAAAATACAATCAACACAGCTGTAGTGTTGAGTTTTTCAACACTCCAGTGGTGTGCAGGACACACACCCTGCCCAGCCCTGTGCCAGCTCTGGAGCAGGACCTCAGGAAGTCCCCCAGCCCCATCCCACTCACCCTGGTGCAGAACCAATCCCCCCCATCCTTCCTGCCAGCTGCCCAAGCCTGTCCCCAGCAGATGCCCAGAGCCCGGGCAGGCATTGGGCACCTCGTCGGCACAAACCTCCCTTTCCCAACACGGATCTAACTCTTCCTAATAATGATTTATCATCTCTTCTGCTGTATTCTTCAAAGCAACTCTGCTGTTCAAGGTGAACCTCTCCGTAAGTGGGACATCACAGGATGTCGTGCAGCTGCTGCACTGTGCCTTGGATCAGCTCTGAATCCCAGTTTCCAGACGCAGAAAATCCACTGAACCTGAGAGCCTGCCATGCACGGCCAGCCTGCTGACCAGGATTTAATTAGAAGGAATCAAAGCAACCTAATTATTCCAAGGGACTGTTTTTGGAACTACGCCTCAATTTGAAAAACAGAAATCTGACAAAGCCTTGTGAAGAAATAAGTTACTAAAAGCCAAGGAGAAATGAAACCAGCAGCTTCAGGGAGGCTGCATCCTGCCTGAGGCTGCGTGTGTCCCAAGGACACTGCTCAGAAAGGTCACTGCTCCAGGGAAAGGGCAGAAGGTTCCCAAATGACAGGAAAAATGATGCAGGACAGAGAAACACAACTAAACACTGTATATAATAATAATAACAACTCCTACTACTACTTTCTTTATACCCACTGATTTCTTTTCAATTAACTTCATTACTATGGACTTGTCATGCTGCTTTTATTCCCACATTTCTCTTTTGCTATAAATGACACTAAGCTGGCCTACTTCCAAGGCTTCTGATGTTGAAGCTTTTTCAGTGAAAAACTACATACTTCATTCATAATAAAAATACTTTGTTCTTTGGTTCATTCAAAACACTTATTAATATATCAATCTTGTGATTTACTGTGATTTCATTTTAATACTTACTAAAACACATCCATTTTCTTGCATCAAAGAAAGATTTAGGATCCTGAATTTACACTGGCTTTGGAAACCCATAAAAGAATAGAAAATTTAGAAATGCAAAAGAACACTTTTATTTTTGCACAATTTCACAACAAATGAGCAATCTACACAGGAAAGAATTATTTAATGAGCAGTAGAATCAAGCCAAAATTTCTCCTACTTTGCTTTTCATGTCTGGAATTTCTATCACCTAGCAGGATCAATCTCTTTCTGAAGGTTTGGATGTTATGGAGTTTTCTCTCCCTTCCCACAGGGAGCTGTTACACAGCAGTAGGAGTTGGATTCAGGCTGCAGCCTGCTCCTCAGCTGATCAGGAGAATAACAATTTCCTCAGGAAATCAGTCCAAAATCTATTCAGTCTTTGGAATTCATGCAGCAACATGCTCTGCACTTCCCCACTACCAGCATTTGTTTAAAATAACCCTTATGACATCAACAAAAAGCATGCCTTGCAATAAATCTGGATGCTTTTCTCTTAGGGCTCTCTGACAGCTTATCCAGCAGCAATGTACCTGGGCTCGTGCAGCTTTGTTCCACATCCAGCCCCCCAAAAAAAGACACCAGCAAAATCTTAGCAAGAAAGAAATCCTCTGTGGGCAGCACAAGATCTGCTGTCACTCCCAGCTGGCTGTAGAGCCAGGAAGGGACAGTGGTGTGACAGGTTTGCCCCAAAATACCCAGCAAAATTCAGTCTAGCAGAGAGGTTGGCAGGAAGCCTGCAGCCTCCCAGAGGGTTTCCTGAATTTCTCACCACTTGCACTGCTGTTCATTCCTTGTGCCTGCACACACCAGTGCCACGCCGGGCTCTGCTGCACAGGCTGCAAGACATGGGAGCAGAGAAGTAAAGAGCTGCAAGAGCACATTATGTGGGAACTCCAGAGATCAATTCTGCAATGTAAGGAGGGGTTTCAATTTATACCTGCTACCAATCAATCATAAATTCAATTGCCTGTAAGCCCAAGCTGAAATGACCACAATAACTCTTGTGTTAGAGACATGCATGCAAATACAAAATATACTGAACAATATCCACATGGATTTCAGGTTTTTAGCCATTTGAATTTTAGGTTATGGGCACATGAAATTACCCTTATGTAAATTCATGAGGATTAATCACAGATGATCAGAAACTGCATAGGTAAGTACAAGGGAGCATGCCAGAAATCCCAAATTGATGTTACAAGCAACAGCTTAACCTGGCTAATGCAGGCCACAAAAAATACATTCCTGCTAAAATGCCTAGTTATTGCTAACTTGAAAAATAATAATTGCACTGAAGACATCCTATAACTTACAGATATTTAAACTGAAATTCAAAACTAAGCCACGAGCAGTACTCCTGCAAGTCTTAGGCAAGTCCTCTGTAGATATTTGGTTGCATTGAAACAATCCATCTCAACCTCCCACACACCAATATATTCAACAGCAGCCCAGGACTTAAACAGCTTAATTTGCTAGATGGCTGGGACAAAATGCATTACTAGAGCCAAGCTGTAAGGGTGGAACATTTATTCACTTGGATGTAGTCAGCAGTGTAGGGACTTTTCCTTTCCTCTGCAGTCTTTGACCTTGCTCTTAAGTCCAATGTGAAATGAATTCCAAACTACCTGACCCTCGTTCTGTGGATTTAGTATTCAACAATACTTCTAAAATTCACCTTTGAGCAGTCTGCTCATGAGAACTGATGTTGACAGGGAAGACAAAAAACTCTGAATATCTGCTGCAGCAGACCCAGGAGACAGGCATGTTTCTCTGCAATTACAAGCTACTACACACCAGAAGTTTGCTCCAAGATTTACAGAAATTCTACCCACCAGCCTACCTTGTATGGTAGAAATCCCTCCCTCTCTGTTCAAGTAAAAAAAACATGCAGCATAAATAATTGTTTGAACAAAGGGAATCATAAAAGAACTTAAATCTGCTCCTCATATGCCAGGTCCCTACCCTCAGCCTGACACCAGTTTGATGGTTCACATCACAAAATGCTCCAGCAGGGTTTGAAGCACACACCAGGACACATCCCTAAAACCTACTCAGTCTAACTCCTGAGCAACAGTACAATTTCAGCACTATCCCTTCTCTGTATCCTCTACTTTTAAGAGTTTTTAAAGATGCTCTATGTTTTGCACAGAACTCTGATGCCTATTCAGAGAGCAGCTCTGCTTGTCCAACACAGCACTGTGTGCACGTCCACCTTTGCAATGACAGAATCCTTGCCCAGTGGGTTCTCTGTGGTAGTTCCCTGATAAAAGAGCATCAGGGTGGATGCAAATGGATCTGCAGAAGGCTCCTCCCAGTCCCCAGGGATTCACTGCTCTCCATGGAGCACAAAGACAAGGTATTTTTAAATAGGTCACAGAGAGGCTGGGTGGTAATTACAGAAAAACATTAATCAGATTTGAGCAGAGCTGCTCATCTCTTTCCAGAAGCCTCTCTAGTGTCACATCTTTCTTTACATCTTAGGACAAACCAACATTAAGAGTACAATGGTCATATGAGAAAACCCTAGAATACACAAACCTGGATTGTCTGCCAATCCTGGCCTCATTTTGATGATGAAATACAAAACAGAGAGGAAATCTACAATATGTGAATGGATCTTATTGTCAGAAGACTATGGAAAGCAAAGCAGGAGAAAGCACAGTCACTGAATGACTGCATTCAAATAGGATTCTAAAATTAGTAAGAGTTCAGATGCTGGGTGATAATAGCAAAGGAAATGCATTTTTGAGGCAGTCAAGGCAGCCCCTCCGTGGCAAGGGGGGGCCCAGTGCTTCTGCAATGAGCTGGAGGCAGTGATGGGAAGGTTCCTCATGCAGCTCCCCTGCCAAGCAGCCCTTGGTGAACGTGGATCTGGGGGAGTTCACCAGCTCACTCTTTGCAGCTTCTAGGGGAGCTCTTTCAAATGTGCAGAATTAGTGGTGGGGTGGTCTGGAGCCCTGTCCTGCCCTGGGCAGGTCTGCTGGAGCAGCCCGGTGATTCTGAAGGCTGCCACTTGTCAGAGAGATACACTGACCTCAACAGCCACGGTCCTGCATCATTTTTGTAATAAAATGGGAAGAAATGTTGTTTGCTTACAAGTTAAATGTCCTTTTCATAGTGGTTCAAACTTACCTTTCTAGACTTAAGCAATAGTTCCCCTTTGCTCCATCTCCTTCAGTCAAGGTCACTCCTGCCCTACTGTGTTCGAGAATTCTGCAAGATGCCAAGACCCAGAGGATTTTCCCACTAAACTGATTTTGCAAGTTTGTTGACTTGGTTCCAGAATGCCAGATCACTGCTGATCTGCAGTGCATGAACAGTTCAGTTAACAGAACAGCCTAATGCCACTTCCTTGTCTTTACAGCTTCTGAAAACACTTTTTCACATCAGTTCACACCTGTGACTATTTTTTTTTTCCTTTTTGTGCCTCATTTTCCATGACAATCTCAGAAATCAGTAGTAAGTATATTACCACTGCACTTCTGCAGTTTCCACTTTCTTTTTAGTCCTCATTAAGAGATTTATCAGATTAATTTTTTTCCTCACCACTAAAAGAATTCAGACATGCATTCCACCCAGACCGAGCCCCAGAATTGCAGCAGGGAGCTCTGCACTTGTACAGCTTACTCTCAAATCCTTTGTATCATTGCTATTGATTTTTTTTGTGTACAGGTGGTACAGCTACTCCCAGATGAAGGCAGTCACATCAGCAGTGCCTATGGATACACTGCTAGAAGTCAGGCTGCAGAACTCCAGGGAACTTTATGCAGTGGTTTAAGATGCCAAAACCTCCCCAGCTGGTCATCACTTTCCCTCTGGTAGAAGTGCCCTGAAGAAAGGTTTTCTTATGCTCTGCAGAAGAAAATAGGTGGCCCAGTTCAGGTTTTTCAGCACAAAAGAGAGTAGCTTCAAGGCAATGTCTCTTTGTTGAGAGACTGGTCTTTCAACTGAGACAACTCTTTCAACTGAGACCCTGCTCTTGAGCTCTCCCCTGCCAGGCTCTGCCGGGGATGAGCAGGAGCTGAGCTGCAGATCACCCTGAGAGCAACCAAAAGGAAAACTACAACTCAGAAGCTGCTTAATTTGCCCTATTTTTCTTCATATTCAGAAGACATAAAGCGAGTTCCATAATCTATCATCCTTACAACTTGTGTTTTTCTGGCTAAACTCACAGTTCTTCTGGAGGCAAAACCAGCCATGGCTGACAGTCAGACTCAGAATGGTACTGAGACAATTTTCTGGAGAGAATGAGACAACGAGTGACTGTTTCTGGCAATTTTACTTGTTGACCTGTCTTCTGTGACAGACACTTTTTCTGGAAAAAAAAAAAAGCTGGTTTATGCTGAAGCCAGTTGATCTTCAACAAGACAGCAAAGGATTGATACAGCAAAATTTTGCAGAGCCTGAAGTAGCTGCCAAACTCAAGAGGCTGTTGGGAAATAAAAACCAGCAAACATTGTCCTCTTAGGAAAACCTGGTTTTGTTAAACAAGGTCACAATGTCTTCTTATTTTTTTTTTCTTCAGTTTTTGTTTCAAGTTCCTACATCTGCAGAGCAGGGACACCAAGTAATAGTTTTTCCATTTTTCCTTTTCCCCCTTGGAATTCTAAAGTATCTCTTTTGCAGAAGCAATTAGTATTTGCTGTTGTTTTAAAGGAAAAACCCTACAGAAATAAAGGAAAAGTATGACTCACTGAGAGACCAATAATTAGGTCATGTGTTCAATTAGTTTTCATGCTTAGCTCGTTACTCTTTAGGAAATACTCAACCTTTGATGTGCAGCAAGCAACTTAGTAATTAATTAGGCAGAGGGAAGCAATGCAAGGAATGAAACCTCACAAACTGTATCAAAGCCCAGAGATATCTAATGAGGGGAACAACAGCATCAACAGAAAACATGCACAAAAAGGTAGAGGCTCTAAATTATCTGTTTCAAGTATCTCGGTTGCACTTCCTTTGAAATTAAGGGAAAAGTGTTGGAAAGCAGACTTAGAAGAAAGGAAGGAAGAGCCTCTTTTGCTCAGAAAAGCCTCCCTGCTTCCTTGAAGGCTTGTCACAGAAAGTACAATTTACCTGTATTGTATGAGATGTCTCCTCAGAGACCATCAGTCACTGGTGGAGTGCAAGCTGCAAGAGGCTTCACACACCATGGCAGTGGATTAGAAAAAAAGGATCAGGAAAACCTTTTCTTTAAAAACTGGCATAGGTAACATGTCCATTCAGGTGGAGCTATAATGAAACACTCACTACTAATTCCATTAGACAATCAAAATAGTGAAGGCACCAGCCTTAGCAAGAGGACTGGAGAGAAGAAAAAGGAAGACAGCAATCTGGCACTTTAAGAAAAAAATCCCAACCAATACTGTAACTATTTCATTGAGGCAAGTAGGTCTGAGGGGAAAAAACTCTTTGGGATGCAACATCTAAAGGTGTTTGGTAGTGCTGGTTATGGCAAGGAGACTCCCACACACTCCCTGGAGCTACTGGCCTGGAAGGAGAGGGACAATGGGGAAATGGATGTTGCACAGGTGACAAATTACAGACCTTGCTGTGGTTAAATTGTACAGGGAGGCACAAAACTCTCACACTCCATTAAGTTACTTACCAGAGGATGCAAAAAGGCCCAAATTCCATAGAAGAGTTGACTTTCAACTTGAAGTAAAGGTCTCTGTACAAAAGTAACATCCCACTAAAACAGCTGAGAGTGATTCACACCTCTGCACCCTCTCTGCCTCACCTCCAAATCTCTGAAAGTCCAGGGCCCAACTCTTTGTACCCTCACATTTGTTTGCACCAGTCTTCTTTCCCACAGCAAACTGGGCAGCAGTGGTTCCCATCCCATCCCTACAGCCCCTGGCTCAAGCAAATCCTCCTCCAGGAGCTGGGCTCCTCTGCTCCACTCCTCCAGCATTAACAACACACTTCATGAGCAACAGAGGAACCTGAGTGCCTCTGAAACAGCTTTCTTAACCTCACCTCTACTCAGGAAGAGTTATGAATAGCAGTTTTTGACCCTCCAGTGGCAGGACTGGGAAATAAAGAACAGCATTGCCAAAAAAGCCACTCAGTTTCATTTGGAGTAATAGAAATCACAACAGAAGTGTCAGAATAATTGAGTGAAACCAGAGAAAGAAAAAAAGAAAAAGTCCTAAAGGTTTTCTGGTTGATTTAGAGTTAAAGAAAGAAACTGGTCAAGAGTCACAGCCAAAAAAAAAAAAAAAAAAAGGAAAAAAATCTCACATTTCATGCAAATTTAATAAGCATAAAGCTCCAGCCTGCTCCATACCAGGTCCTGACCCACCTATCACTCAGCCTACAGATCTGCCTTTGGTTCCCCAGCCCTCAGGAACACAGGAATGGAAAGGAAGACATCTGGTTGCCCAGGAAAGGCTAGAAGGAATGAGATGCCTTGCATGAGAAATGGGGAGAAAAGAAGAAAGCCTGGCACCCTTCTGAGAACAAAGCCAGGAGGCACAGCCCCACCTCTCCTCATGCTGCAGTCACTGCTTTACAGGAGGTACAACTGGTGCTTTTTGTACACAAGTACTGGAGGCCAGCTCAGAGAACTCCAGCCCAGAGGATGCAGCAAAACACCCTCCCCAAGCATCTCACAAGGAAAGGAGCAGCAGAAAGCTGAGTAACAGCTTCATCCTCTCACCAACCCTTCAGCCCCAGCCCTGCAGAACGTTACAGCAAAGAACCTCAGTCCCAGGCTCTGTTGATAAATGGATGTAAACTGGGACTTAAGTAACAGGAACTTCTGCTCATAAAAATCCCCACCAGCTACTGCATCTCCATAAACCATCCCACTGCAGCAGCACTCAGAATTCACAGTCTATTATTCCAATTCTCAAAGTCTGATGACTTTTAAACTGAGGAAAGTTCCTGCCTCTTGAATGGCATAGCACACAATGCTGCCAAGAAAACTGAATTTGCACCCAGACAACTTCCTGCCAGCACAAGCAAAGGAGTTCTCTCCCTGGTCACTTACTACAGCACTGCACTCAACACGGGCAGCATTCTGCAAAGGCTCAAAAAGGAAAATGAGAAGCAGAGAAATACCATTTCAATGCCATCAATTTCTTCTCTCAATGTTTGACATACAGACCATGTAATGAATCTCCAACAGAAATTTAATTACCCAAAATAAAATGAAGTGATACAAGGTGCTGTCTCAGCTCCAGTCTCTCCTTTTTCCCAGTGCCTTGCCACACTCTTTAACCCAGGTCCTGTAACCACCAAACCCCACTTCTCCTCTGCTCCCCCCTGACCCATCAGCTCCCAGATTCCCCCTGCTGCAGGGAAGGTTTTTCCCCTCCAACCAGGATGGGCATTTTGGGGTCCTGTGCTCTTCACTTTCACTGCCTTTCCCTCTGATCATTCTCAGCTGCTTAAGCAGCCCCTTTTATCTCCTCTCACTGACCCTGCTTTCCAGATTACTCTCAGATAACCCCTTCCCTGCCCAGTGGCAGTCACACCTCATGGTAACAGTAGAGATTTATTTTTTTCCTTTTCACTTTTTCACTAGCACCTAAATTACCTTTGCACTGAATTGCAAGAACTCTCACTTGTTCAGAAGATTCTTTATAAAGACAGCTAAAGCCTTCAGCCTTGTCATCTCCTACTCTCAAATTTTCATTTGAGAATTGCAGTGAGATGACTGAAGATTGTCTAACTGCAGCATTTTGCAGATGAAACAACAACTGAAGTGTTTCTGATACCTGCAGCACACGAGCTTATATAGCTACATAACAATAAAGTAAAGTCTTAAATTTAATCAGAAGAAATACTTCAAGCAATGGCAAGCTGATAAATTATTTAGAAAGGGGCTCAATAAGACCTGGAAGGAAATATTCATCAGCTGTGCAGCCTGGGAGATTTCAGGAACAAAGAATTTTCATGCCTACCCTTTTTAAGGCTTTTTCAGCTAAGCTATTTGTATTTAACAAAACCAGGCATCTATTTGAACAACATCCTACAAATTATCAGCAGACAAGGGCTGTGCTGGTAAGTGATGGCCCAGGACCTTCCCCACAGAGTTAATTACTGCCAGGATCCATTGACCAGCAGCAGCACCACTGGGTCCAGGCACTGCCAACCATCCAGACCCACACTGACACCCAGGAATTTTGGCTATTTCCAAAGATTTTAATGATTTGGTCTTTTTTTTCAGACTGCCTAGTTTTCCCCAAAATCATCTCCCTTCCATCAGTTCTTCAATCACCCCAAAACACTGAGAAATAGACAAAACTAGATGTATTAGTATTTATATGAAAGTTCTAGGAAATTCAATAATGTTCCTATTGGTTTATTGCAGATGGCACATCAACTTCTCTTTATTACTGCAGAAAACTCAAGAGCCCTGCAGAGTGCAATAAAACAGTACGTGTTTAGCTTTGCAATGTTTCAAAGGACTGTGATTTACTGTTAGGAACCAGGCACCTTGCACACAAACATCAGAGCTCAGTAATTGCCTCATGTTTTGTGCAAACTCTACAAGGCAGCGTGAGGTCAGCCCACACAGGTACCTGCTGCTTCTGGAAGCCTGTCCCTCATCCCTCACTACTATGGGCCCTGCCATTCAAGAGTGGAGAAAAAGATGTTTCACTCTCCTATTTGATTTTAGACACTATCTGGATTTTCTGCCAAATTATGGGGCTGACAGAGAACGATTTAAAAAACTGCCAGTGTACCACGAGGAAAAACTCAAATCCCCATGTGTTAAACACATACATACATGGGCAAGTCCTCCTTATATAAATGTATTTACAAAACACTTCAGAAAAAAGCATACCCCCAGATTGAGCTTTGTAAACATTTAACCACTGAAACCTGCAAGTCTCCTTCAGGTCATACATTCAGCTTTTACTGAAAGATAAACTAAATTTTATTCAATTAATCCTAAATAAGGGAGCAGGGATCAAAGGCAAGAGGTAAAGAACACTACAAGCTATATTTACATTCAAATTGCTCTGAACATATTATTATTTCCACCAAGCTTGAGTTAGAAAGAGGAGGGACCCTGCACACATGCAACAAACTCCTTCACAAGCTGCCTGTAACAACACACACCAACCTTTTTGCAGGGAAAAATATTCTCAACGGTGTCTGGCAAAAGAAAAGCTCATATTTACTGCTACAAAGGTAATCTGAAAGCCACCTGACCTTTATTGGAAGGTATTTGCCCTTCATTTAGGAATGGAAGCCCCGGGGGAAAATTCCAAAGAAGCCCAGTTCTGTATCTGCCCCAGGAACAGGGACATTCAGACCCAAACAAAACACCAGCAGTGACAATATCTGTATTGATTTTATAAAGAAATAAAGTAACCCATAACAGTCTAAATAGAAAGACTGGTTAAAAATATCTAAAGGCCTCCTCAACCAGTCATCCTGTTCAGAGGGCAGGAAAATCCCAGTTACCTGCCCAAGTGCTGACCATACCCTTAAACTATACCCTGACAGACAGCACAGAGACACTCTGTAGGTTGTTTATACATTAAATAAGGTAATAAGGACTGTCAGCAACAGCAGATACAGTCCTGGTGCTGACAGAAATGCACATAATTATTACTACTGAAGACAACCTAAAAAGAAGAGAAGCAACAATGTCTCCTCAAAAACTAATGACCAGATCACTGTGCACATGGAAAAAACCAAATCTATAGAAAGGGTCATTCAGTAAAGTTGCTGCCCCTGTTTGGGTGACACATTACATGCTTGTAATGACAAATTTATGATTTAGTAGTTGATGGCCCAGGTGCTTTGAAGAGGAATGTTTTGACCCAAACTGCCTGGAGCATACAGATGAGGACCTGAACATACTGGGGCACAGTAGCAGTGAAGATGATTCCACAGTTTGGTTTTTGTACCCATTTGAAAACCACCCCAGACTTCAAATTTCATTCCTTAGATCTTTCTGTAGCTTATTTACTGAGATGCATGAAGCCATGGACACTGAAATACCCAGAAGCAAAACACTTCCCCAGTGAGAGGAAATAAACAGTCAGTAGCTTGTAGGTTCCTGTCACTCCTGCTTTGTGTTACTCCAGCCAAAACATCCCTTTTCAAAAAGGTGTACACACCTTACCTTGTAGCTGGAATCAGCAGTTACCAAAGCACTGAAATGATGTTTTACAACAAACCCAACAGCCTTCCTCAGCTACTAACTTACAGCATTCATTTGCTCCAAACGTGTTCCAGTACTGGTGAGTGCTGGGACACAGAGTTCTGAGCTACCTGAGGCCAAACACATCTTTACAATGAGAAATTATAAACTCAGAGTGGAAAACTTCACAACACCTCAAAAACACAACCAAGTCAGAAGAACTTAGATTTAGAAAACCACTGTAGGAGTTGGTACTTTGAACAAATTCCCAGACACGACCAAAGGAAGTGCTGCCCAAGAGGGGCACTGGCTGGAAAGCTCTCAGTGTGACAGCTTGTAAGAAGTTATTCACAGTGATGATGAAGGAAGCAACAATTGCTGCAAGACCACCAGGCCGTGTGACAGACACGCATCCCAGTTTTCAGTCCTTATTGGATGTTCTTGTGAAGCAGCAGAAGAGGGGAAGCCCAAGGAATACTTACTCGTGGCTGCCAGTTTTCATACTGCTTCTGTAAATTTGCACCAATCGTTTCCAGAGCTTTTTGGGGACCCATTGACAGAGGATCTAAAAGACACAAAACAAATGAGATTTTTTACCACAACTGAATCATTCAGCCTGACAAGAGGCAGGAATTGATCTACAGGCAATTTAAACCTTTAGCTACTCCAAATTACGTTTCTGTAAAACCCAAGTCAACAACCTGGGCAAACCAAGCCTGTATCACAGCATGAACACCACCCAGCTTTGCAGAAGGAAGAAGCCAAAAGCTTTCCCCACTTTCCCTCTCCAGTGTTCTGCTTGTGAGAAATTGTTTAATAATACTTTAATGCAGGTTCCTTTCACCCAGTCAGCTTCAAAACCATAAGCACTGCATCCTTCATGGATGTACGTGGATGCAGTACCCAAAAATTATTCCCAAATTTTCATACAAGTACAAATTAAATACCATTAAAGATTAACCAAAACTGGAAGATTTGGAAGGTAACAAAGCAGTTTTCTTTTGAAAGACAGGAGAAGCATAACAACAGTTCTTTCTTTTAATATCGAATAAAAGCTTCTGTAGTAACTAATGCCAAATACTTAAATTGGTGAGATGGTTGATGACAGACATTTGCTCTTGATGAATGGAAAATCCTGCTTATTTGCTTCCATTGCTTACTGCTTCAGAGACCATATGTCATTTGTAATTTTGAAGTTAATTTCATCACTAGATAATTACAACCATCCATACATACTAATACAATTTCAGCCTATGTGCTCTATTCAAAAACCACGGCCATGTAATTGACACTATAACAAGTTTCAAAAAAAAAAAAAAAAAGCAGCTAATATCTCACAATTTAATTCTTATTTTTAAAGCATTAAAGCAAATCAATACATTTATTTTTAAAAAATCTTTACAAATATACTGTCATGTACTGCGTAGAAATAAAGTATAATCAAGTAAGATGAAAGCAGGACCCTGTGAGTCATTTTTCTTAGATGAACAAACACGAGGATACTGTTTGAATCTCAGTACATTTCTGCACAAACATTTCAGATGAGGTGAGGATACTATTTACATTTTCCCAAAATAACCACAACCAGTAGGAAGCTGCCTGAGCTGCAGCTGCTGCTCCAAAGCCCCTCTGGAGCTGTCTGCAGGACAGAACCAGCACCCCCTGCCCTCCCTGACACAGCTTTTGGAAGCCCCTCTGGGCACTGCAGCAGTTCTGGTTGCTCTGAGCAGTCCCCTGAGATGCTGCAGAGCCCCCCCAGCTGTGCATGCACAAGTGTGCACACTTGTCCTAACACATTTGTTAATTAATATGCCATTAGTTACTGCTCAAATTCTAAAAAGGAAACAAAAAATAGCCTAAAGACATTTTTTTCCCTTGAGGACCAAACCAAACTTCAGAAAAAGAAACTGAAAATACTTCAGGTGCACTTGGGCAGCAGAGGAAAGGAGTCCATGGCCTCTGCAGGGCCTGCAGAGCCATTAGCATTGCTAACAATACCCCTTGTACAAAAATAAAGCACACCAGTGCCATTCCATGAGCCCAACAATGAAATAAACTATCTTCCTAAATACACCACAGGCACTGGATGAGGTTTCAGCCTCCCCAGCCAGGATACCCTGGGGACAGGAAGCTCTCCAGATGTCAGCTAAGGCTTAATTCTGGAGAAACTCAAAACACCTGAGCTGTTCTGAGGGTGCACCTGGAAGGTACAGAAAGAATCACAAGCAGGTTTTGTTGGAGGTGTGCTGGCTGTTTGTTCCCTGAGTGCACAAGCTGGTGATCTCAGCTCAGCTGTGAGCAGCAGCACTTGCACCAAAATGATTCCCACACTTGCTTGCACACCTGGTGAAGACATTGTGTTTCCACTACACACACCATGAGCTTCTCTTGAGACTCTTGTGCAGAATCAGGAGTGGTTTTCCAATTACCTTTTTGAGAAATTTAAAGTTGGCTGACAATAGAAATGATTACTTGCATATATACACACATTAAGAATTTAATTAAAAAACTGCACTCAGGATTCTCTTTGTTGATGATAATCACTGATAACTTCATTTTAATGACTCTGTAATGCTCCTCATTCTCTTTGCTCTCTACTCATGTATCAATGAGAAATGAGAGCTGTTCCCCCTACTGAGCAGACATTTTGTTAGTGCATACTCATGGCTTTTAACTGCTTTAAAGTCATCAGTATTTTTAGGTTAAAACAATGAGACTCTATGATTCATAAAGAAGGTAAGGCAAGGATAGAAATCAGATGATCTCCAAGTTTTTAAAGAAAAACAGTTAGTGAAATAATTAATTTCCTTCTGCAGCCTATCACAAAGCCCAAGGTTTAGGATGACAGTGCAGGTTACTGACTGAAGACTGATCACTTTTGATTCCTAGATAAAAACCAAACCTCTCTCAGAAAGCTCTCTGACACCAGGTATTTCTTCCTAATACTTTCAGATCTGTCTCATGATGATAATGTGTCTGGATCTCCAAAACTGAGGGAACTTTTCCTTTCTTAACAAAAAAATCCTCAGGAATTTAGTCCTACACTGCCTCAAAGTAACCAGCCCAGGTGGTGGAATTGCTGCTAAGACATCCTTGGGAATAATTCCGAGTCTTCTGAATTTATGATCCCAACTCAAGGAGCCCCAGAGCAGCCACCCTGACATGCCATAAAGTCCATTTATTTTACATAAACTTATTTCTCTGTTCTTTGAGGCAGGGTACTTTTAAGCCTTTGCAGATCACAGTACTGAGGATGTTACTGCTCAGAGATTTCCTTAGATTTTATAAACCTGCAACAATTAAAAGATAGTTAAATAGCCATTTAAAAGATATTTTTTCCCTGTGCTATCTCATTTTAGAATAAAACAAGAGAGATTACCTATGACAGAGTTAATAAACTCGTGGCACTTCATGAACTCATGCAGGCAGAGTGAACTCAGATGCCACACTTCCCTTTGCTCATTTCCTAGTTTTAAGTCCAGGAAACACAGGACTTCAGGACATGCTGTAACTCAGTATTTGTAAGCCTACAGCTAACTGGAGATTGCAGTTCTGCAGACTCACCAATCCAGCACTCCAGACGAGCACAGGGAGTTGTTTTCACCACATCAGGAGGGTCCACACCAACATTTAGGCACAAGACTAAGGCAACACTAACAGTCTTCATCTGCAAGACAGACAATGAAATGCTTGTTTAGTGTAGAAACAAAACCAGTTTTCACTTGTGTTGAAATTTTACCACTAGCATAACTTTTGAAGAGTTTCAAGAACTTTATCTGCTCTTTAACACAGACTATTTTAAGCAAGGCATGACTGACTACATTTTTCTTTTTTTTTTAAATAGAACTGTACTTAGGTTTTACATTTCTATTTTTATTATTATTTCCAGAGCCCATTCTTCTTTTAGAGACCATGGAAATGCACATCACTGGACTTATGCTACTCCTCTTAAATCAGTCATTGTCCAGCTGCAATACATCACTAAAACATGAGCAGATGCTATTCAGGGTGCTGATCACTATTAGAGTATGTCTGCTCTAGTATAAAACTAAAAGCATTACAAGAGGAAAATTCCCAAGTGATCAACCAAACCATAATAAAACCCTTAGTCCATTTTGGGTTTTTTTGCTTGTTTGTTTTGGGTTTTTTACATGTTAGTTATCCTGGATATTCTTATTTTAGGGGAACCCATCCTTTGCCTCCCCCTCCTGCTCTCTCCCACAGCTTCTGCTGCACCCTCACCCCACAGCTGTGGCCACAATGAGCACCATGAACACAGAACAGCCAAACCCATCCAGACCTTCCCCAAAAGGCTGCACTAAACCAGTGACTGAGCATGGTGGCCAGTTAAAGAAATTGTTTTAAAATTCCTGCTTCACACCTTTCTGCTCTAAACTCCCTCATTCCAACACCTAAACCTCCTGCTCACCCATTTCATTTCCCCTGCTTCAGTGGAAATACCAAATTACCTGGATACTGAAATAAATACCTATCACAACAGGCAATTCAAAACCTTTCTATTCCTTTTGAGAAGACAAGAGGAGATAAAGAAATAGCTCCACTTAGAAAACATCATCTTTCAAGATCATTATTTAGTATCACTTTGGCTGCCTTGCCTTTCCCATTTCATATATGTGACACAGTAAGAGGCACACAGCTCCTGGTGAGACTTCTGGTTTGACCTGCCTGGGCACTGGGCAAAGACCAGAAATTAACCACATTTAACAAAAGATATTAAATAGGTACCCCTTTACTATTACAAGCATCAGAGAAGTGTTATGTATTGTATCAACTATGTATGTTTGTTGAGAACATCAGTGCTCAGCACTACAACCTGGAGGAAAAAAAGAAAAACAAACCAAAAAAATCCCCACAAAACATCCCAGCATGAGAGACCTCCGTGCAGTGCCTGAGCTTTAAGCTGCACCCCAGGACAGCTCTTCAGGATGCTGCATCCCTTGCCAGGTCACACAGCCTCAGAAAGAGCATCCCTAGAAGTGATCACACGCTGGCAAACAGGCACTAAAAACCCAGAAGGAAGCAAAGAGAACCACAATACAAAATAACTTATTAGAAGTGAGAACGTAAAAATCACTCTTTCGAGAGAAAGTATCCTGCCAAGCAATCTTTTCTGTCCCATTTATTCAGTTTTTCCCATTGTGGTCTAATACTGCCTTGGTTTTCAGTATTTCACCAGTAACTCCTGGTCTGCAGCTCGTGCTGAACAGGCTGATATTTGTTTTCTATTCCCAAGTTCTGTGAATAAGCATTTCTGCTTGAAAAGAGACAGCAAACCAGTAATGAAAAGTAACAGCTGAACAGATCCCAAAGACAAATGGGGTCATTTCCCCTCTGCCCACCTCCCCACAAAGGAAGCAGAGCATTATACTTCATTACTGTTTGTTCTGCTAATAAAGAGCACATCTTCAACAGGAATCACAGCACGCTCACACTCCCCCCTCTGACTCCCACTCAACATCCATCTATGACATTGAATCATTACAGATCAGAAGAAAACCTGAGCCCAAGAAACTGAACAATGAGTTTCACAGTTCTGGACAGCTCTGGAACACACTAACAGACTCAGCAACGTATTTAAACTTCCTAACACAAGGAGCAGTAGAAGATTCTCATCTGTCACTAAGATGGTGGAAATTTTCTTTTCTACATTTCAAGAATTTATCCACCAGAATACATTTGAATGGATTTTTGTTAGAATTAAAAAGTGAGGCACAAGAACACTTGGAAAGCTTCCAGGAAAACCAATACCCAAAATGCTTTCTCAGCAAAGGTTCAAAATCAAATCCTTAGGAGCTCACACTGAAGCCTTTTCTCTATACAGTGTAATTTGTCTGTTAAAAAAAAACCTGGACACAATTCACAACTTTGTACTGCACTCAATATAAAATTATGTCATGGCTCTGGGTCAGAACTTGTAATACTTTAACTGCAAAATCCACTTGGCTGAAAAGCTCTTCCTGAGCAGTAATGGTACTGAACTTAGACCCCAAATCCATCAGGAATAGAAATGAAGAGTGGTAGTTCTGTGGCTAGTCATGAGAGAAGATGCTTATTAAAGCATTTGATATTAAAATTTACAAATGATATTAAAGATCTGGGAACCTGCAGAATATTTTTTTCTTGCCTCTTACTTCATTGAGACAAGACAGATTTGCAGATGAGGGAAGAGTAACATCACCCACAGGTACCTAAAACCAATTTTTCTTCAGTGGATCTGCCCTTTAGTGGGGCCAAATCCCAAAAGCAGCAGGACATGCCAGTCCTCTCCAGCTCACCTCTAACATTTGCAGTGTAAGACATCGAAAAAGGAACCACTTTCAGTTTCAAGGAATTTTTTTTTCCATGAAGCTTAAGAGAAATGAATTCTTATGGAAGAAGATCTCAGTGTGCTTCTCCACAGTGATAAAAATAGTAGAAGGCAAAGAAATGCTTCAAGTTAGCATTAATAATTCAACACCTCTGCAGGTAGTCTTCAGCCATCTGCAGCCCAAAAGGTCGGTTCCTGCTGTGCCTGTTGTGGCAGCACACATTAGATTCCTAGATCCACTCCTCCTTACTGTTTGTTTTCCTTTTCTAACCTCTGTATTCTGTGCTAATACTACGAATTTTCTTCAGAGGTTTTTTATGTCCAACATGTTCATTTGCCAGTGAATGCAGCTACGACACAAAGCCCAAGAGCAGCCAGCAGTGCTCATGCTCCTCATGGAACAGACTTTTAACTGCTGGCTTCACTATTTACTTTATGAGCACTGCTCACACTTGCAGATGAATTACTGCTGCCAGTCAGTGCCCAAGGTGTACACACACACTTATTTCCTGGCTCTGAGGCCAGCATCCATCTCCCCTGGCTGGCAGGGAACAATCCCATCTGCCATGCCATGGCCTGCAGACCTCAGCTCCTGCAGGTGCCCCTGGAGGGCAGAGCTCATGGTGTGTGTCAGAGCTGCTCTCAGGATTAAAACCCACAACACCAGCACCAAGGGGCTGATTCACTCTGCCACAGCAAAGCATCAAAACCTTGCCTGGGAACCACTGCTCAGTTGCAGTAACCCAAATGGCATTCTCCTGTCCCTGACAGTCATTTCTTAGAAATAACAAAGAATAACAGAAGAACACAAATATGTTACTTCATCTTTGCTTCTTTATGCAACGTGCAAAAAGAATCAACAAGAGACATTTTCTGGATGTTATTCTTCATTTGATCTGTGACAACAGCTTTCCTTCTCACCTCAGCACAAGTCTCTGCTTTGCATTCTGTACAGGCTTTTTTTTCATCATTCCACCACATTCCCACTCCTGTCTAGCACTATCTTTAAAAAGAAGTCCCTCTTCCCTTGCATTGACTTCCTCATCTTCAGATCTTCCTTACAAACTACTACTGCAAATTATTCCTTGAAGACATTTTCAGATCTTTAACAAGTCAGTACCTCATGCAATACAGCACACCTTTGACAGGAACCACACTGTCCCCTGAGCTCCAGCCAACTGCACTAAAATGAAATAGGAAGTTTCTGGAGCTTACAAGAGCAAATAGGAGAAAATGGTAAAGAGAAGATCAAGTCCACAGTTCCAGCTGTAGTGTCAGGAACAGAAAGATAAGGATGTTTGGTTGTATTTGAGACCCAGAGGGTACAGAACAGTGTCCCCAGGCCTAAGAAGGCTCAGCCACCTGATCACTCCATTGGCAAACACCAAGGGAAGACAATAAAGCTTCTCAGAACAAACACCATCACAGACTGTGCCTTCTCTTTAGCCTTTGTCAGACTCCAGGGAAGTGAAGCAGAGGGCCAGCCAGGAGTGCCCAGCTCCATCCAGATGCAGGCTGCACAAAGAAGGGGAGAACGACCCAATTCATCACTTCTCCCCAAGAAGGGGAGAACGACCCAATTCATCACTTTTCCCCAAGAAGGGGGGAATGACCCAATTCATCACTTTTCCCCAAGAAGGGGGGAATGACCCAATTCATCACTTCTCCCCGAGATGATTTTGCACACCTGAGGCACTGTCCCCTTCCCTGTTCTGCAGAGCACTGATGACACTGCTGCTCTCCTCCCCTGCCCAACAAAAGCCACACTGGCTGGAGATCACCCTGCCACAGCACAGCAAGAATAAACAAATACACACAAAGAAGTAAGAAATGTTGGTGAGGACATTGCTGGTGGAACCACTGGGATGAAAAGAGAGAACAGGAACTCTTTGGGCCCTGAGTCCCTGTCACTTGCTGTATCCCACATCACAGCTCTGCATTGAAGATGCCATTAACACAGATCTGCTGGTGCTCAGTGTTTCATTGTAAAATTTACCTACAGTACATTCCTTAAAGAACAGAAGAGCAAGACAAACATCTCGGGTTTATCAAATTTACTTGGAAATGACATTTAAAGCTACAAGACACAGAGAACAATCAATAACCTCCCTCAGTTACCCGTGGCCACACCGTGCTAACAGTCACCTTTGGAAATGTTCAAGGATGGGAGATGAGCACAGCAGCAAGCCAATTAAAATATGTGAGACAGAAAAACAATCAAAAATCCCCAACTTCCCAGCAAACCTACATAACCCATGGAGACAAGCGAAAGTGAAGCTCTAAGAAAGTCTGGTGCCCTTGAATTTCTCTGTCTCCACAAAGGCAGGGAGAAGAAATGCAAGAACCAAAGAAACATTAACAAAGCACTTCTACACTCACACAACCTTCAGCCTCTCCACTACAGACACACACACGGTGCCACACAAAGAAGTGGTGGGTGTCAGCACAACAGATGCTTCCCAGGTTTCTCCACAGGAACTTCAGGTGTAGGAGCTCTCTGCCATCTGGAGATTCACCAGTGCCCAGGGCTCAATCGATTACCGAGGGCAACATTGGGGAAAGGACAGCAAGAGCCTCACATAATGATGAACATTTCCAAATAAAGTCTGCAGTTAGCAGTAACAGCCCAGCACTTCTGTACATACTTCAAGGTGTGTATTTTTTTCATCATCCACTCTTCACAGGCCTTTCAAATTGCTACAAAGATGCTGGGGGGCAGGATGGTAATTAGCCACTGCAACATATACCTTGATTTTAAGGAGCACTAATTGCCCAGCTCCTCTCCCAATACCATATGCTCAGCACCACAACAACATCAGTCTCCCTGGCTGCCCCAGTCTTTAAAACAGAAAGTGAAGCCCATTATTTATGAACATAAATGGCCTCTCCCTGCATTTTCTGAATGGAGTGAGGCAGACACAGTGATTTTCCACCATTCCATTTGATAACAGTGAAGTCTCTCTGCAGGTGCCAGTGCTGTCAGCTCCTTTCCCACACATTACACTCTGCTTCTATCACTTCTTACTCATACTGCAAAAGTAACGACAATGAAGCATTCTCAGAGAGGTATTTAAGGGAAGAAGATTCCTGGACATTTCTTTATAGTAAGCCACTAAAATTTCACATTTACTGAGACTATTTGCCTTCCCCCCTAACTGGTAGGAGAAGAAATTTTAACATGTACAAGGATGCATTTACTCCCTACCTGGAACCATCACTAAAACAATTACTTATGATCTTGTAAAAAAGTCTTCACAACATTATTGTGAAAAATCAATCCCTGGATATGTCCAATGTAAGAAATTACATGAACTAATGGAGCTATCCTAATGCTCCACCTGAGCTAATTAAGTGTACAGCAGAAGTTAAAGCCTAATGCTACCCACACTGAATTACCACACCACTGTCTCACCACTGGTGTGCTCTGATCAAAGCTGACACAGTATCTGTGGCACTGGAAGGGATTCCTTGGAGTGCTCCAGGGAAGAAGGGATCATTCTCCTGGTCAGAACCACCCAGGACCAACCTTACACCCCCAGCACCCCAGCTGAAGGGAGAAAGCTCCCAGGTGCAGATTACAGTGTTTCCTCCCAGTGTCTCACAGTGAATGCCCTTTTATTCCCAGGTGTGTGACCAGCTCTTCTCTGGTCAGCAGAGCTGTTGATCAAAGTCCCCTCTCTGCTCAGACATGAAACCATCTGCAGAGAGCAGCAGAGACAGTGCAAGCCCAGCCCTACCCAACCAGTGCTCAGCCACCTCCATGCAAAGTGGGTAAGAGGAGCCATGGTGAGCTGACAGAGCTCCTTACTCACAGCAGGGCCTTGGGCAGCAGCTGGGCTGTTTGCTTTGTTTTCAAAGTCGTTTGTAAACCATCAGGTGCCCCCACTCCATTCACACACCTCACTGGGCTGCAATTGCCACTTGTGGTAACTATTGGGATCTCCACCGCTGAGCCCCAAGAGAGATTCACACCACCAGCAGTGCTCAGGGCCACCCCAGAGCAGCAAAGCAAAGTGCTCTGAGCTGAGCTGCCCAAGGGGTTTCCTTCACACCAAGGGAAGAGCAGAAACTACAGATCACTGGTTAGAGCCAACTACTCACTGGCTTGTGAGTTCCCCAGCTGAGAACACAGCTCAGGCCCTCACCCTGCCTCAGCAAACAGAAAACAAATGTTTAAGATGGAACAAGTCACACTGAAGCCCAGGCTGCTGCCAACACCCCAACTCCCACCCTCTCCCCAGAGCCAGACTGAGCTCCAGCAGCAGCCACTGCCCAAGCCAAGGCCACCAGGAGAGCACCTGGAGAGCTCCCTCACCATGCAGGCAGGTAAACTGCCTGTCTGAATGCAGCCCATCTGTATGCAGTCCTGCTTTAATCTACATTTCCATAGAAACCTAATTGTGTATTCCTCTCCTCATAAAAACAGGATTTAATTCTCACTCAGCAAGTTACGAGGCAGCAGGAAAAAAATGTTAAAGTAACACTATTATAATCAGCTTTGGTGCTCTCTGCTTATTTTAGAAATCAATATAAGTACAGCACATCTTGATTTAAATATTCTGAATTTAGCAGCAATTTGTCAGTAAAACCTGGTGTGCCTGAAACCTCCACATTTAAATCCAGTTTCATGATCTGATTGTTACTGGGGCTGTGAGATTTAATACACAAAGCACAACTCCAACTCTCTTCTGTTGAAAATATTCTTTAAATAAATAATAGATCAAAGCAGTGCCACACTGATGGCACCTGTAGTCCAAGGAAGCAAGAGAGGAAGGATTAAATGTTTTCAGAACAGTCCTGGATGAAGGGGGGGGCAAGAAAACATTCAGTTAGTTTGTCTAGATTTATCACACATTACTTTTCTTATTTTATTCTTGTTTCTTACTAAAGGAGTTCAGCCTTCTAAAGAGCCTTCAAGATTGTATAAACTCTGGGGTTTTTACAGTAATGAAGCAAAATGTAAAGGAAGAGTCACTCTAATCCCAAACCTTAGTGAATGAATTTCCTTCAACTACAGTGAAGCATCACTCCCCAGGACTATTCAGGACAATGAGTAAGGGCAAAGTCCACCACTGCCTATGTTTTTTTTCATGATTTACAGGGAAAACATGCCCTAGCTTTACCTTCAGCTCAGCCAGAGAGTGACTTGTTTGAGTTAACCTTTGAGAATTTCTTGAGTTAGAGACCAGCTGGTGTGGTCTAACACAGATACTGCTTCCCATCCCCATGGGAAATGCCTCATAATAAAACTTCCACAGATCCCAAGTTCCTGCACTTTTATTGAACTTGTTACACTCCAACTCCCACCTTCAGCTGGGCCACATGAAAAGCACAGCAGTGTGACTGAGCAAGCTACACCTAACACAAGGTCCAACCACACTCTATGATTTTATTTTGCAGGATGAACCTGAGTTGGCTGGTTATTTTCCATACAGAATTCTAAGCACCCATCTTCTGCCCCCTCCCTTCACCACCTGAAGTTCTGATAAATTTGTTGTGTCACATCAAGTGCTAAGGAGACATCCAATGGTGTGTAGCAAGTTGGATGAAGTGCAAGACATGAGAAGTGTTAAGCCTGAGCATTCTCAAACTTCTCTTCCTCTCTCAGATGGCTGTACAAGCTCTCTGTAAATTCCTATGGCCCTGTTCTTAGGGAAAAAGTAATAAAGTGCCTGTCCCAACCATCCCTGATACAGCTGCCCAGACACAACTGACGTTTGAGCAGCACCACTGCTCTTGATAGAAATAAAAAGTCATTTGCCTCAAGCAGGAGGTGAAAACTGAAGAACTAAGCAGAACATTTCAGAGCTGCTCTTACTGCCCTCATTTACAGAAACAAGACTCTGTATCTTGCAGAATGATTCAGCTTGGCTAAGCTCATTCACAGGTGCACTAGTTGTGGAAAGCACAAAAGTCACAGCTCCACAGGGGTTGGGATGGCAGGACTGGGCTGTGATGGTGCCTCCAACCACTGCTCTCACTGAACCAGGCCCCTGGCTGTAGCATGGAGACAAAATGCTTACCTACAAACACAGCTGATTACTAACACCTTGCCCATGCTGATGCTGTGCAAGCTATTGATCATCTTCATCCAGTCAATGTCATTCCCAATTTAGAAAAAGACAACTTTGCAGATCAGGAAAGGAGTGAAGAGGAAGCTTTGCAGAGGGATCACTAAAATAGACAAGCAAGCTCATCACACCTCCAGTCTGCTGGAGAAGAATCTCTCCTGTGCCAAAAGCCTTTAAAGAAGACACATCACAAAACTTTGTGTTCTGTGGCTCATTTAAATGACATTAAAAAAAAATAAATTAATTCAATCCATGACTGATCTGCCAAGTCAAATTTTCAGCACATGATTCTACTCAGTCAAATGATTCTGGTTCAGGCAGAGCCTCCCCCAGAAGTTCTGGGCACTACAACCATTTAGTGAACAACCCTCCAGGGATCTCCAGGCACATGTGTAGACTCCTGCCTGCTCATGATGTCTCTGGGAAGAAATTACATGGCAGGAGCTACAGCAGCAGCTCCCAAGTCATTCCATAGTATTACAGAGGGATCACAAACATAACAGAAATTTGTACATACTCAAACATTTACAAGCAAAACAACCTTGAGACCTCAGGAATCCTGTAACTCCAAGCAAATTCCAAGAGCAGAATGAGTGGAGCTGGTTATCCATGACCACTCAGCATTCCTTAGGTGCTTCCTTAGTTTCTCTGTTCAGCACTTAAGTTGGGACATGGACACAAGGCAGCACTCACGCCCCCTGGCAGGGATCTTCCTTTGACACACTTGGCATTATCAGTTCCGCATGCAACAAACACTCAGACACAGGAGAAGCACCTTGGTTTGGTACAGCAAGTGCTTCAGCTAATAAATATTTCCTGCCTCTAAAATTACCCAATTTTCAGTTTCCACACACACAAATAATGCCTTAATTTCATGTTCCACATAACATGCTGGTGGCAAATTTCATAACCACAAGGCTTCCATGCATGCTCACCACTAGACACCAGTAATGACTACATTTACTGCACCTGGTGCTTGCACCATTAACCTCCAGAGAGCTCTTTAAGACCTCATGAATTTTATTGTCTTCCCTGCAAAACACCAACTACCCAGATACCACTTGAAGATCTTAACGGAGGGAGCTACTCAAGGAGTGCATTACCATGAGCTGGGGATCAGTACTTCTGACCTTTCTGTATGTTTGCTTCCCCTAATTCCATATGGCAGGCACACAAACTAAAGGCAACGACTGCCACGCCAAACACTCAGTACTTTGTCTGAAACCAAACGGCAGCTTGAAGCCCAGCAGCCCTCTGAGCACTCACTGCTCCCTTGTCACCACCTGTCTCCCCTTCTCCTCCTCCAGAACCCATCCTGCTCTTGAGCATTACCCGGTCCTTCATCCTCCAGCTCTGAGCCAAAGACTTGGAGCCTTCGATCTTCTCACAATGCCTTTTCTTCATAAAGGCCAGAGGCAAGTTCCAGTCAGTCAGGTCAGACTCATCCTCCTCCCCAAGCCCCAGAAGAGGCGACTGCAGCATCTCAGACTCCATCACAGGGGAAGTGCTGGGCAACAAGTGAGCAGCAGGCTCCAGCCAGCAGGCAGCGGGGCCCGGGGGATCCCTGCGGCAGGGGGATGCGGGGGGGAGGACGGGGCAAGGGCAGAGGGAGGAGGTTTCCCTCCCAGGTGTGCAGCTCAGGAGGAGCGCGGTGGAAGCAGCGCCTTGCACCTGGAAACTCTCTTCCTCCTCCTCCGCCGCCGCCCGCGGACAGCAGCCCCGTCCGGGCCCGAAGGAGGCAGCGTGGCCCGGCCCTGCGGGGAGCCGGGGAGCCGGCGGGGAGCGGGCCCGGGGCCTCCACTCGCGCCTTTAGCCCCGCGGGCCCTGCACTCTCTGCGGCGGGAGCCGCACCCGGCCCATCGCGGCCCCCCGCTCCCTCGCACAGCGGCGTTCCGCCAGCGGATGGGCGAGCTGCGGGCCGAGAGCGGGCGGGAGGCGGGAGGAGAAGCGGAGCCTCGTCCTGCGCTGCCGGAGGGACCGACTCCTCTCACCGCCACACCAAGGGGGCGGCCATCTTCCCCCGGCCCACAATGCACCGCGCTACGGGCCGCCGCCTGGGACAAGCGGGACCGCCGCGGCCGGGCCGCCGTTACCATGGCGACAGCGCGGCCCGGCCCGGGAGCCTTCCGCAGCCACCCCCGGGAGCTCCCGCGGCGCTGAAAGCAGCTGCCCTTCTGAAGGCGAGCGGAGACCAACCGGGTGACGGTCCCCGACTCGCCCGGCCCTTCCCCAGCCGTGCGCGGCCCCAAGATGTCTGCGGTGTGCGGGGAGGGCAGCACGGGCCGGGCAGGTGCGGGGCTGCGTGCGGGGAAAAGGCTTCCGAGGGCACAAGAGACCCCCGCGGGGACCCCATCCCGGTGCACCTGAGTCTGCGGGGTCGGGTCCCTGGGAGCGGTGGGTTTGTCCCGGGGCCGGGGGCTGCACACAGACACCCGGGGACAAGGTCTCATCCACGCCAGCTGCTCCTCCTTCGGTTGCCCCACGAGCCTCGTGTCCACCACGGGCTTCTTCCCTGAGAGCCACGGGGTGCAGTGTCCATGTTTCCTCCGGGGGTTTTTCCCTCTCCCGAGGCCGGGGGGACACGTTCATTGATCCCACTGCATTCGGGGTGACAAAACCCAAATACACAGAAAACGGATGGATGTGACTCGGGTTCCCAAAGCAGCACAGGACAACCCAGACACTGAGCACCCTACAGGTACCGCTCTGGTGAGCTTCAGCTTAAGCAGAGATACAACCAAAGGGGTGCTGCCAGCTCCGGGCTCTGAGTCTGCTGCCCCCCAAACTTCCCAGCACGGACACAGCTCCCGTCCTGCCACTTCCTGGAATTCCCAGCACTTCCAGTTGTGTGGGCTCTGATACTGGGGCAAAAAAGCAGCAGAGTGGTGAAACCAGGTGCTGGGCTCCAGCAGAATTATGTCTGATTTATGTTCACTCTATAAATGAGGAAAAGCAAATATATTATTTCAGGCGTATATCAAATAAACTGAAGGTTAATGAATATCAAATATTGTTCTCAATCCAGTTCCTCAACATGTTTGCTCTGAGTAGTAATGAAGTCCAACTGCATTCATACTTGTAATACTTTAAATGTGTAAAAACTATTTCAAAGCAGAAATCAAAGAACACCCAGATGGTTTGGTTTATAGAATCATATTAATTTCTGTTGATAACGTCAGAGTGTTCTCGTGCACGGAGTATTTGATGTCCAAAGACCATTCATTCTCCACAGTGGACTGGGCAGTAACGTTTCTTGGAGGCTCTGGGGTGGCTTTTGCTTTTCCTCCTTTGATTTCCTGCCTGAGCTTGATCCTTGCTGCTGATCTGACAGGGAAGGTGGCAGGAGGAGGACTCTGCAGAGCCCAAATGACCAAAAGAAGTGACCATGACAGCAGCACAGCGGTGCCCAAAGGAGCTCTGGATGCTCAACATAAGCACAGCAAAGCAGGGGCTGGCTGGGGACAGTTCCTGGGACCTGGCTGGTTTGACATCACCTGCATGCTCAATACGTGGTATTTTTTAAGGTGTGATGAAAAGGGCATAGCATTTCATTTGAGCAAACCTGTGACCACGTATCTGTGAACTGACCAGAGCCAGTAAATACCAAATGAAAAAAACTATCTGCATTTATCTCTGAATGAGCCTTACAAATACCCTTTGCTAAAGGACACATGCTACAGGTCAGGGAGGATCAGTCTCTGTTTCAATTCCTAATTGTGCAAGTTTTGATGGAAATTGGAACTAAGTGATTTGTTGAAAACCAGCACTTGCAGGCACTTGGCCCTGCTGGCATCTGCTCTCTGATGATGAAAACCTTCAGGGTGGTGATCGTGGGCTCTCTGGTCATTTGCACCTCTGTGCTTTAAGCAAAGCAATTCACCTTATTTCAGTCTCCACAGGGCAAGAAGCAAGAGGAGATGTAAATAATCTCCATAAAAACGAGCTGTTAGCAGTAATGCCATTCCCTGGGATTCCTTCTTTCACTTCATAGTGCAGTGTCCATAAGGTCCTGGCAAGCCCCATGCCACTGGAGTATAGAATCTAGACTACGTGTGTGCTTTTCCTGCTGGGCTTGGTTGGGCTTTCCTATGCTGGTTTATTTATTTGTAATATTTAGTTCATATTCCTACAGTATTACAGTCTCTTAATACCTTCAGTGATGGAGACTACATAACTTCTCCAGGCAATGTGCCCTTGACAGCTAATTTCCATCTTGAAATGAAAGCAGGTACTTCATTCCTACCTTCAGTGAGCAGAGAGAACAGTTTATTTCTCCATACTGACATAAAATTAAATCCTTATAGACTTCTCCAGTTTGCCCAAACCTTTCTTAATTCCAGTCCCATCCTCTGACACCCTCGACCTTAGTCTGACAATCCATCAGCACGCTTCCAAATCACTCATCCAAGGCAGGTCCCAGCCCCAGAGGGATCTCTGGAATACCCTCCTCCTTCCATGGGCAGAGGGCTCCTTGGTAACACAGCATCCAACTTGCTGCAACCTCCCCCAGACCACGTTTGCTGGAAGACTGGAGGTGTCAGCCAGGCAGGGCTCCTGGGTTCTGTCAGAGCCCGTGAAGAGCTGGGCAAGGCAGCCAAGAGAGCCTTGAAAATCACCTGGAGAAAGACAGGGTGAAGTGAGCTGTGTCCTCAACCCAGCTGGCAGGTCTGTGCCTGCCTAACAAGGAGGACATGGCTACATCCATCTGGACTGCCAGTTCTGGGTTAGTGCTCTGCAGACACAACTGGGAGTCCCTCAGCCCAAGTTCATTTATCCTCCTATGCATTTCAACACCAAGAAAGCTTTTATCGTGAGTGCAGGGAGATGCTCCAGCCCCTGCTCCCTGTGGGGGTACTTCAGCTGGGTTGTGTTTGTTGCCCTCCCACAGCTGCCTGCCCACAGGGGGAATGTTTTCCTTCGAGTTCTTTGTGGCACTTCTTGCCTGGCTGGCTTTGCCCCTAAAGCACACACTGATGCTGGTAGGCAGAACCTCACCTGCTGTACTTCAAGCTAGGAGCTCGCTGTGCTTCAGATCACTTGGTCTCAATCCTAGCTTTATCTTTTATAAAGCTGAGCCCTAGTTTATTAAAACTGTTCTCAATTACATATTCTTGATACAATACCCTGGCACTGTAAAACCCTTGTTGCTAGGGAATCTAGGGAGTGGAAACACCATGTCAAGTAAGACACATCCAGTGATGTCCTAAAAACCAAAATGCAGAAGGATTATCTTCCAGAAACACACTTGGACAAATTCTCCCACCTGTCACTCTTTTTAATGAAAAATTCTCCTATCTTGGTCTCTTTGTTTTGCCTTAGTCAGCCAGCCAATTCTAATTCCATTCTTGGGCAGGAAGAAAGGAAGGTGTGGAAAGAAGAAGATTACTCATAAATATCAGGAGAGATTTTATCTGTCATTTTCATTAGTCAAATTCACAGGTCACCAAGTGAGTAAAAAGCAGATGCCAAGGTCTGTGCCCTCAGCCTGTTTGCACGTGTGTGTGTGCATGTGAACACACACTCCCAGCCAGCATTATTTGTTCAGCCATGGCTGGGCTTGTTTTAAGCATTTAGAGTCTAACAACAAGGATTGTTTTAACACTTCAGTCAGTGGAGTTTTATATCCTAAAGACAGTAGGTAAAATATTTAATAGGAAGAATATCTATTTTTAACTAAGTGTGATTTGGGTTCTATTATTTATGCATGTACAGCACACAGACTTCCCCGCTTGCCTCCTTGCAGTAAATGTGAATATGAGACTGGAGGCTGGAAACAGGAATTGGAGCCTGGGGGGGAAGGGATGGGGATTGGGAGGCAGGTGAGAAAGGGGTGGTGGGTGGTGGATGCCAAATACAATACACATCAAAAAAAAGATTAATAAAATTGACTGTCTCATGAAAGAATCCCAGTGACCTCCCTCTGTGAGAGAGAGAAGTGATGAGTCTGTTCCTCAGCCACACTCTTCCTACCCCACTTCTTTAACTTTGCCTGCGTGGGGCAGCATGAACTCCTGCCAAGAAGGGGCTGGAGCCCTATCCCTGCCAGGCTGGGCTGGGAGCAGCAGCCCCAGAGCACCCCAGGACAAAACTCTGCCTCCTGAGAACCCCTCTGCAGCTCCTCGGGCTGGGCAGTGTCCAGAGGATCAGAAAAACTGAGACCAGAACTCACTGGAGCAGGCAGAGGACAGAAGATGAATCAAACCTGAAGCAGAGGAAACTACTACAGGAAGCTCCTGCTGGATCTCACCCCAACTCATTTTGCTTCCAAAGGGGAATACACATCTGTACAGAAGCAGCCCCACTGCCCTGCTCAGCAGAGGGACTTGCAGCCACCTCTCCACCCTGCAGGAAGGGCACAAATGTCCCCTGAAAATCCTTTGCCATCTGCACTGAAAATCCCACAGCTGAGGCAGAGGAAACCAGCAGCCTCTTTGTTCCAAGAGCTGCAGACAGACCTTAGAGAGGAGCGAGGGTCATGGCCAGAGCATTTCACACACCACTTGTCCTTACGTGGCCCTGACCCTGGTGCTGGGTGTCATGAACACACTCAGACCCCCTGGAAATTCTGGGAGACATAAAATGGGTGCAGAGCTGTGTCTGAGTCAGGAGTGCTCCATTAAGAAGAATATGGCAGGGATTCTTCTTCTCTTCTCATGTTGAAAAAGCCAGAGTAGATCCTAGGTCAAAAATCTCTCTTTGCCCTTTTAGTGGAAGAAATCTTTTGGCATCAGAGCAAATTTTTCACCAAGCAAAAGAGGAGAGAGAAAGAAGAGGTGATGCAGCAACTCGAAGAGAATTTGAGAGTTCTCTCTTCTCTCTTTGCCACCAGTGAACTATAAAAGGGCAAGTTTCTCAATGAATCAGTAGCTGTAGAGTTTAGTTAATGAGTGTATTTGACATCCTTGGATACAAGAAGTTAGAAGTAATTTAGACTGTGAAGCAACAGCTGCATTTCACCCCAAAGGTGGCTTTAGGTCACCGACAAATGTAAAGATTTCTGTGTTCCTGCTCACACGGAGGAGACTTAAATGACCACTCCAAAGACTTGGAAAAACTGGTTGCTTAATGGAGATGTTTTCCTCATAAAGCCTGAGTGAAGCTGCACTCAATACATTTGGGGATAGGATAGATTAGATAGCTTGTAGGAGCTGTTAATAGAGTTCTCAAACCACTTTGCTATCCAGCTCTGTGGAAGGCGTTATACAATGTAAGCTCATTTGTTATCATTATCTCCCTTTGTCTCTCTGCAATCTGGATAATTTGCTGGGTTATCAGGCTATGTGTATTTAAAAGCACACGATAGCTGTCACCTCAGCTGATATTCACTGGTTTTCTCATTATTATGAGAAGAAATCTTTCCTTAAATGCTCTGTAGCTATTACCGATCGGTATCAGCTCTGACTCAGTGACAAAACCACCCCAAGACACCAGAAATAGAAGCCAGGGGACTCTGCTGGCTCCTTCTGAGCCTGTCTAAAGCATTCAGACCAAACGTTCTGCTTTCTGGCACATCCTGCAGCAATTACCTTGCCGAGCACACCTTCCCACAGGTGGCAGGCAGGACTCAATATTCCCCTTACCCAGAGCTGAGCTGTCTAATCAGAAGTGATTCAGCCTTCTACAGGAGGCTCTCGAACCATCTCATATTGGGGTTTGGGAATGGGAAAGTTATTTCCTGAAGCAGCCTTTGGAGATGCCTGCACAGCAAGGCAGAGATTGTATCAGAATCAGAACCACAATGGTTTGGTTTCCTGGTGAGCAGTAAATGAGGCAACAACCAGAAGAAACCCTGAATGGAAACCACAGCCTGGGCTGGCCCGTGTGGTGCTGCCCACCAGGTAACATAGTTTCAGATGGAGAAAACCCAAAATCATTCCCTAAACCTGGGAAATGCAACTGCCCTTGGAATCAGTGTGATTCTCTAGTTCTCTTTTTAACATTCCCATGAAATACATCCATCAAAACCTTTTCTTATGTGTTTCAGACTCAAAGTCCTGATACAGAGTGACCCAGTGATCACCCCTATTTTCTAAGTCTTGGTGGGTTTCAGGGCTGGTATGGTAGCTCCTGAAATTCAGTGGGTTTCTAAGAACTTGTGTGACTGCCTTATTATAATTGATGGAAGTGAGATGAACAGATACACAAACTTCTTGTCCTGTCATTTACACTGGGGAGCATCCGTACAGCTGGAAAGTAAAGCTTTTCTACACGGTAAAACAATCACTATGTAAATATAAAGTGGGAATTTATAGTACATAATGAGTTACCATTAACCTGCTGATTGAACAGTTAGGATGTGGCAAGCATGAGAAGCTCGCTCCACTTCCAAAGACCATGCCAAGAGTTTGTGTCCTTGGAAGCAGTGCAGCATAGCTAGAATATTTTGGATTCACAATTTAATTTATTTTGCCTTTGCCATGCAGAAAAGCCCCAAGAAGTAGCAGCATAAGGCGCTCAGCCCCACAGACCACATGCTGGTATTATTGTGGTTGTTCTGCCTGGGGAAGCAGAGCAGCACTGTGTTCTCTTGGAGGTTTGGATGGCATTTCTAGAAGTGCAAAATACTCTAACAAGTAATAAAAGGAATGTGAAGCTCCCCAGGTGTGGAGGAACCCAGCATTTTGCAAGTTTTCACCTCTGGATGGGATGGTGCTCCTGGGCTGCCATCCCAGCCCTGGTTCAGACCCCTGGCAGGCCCAGCACTGGGTTCCTGCCATCCCTCTCATCCCCAGCTCCCCACACCAGCCAACGTGTCTCCAGCTTCACTTACTGCCTGGAAGCAGGTTCTGTGTCATTCCAGTTACTATCTTGGCAGCTTCTTGAGCTTCAAATCTTGAACAGGAATCAATAACACACCCAGCCCTAATGGCACCCTTGCCAGCAAAGAATCTTCGGTGCCCTAAGAGCTCCTTTCCTCCACTAAAAGCGACCCTTTAGGTAAGGGTCAGCCCTCACAGCAGGCAGAGGCAAGGAATTCTGTAGCAAGATGGATCTTTCTTCAGGGATCGTTGCCTCAAGGTCTAACTTGGTGTCGTGATGTAGACTCGTGAGCCGTGCTCTAAGTCTATTGCCCACAAAGTGGAACTAGCAAGATTGGTCTGCCACTCAATGAGCTACCAGCACACTCTCTTGACTAGCTCAAGAGTAAGCCAGTCTGTGGCTGTGAGTTTCACCTTTCATTGGCCCCCTGGTCTTGCACATGCTCAATAGGGGGCCTGCCCTAATTGGGCACAGGTGGATTTGATACCAGCTCACACCCACTTCTCGGTAATCAGAGGCGTCTGATTGCTTTGTTCCACTACAGAATTCCTCTTGTATTATCACGTTCTTATTTATCCTGTCTTTAAAACCTTGCTGTGTTTCAACTCCACACCATCATGAGCACAAACACAGATTGACCTTGGCACAGACACCCCAAGCTCTCACCCAGCACTCAGGACCAGAGTGTTCCTCCCCCTGGGGAGCTCTGCCTCTGCGGGACCTCACCGGCTGCTTCAGCTTCTCCCTCTTTGGGAGCAGGTGCCAAACAGAGCCCCCAGCTCCCTGATCCAGGGCTTGCACACACATCTGCCTGGCCCAGACGAGCCATCCCTCTGCTCGGGGCTCCCCCCAGCCTTCTCCTGCCACACATCCATCCTCCCTTCACTCCATCCCCAAAGGTGTGTGTGGAGGCAAGCCCAGCCTCCACAGGCATTAACATAACAGAGCAGAGAGCGTGGGAGAAAGAGAGCAAGAGACTGCAAAATAATAAATAATCACAGAAAAACTAGGGCACCGACAGCATCGCTGGCTTTTGATGTTTCCCTCTCATCCTGCCCTGTCTTTTCTGCTGTGGAAAGGGAACTCTGCAAGGTGGGAAGCAGCCCCAGAGTGGCAGGAACACAGGGCTGCTCCTGCTCGGAAGCACTAGCAGGATTACAGATAAATATTGAAGCTATCAAAGAAGCTTAAAGGATTTAGGAACCCACTCCCCATTATTATCCTCTCTGGGGGGAGGGGAAGTGATCTTTTGCAGGGACCTAGGGCAAACACCAGGGCAGTGCTGACTTGGGAACCAACCTGCTCTTGCTGCAGACTCCTTCTCCTTTGTTGGACAGAGCCAGGGCAGGGATGGCAAATGGGGTTTTTATCATAGAGTCACTGTTTGTCTCGTGGGTGCTCCAGGGAGAGGCTTCATGGAACCCACATGGACAGCACTCCCCTCCTGGTCCAGACCTTCCCTGTGCTGGGTGGAGGCTGGGGCAGGAGCAGCAGATCCCAGCCCAGCACCTGGGCAGGACACGGAGGTCCATGTCCTGGTGAGGAGCTCGGATCCATCAGCCAGCACTCAGCTTCCTCTCACAGCAGGTAAATCCTGAGAAAGCTGGGAAATGTCTTCAGGGAGGGGCTGGCAGGGAAAGCTGCTGGTTCTTCTGCTGTTTGTGTGTGCAGACAGGGGTGGAAATTACTGTACAAATCGATTCTGAGGCTGAGAGGCGGATGTGGGATTTTTTAAACCTGCCTCCATTCAGATCTGCTGCTGAAGCGTCACAACAAAACTTCATTAACAAAACATGACACCCGGCTCTGCTCCTCCTCCCCTAGCACAGCTTCCCTGACAGGAAGGAGATTTTTAATTTGCACCAGTGCAGGGCAGTGCACAGGATGCCTGTGATCCCTCCAAAGGCATCAGCATCCTCTCCTCCGGGATTCCTGGGCTCACAGCTCATCCCCAGGAGCCCGCAGTGGATCAGCCCAGCTCCTGTCCCACAGCCCCAGGCCACGCAGCTTTTTCTCTCTCCTTCTGCACCCCTCAGAAGTTACCGTCCTCTTCCCACATAACTAAATCCCAGATGGGTGTGCACCAAGAAAGGGCTAAGGCCTTTTTTGTACTCACATGTGGCTGCTGACCAGAGACACGGGTTAATGCTCAGTTCTACACTAAAAAAAGCCCCAAACATCTCACAGCTGGCAGGAACCCAAGAGGACACCAGACAGGCAGATGCCAAGCCTGAGCTCCCTCCCTCTCTTGGTCCAGCCCCTTGATTCCTGTGCAGGGAGCATCACCACGGTACCAAGCCCCTTCAGCAACTCTCCCTGCAATTTTGGCTACTGCAAGCAGCCAAAATGGTTTCTCTGCTACACTTTATAGGGAATGCTGCAGTTTTAAACCACAAATTAAATTTTTAATGAAACTTCATAACTGTTGTACCCAAATGTAATGTAATATTGATAGGAACTGTGCATCCAGCTAACATGAGATTGCCCTAGAAAGCCTTTTAGGACGTTATGCAATATATAGCTAAATTAATTATTTGTAATGAAAGGATCTGTGTCCTTATAGCATCACTGAGACCTGCTGGTACAAAGAGCACGTTCCTCATTCCCACTGAATGTAAATGTGATTTAGGAAGAAATTGTCTCTGTAGATGCAAACAATGAAAGAAAGGAAAGAAAAAAAAGGGGAAAGACTGAATGTGTGTGTGAGAGAGAGAGAGGGGGAGAGAAACAGAGAGGGAGAGATCTGCAAAGAAAGACTGCAGCAAAATGCAGCATATTTCCAAACTCCTGTCCAAAGTGCTTGTTACAGAAGGGAATTACTCCACCTTACAGACACTGTGTTTGTACAAGCCCCACACCATGCTCAAGATGTTCTACTGGCAGCTGTAGATTCTAGAAAACAAAACAAAACAAAACAAAGGTTTTGCATGTGCACTATTCTGCAAACTTAACCATGGAGCTGCTCAGGGGTGTGTGCTGGTCCCGTGCACCTTGTCTGGCTGCACAGGGCAAGGGGCTCTGGGCAGGGTCCTGCTCCCTCCCTGTGTGAGCTCCACAGGGACAGCAGAGCTCTAGGGTGACCACGGAGCATCTGCTTGCTGGAGGCTTCCTGAGAACAAGCTCTTATAACATAAACCCCCAAAAACCAGCCACAGAGCCACTGCCATGTCCTGCTCTAAGCATGCTGGTGATGGGGGTGCAGAGCCAGGGGCTGGAGTAGAACATCTCTCTGGGAACACCACAGACACCATGGGCACAACCAGCCAGACACAAACAGAAGGAGCTGAGTTTCACTTTTGGTGAAGCCTTTCCACTACCCTTTCCCATTGCAAAGCTGTCTCCATCTCATAATGGATCATATTGTTCCCACTCCACAGAGGACACTTAAATGTGGAATCAGCATTACCCCACAGGAGATATTTTATGTACAGCAGGCTGCACAAACAGGAGAAATCTTCCAGTCCCTGCTCCCTAGGGCTCCTGCTCCTGGGAATGAAGAGATTTGTCCACTAAAAAAAAAAAAAAAAGTCCTTTATGCAATTGTAACTCTGCAGTTCTCACACAAAGGTTGGCTTTGGACTGATCGAATCTTTCCACACCTCAGCTCCACAGCAGGCAGCTGCCTGGGGCACAGGGAGCCAGGACCCTGGACTGCCCAAAATGATACTGATCCATCACAAATCCAAATGTGCCTGCTGGCTGCTGCTCAGGACTAAATCATCTTCAAGGGTCCTTGATAGCTGTGCTCAGCTCTTTCCAGCCACAAAGAGATAAATCAGCTCGGTACAGAGAGCGCTTTGGGAGAGGCAAGAGAAGAGTTAAAAATAATAGGGGCTCCATTATTCCATTATACTCACACAGCTCCTAAATCTACAAAAGCAATAACGGATCTTACTGCATGATGCAGTGATTCTGGGAAAGCTGAAATCTTGATCATATTTTCCAGTTCTTTCTTTGTCTCCGAGATACGGGGCTTATTTTGCTTATCTATTGAAGCTCAGGTTTGTTGTTGTCTCCTGTCTGGGTATTTAGATGGTCTCCATCACCACAGTATCGAGTGTTTATTTTATTGCACCTGTCACCTTGGGCTCATCTCAGCACAATGTACTGTGGGTGACAAAAGATTCCTGGTGAAATTGGTTCAGTGACATGAGAAGCTTTGTCAACATCGTGCATATGTTACCAGAAGTGGGTATGAATCCAGCTGCCTCTCAGCCCAGTCCTACACTGGTGTAACTGTACTGCCTGCAGTAACATTATTTTTGGTTTGCGTTCCTGCCTGTGGCAGAAGAATTAGACCTGCAGTCTGCTCAGCCTTTTCCATAGCATCCCTTTTTCTCAGAAAACACCAACCCAAATCCAAAACAACAAACAAAACCAAACCAGTGCTCCAACAAAACCAGTACAGAAGGAAGACTTGTCTGGCCAGTAAAACACATCCTGCCTGTCCCCCTCCTCAGCTCCCCTCTGCTCCGTTCCTGCGGCACAGCACAGAGTGCAAACAGGAGGCAAAGTAACCAGGGCACTAAAGCCAGCAGTGAAGAACCTGCTTGAAATTCAGATTTTCCCCCAGATTTTCCTGAAGCAAAGCACATGGCACCAGAATTGAGCTGCTCATGTGTTTCAGGGGCTCAGAACTGCTGTGTGGGAGCAGGAGCATCACTGAGAGCCAGAAGCCTTAGGAAGGCTGCAAATAACAAGTCCTGCAAGTGCCCATGAGCCCTGGGACAGGTCTGATGGAAGACAGCAACAAAAGCACACCAGGATCCCAGAGAAAGTGCTGGGAAGCACTGGGCACCGTGGCACATCTCCACACCTCTTGGCCACCAGCACTGCCCTGGGGCTGGGCAGCAGCAGCTGTACCAGCCACGGCAGAGAACTGGGGAGGCTGCCAACCCTGTCATCCTGCTGTGCCCCAGGACAGCCCCAAACCTCTGAGTCTGGCCACGAAATCCTGTTTTAATTGTAACCCACAGAGCATGGCTGGGTGAGGGATGGGACCTCCCAAAGGCAATTGAGACACCTTGGAGAAGGAAACCCTTCATGACAAGGGAGTGTGTCATAAAACTCTGGGGTCTCAATAAGCACCTGCAACAGAAAAAACACCAAACTGAGTCACAGAGTGATGGGCCTGGCTGTGAGCAGCTTTGTGAGCTCCGGCTCCTGGAAAGGACCTGGCTGGGCACATCAGAGGGGAAGAGGAGGGAGAAAGGACCACGGAGTGATCATACTGCATCTTTTGTGGATCCCCAGACTGAAAAACCTTTGCATTTCACTGACCCACATCACTAATCAAAATTAATTGCTTGATATTTCACAGGATAACTTGGCATTATGTAAATACTCCAACCATATGCTGCAGAGCAGGGTGGGTAGGGCAGGCAAAGAGGGCCAAATTCACCCATGGTATCACCAGAAAACAGTAACCCAGGCAGACTGCAAGAGAACCCTTGCAGTAGTTCAGGTACTTCCCAACAAAACACAACAGTATGGAGAAAAGTCAAGGATTAAATGAACAGGTAGGAGGGTGAGAGGGAGCTGGGGCTGCAGGAGGGACCTCGGGGGAAGGCAGTGAGGAGCAAAGCTGCACCCTCGCTTCTCCAGGACTGATGAGAAATCGTCCTTGGCTGAGCTGCTGAAGATGAGAGAAGCAGCAGCTCTGCTGTTGGCCACGACCCGTTCCCACCAAGCACAGTTCCCAGATATCAGCTGGGGATTTTTTTGTTTTCCCCCGTCTCAAAACGAAGCCCAGTAGCGATTTCTGTGCTGTGCCCCTGGCAGAGCTGTCACCACCAGCTCTGCCCTGCAACTTTCTCCTCGGGACACGCAGCTGCTGCCGGTTCGGTCCCTGCTCCAGCAGCCCCGCACCCCTCACCCTCCTCAGGGCCTAAGCGAGCTGCCGGGGGCAGGGACAGAGCCCCAGGAGCGGCGGGGCAGGACCGGGGTGCCCGGGGGAGCGGGGAGAGACGCTTCGCCGAGCTGCCGGGAGCAGCCCAGGGGCGGTGCGTGGAAACGGAGCCGCCGGCACCGAGCCCACCCCCGCAGCCACCCCCGCAGCCGGGGACGGGGGAAAACCGCGCGCATCCACGAACCTGCGGGGAGTCCCAACCCCGCCTCCTCCGCCCGCCATCCCGCGGCACTGCGCACGCACCCCCCCGGCACCCGCGTGCACATCTGTGCGCACATCTGCGCGCACACACGCACCCGCCTGCACCCGCGCATCCCGCACATCCGTTCGCTTGCCCCCCCCGCATGCACGCGCCCCTCACACACACATGCGGCCCCGCACACGCCCCCGCCCTCCCGCACCCCCCGTCCACACTGCCGCCCCCCTGCGCATCCCCTGCTCACACACATCCCCTCCCGCCCCCTCCCCAGTTTCTCCCGGGGGGTCCCCGTCACCCCCCCCCCTTGTCGCGCGGCCGGGATTCCACGCGCCGTGACGTCAGGGCGCGCGGCCCCGCCCGGTCGCTATAAGAGGGGCCGCGTGCCGCAGTGGGCCCGGCGGAGAGCGGCGGCGGCGGCCCCGGCACAGCCCCGACCATGGCCGCGGGGCCCCCCGGCAGCATCCCGCTACTGCTGCTGCTCCTGCCGCTGCTCTGCCTGCGCGGCCGCGGGCAAAGCTTCGGGCAGACGCGGTTCATCTGCACCTCGGTGCCGCTGGACGGGGACATGTGCGCTGCCTCCGCCCCGGGCAGCGGCTCGGCCGAGGAGCTGAAAAGCACCGTGCTGCAGCTGCGGGAAACGGTGCTGCAGCAAAAGGAGACCATCATGAACCAGAAGGAAACCATCCGGGAGCTGACGACCAAGCTGGGCCGGTGCGAGAGCCAGAGCGTGCTGGAGGGGCTGCCCGGAGAGGGCAAGGGCGGCGGGGCCGGCAGGAAGGGCGGCTTCTCCAAAAACACCATGGGGGACCTGTCGCGGGCACCGGCGGCTGAGACCCTCAGCCAGCTTGGGCAGACCCTGCAATCCCTGAAGATCAGGCTGGAGAACCTCGAGGTACGCGCTCCGTCCCCGCCGCCCTGGGGGATGCTGCCCCGGACACCGGGAGCCGCTGCCCGGAGCGGAGCGGGGTTCGGGCGCCCGCCCGGGGCAGGGCGGCAGATCGGGCGGTAACAGCCCCTTCCCGCGCTCGCCCCTTGCAGCAGTTCAGCCGGATGAACTCCTCCAGCCAGACCAACAACCTGAAGGACATCCTACAGAATAAAATCGACGACCTAGAGAAGCAGGTGCTGTCCCGGGTGAACAGCCTGGAAGAGGGCAAATTCAACCCCAAGAACGAGTCCGAGGAGCGCGGCAAGATCGAGAGCACCCTCACATCGCTGCACCAGCGCATCAGCGACCTGGAGAAAGGTACCAACCAGGCGCTTCCCAGCCCCGCTGCCCCCGGGTCACCCTCCCGCCGGGCTCCCGGAGCTCCCTCCGCTGCCGGTCGTGCCCGCTTCCCTCCACCCCGCGCTCTCCGGGACCCGGGCGGGATGCGGAGCCGCTCCGGTTCTGTCCCGGTTGCCCGCCCGTGGAGCGGTGACAGTGTCGCGGTGACAGCGGGCTGGGGACAGCAGCCGGGGATGCTCCGGGCGCTGCTCGGACGAGCGAGCCGAGCGGGGCCGGAGGGATTCGCTCCTCACAGCCGTCTCAAGGCCCGTTACATAACGGGATGGGGAGGGGAGGGACGGACCCCCAAAGTGGGCAGAGAGGGGGTCCGGCTGTAGCCCACCACACCTCCACCTCCGCAGGCCAGAAGGACAACCGTCCCCCGGACAGGTTCCAGCTCACCTTCCCCCTGCGCACCAACTACATGTACGCCAAGGTGAAGAAGAGCCTGCCCGAGATGTATGCCTTCAGCATCTGCATGTGGCTCAAGTCCAACGCCTCCCCTGGCATGGGCACCCCCTTCTCCTACGCTGTGCCCGGGCAGGCCAACGAGCTGGTGCTCATCGAGTGGGGCAACAACCCCATGGAGATCCTCATCAACGACAAGGTACAGTCCTGGGGAGCAGGGAGGGTGCCAGGCATGGGGGAGACCTGCTGGGGGGCCAGCATGAGGGCATCCTGTGCCCACCACCTTGACCCACCCACCCACAGGTGGCCAAACTGCCCTTTGTCATCAACGACGGCAAGTGGCACCACATCTGTGTCACCTGGACCACACGGGACGGCGTGTGGGAAGCCTACCAGGACGGCACGCAGACTGGCAACGGTGAGAACCTGGCACCATACCACCCCATCAAGCCCCAGGGGGTCCTGGTCCTGGGCCAGGAGCAGGTGAGTGCTTGAGGGGGGATGGACAGTGAGCTGGGGGGTCCCCGCTTGGCTGGTTGCTCCCAAGGCGGATGGGGCAGCCCAGCCGTGTGCCTCCTGTAACGGTGGCTGCTCCGCAGGACACGCTGGGCGGTGGGTTCGATGCCACGCAGGCCTTTGTGGGGGAGCTGGCCCACTTCAACGTGTGGGACAGGAAGCTGAGCCCCGGGGAGGTGTACGGCCTGGCCACCTGCAGCTCCAAGGCGCTGGCGGGAAACGTCATTGCCTGGGCTGAGGCCAACATCGACATCTACGGCGGGGCCACCAAGTGGACTTTTGAGGCCTGTCGTCAGCTCAACTAAAGCCACGGACAAGAGAGAGAAACCTCCTCATCGGGCTCTTTTCTTTTTTCTTTTCTTTTCTTTTTCTTTTTTTTTTTTTCCTCCTTTTTTTGCGCAAAAAAACCCAACTGAGAACCAAGCCACCTGTCTTGTCCCGTGGAGTGGGGATGCCCCAGCAGGGGGGCTGCCCATGCCCGGAGCCCCACGACCCTCTGGTTTCTGTCTTGCCAACGTCCTTCAATGCCTGCGTGCCTTGGCCTGGCGCGGCTGCGCCCCGAACTGCTGCCCCCCCCCCTTCCCCCGCCTCCCCCCCCCGGGGCAGCCCCCCCTTTCCCTGGGCACCGGCGCCTTAAAAGGCTGCGGGGCCCAGACCAGAGCCACCCCCGGGGCTCCTCTCCCTCCAGGATGAAGCCCTGGCAGGAGGGTGATGCCCCCGGAGCTGGGGGAGGGTTGCAGCATCCCCCCCCTGCCAGTTTTACAACCCCCCCGGGAGCCGGGGATGCAGCAGTGCCCAGGGCTCTAAGGAGGGGGTGACCCCCCTCTCCCCTCCCTCAGTTAAGGACCCCCCCCTCACTTCCCCAACCAGCGCCGCTCCCCAGCACCACAGCCATAGCCCCGGGCTGCGGCGGGCACCGGGACGGGACCCCCCTGGATGGGGCCCCCCCCGCCGGCCCCGCTCCCCGCCCTGCCGCACTCAGGTACGTCCCCCCCCGGCCCCCCCGCCTGCAGCCCCCAGAGGCCTCCTATGCGCCGTAGCTGGTGAAAAAATAGCCTTTACCATGCCCTGAAAGTTTAGCTACCACTGAAAAGTCTGAAGCCTTTCTGCTTTTGATAATACACTATGTTGTTTCTCTTACTGTAAAGGGAAGTTTATTACCATTAAAAAAAAAAAAAAAGGTATTTTTATGAAGTTAAAAAAAAAGAAAAATTATAGAATTAAGCCGTGTTCCCTGAGGAAAAGTACTTTGAGATTCTGCAGGAAAAAGAGATAAAGATGCGTATTTTGAAATAACAGATGCATTTTGTATGGTTTCCTTTTCTAAACTCCTGGTTTGTACTAGAGATTGCAGAAATCACATCCCCCCCCCAGCCCTTCCCCCTCGCCTCCACTGATCCTCCCGAGGACCACCCTGGGTGGCAGTGGAGGATGAGGCAGAGAATTCCCACAGGGCTCCAGAGCCTCCCTGACCAACTCTAAAGATGTGGCAAAGAGACGTGCGGAGTGGAGGGGCCCACCCGGGGCTGGGCCACCCCTGGCCAGGAGCACAGACCTGTCCCAGCCACCAGCGCTTTGGGGAACCAGAGCCCAGCTGAGGAGCAGCACAGGCACCCCCAGATCCAGGTACCTCCCTACCAACTGGGGCTCAGGGCAGCTTATTTTAAACTGTGCTCTTTTTTAAAAACAAAAGCAGACAAGAAAACAACACAGCCAACCCATCGTGAGTCAATTTGAGTTCCTCCTAAGAGCCTGTTCGCATCAGCAAAGGGACAAGCACAACTGGCTGAGAAGAACGAGGCCACCACAAAGGTTTAACCTGCAGTCCCAGGTGCGTCGGATTTGCCAAAAAAAAAAAAAAAAAAAAAAAAAAAAAAAAAAAGTGTGATGTCAACACAATGTATATAGTGTACAATAGGGGAGAGTATAAATGTATCTTAATTTGTCATTATTTTGCTAACCAAAGCTGTACATTTTTCCTATTCCTTGCTGTCTCCTTTGGGTTTTGAATGGGTTCTGATGTCCTGTGCCTCCCGTCCACAGCAGCATCCTGACTGTGCACTGTTTCTACTGATACTCATGCTTTTGCCATTTTACTGCCGAGATTACATGAATTGTTGACTTTATTTTTACACAATAAAAAGCGAAGAAAGACACTGGGTCCTCTTAAATGTGTCAGTTCCCAGAGCCACTGGTGCTTGAGAGCTGATCTTAATCCCTGGGAAGGTTTTGCCTGCATAAAGCAGGAATTTCTGCCCAGTTCCCCTTGGAGCCTGCTCAGTCCCTCCCCGAGCCTGGGCTGTACCTGCCAGGCTCCTCTTCTGCAGCACTACACCACGTCTTTCCCTGGTTTATGCAACTCTGTCATACAAATTGATTTTTTTGTTTGTTGTTGTTATTTTTTTCCCCCCAAGACGCAGGCTGGCAGCTCAGCTCCCTCTGGCTGCCTCTGCCAGGCTGGCAGTGCAGGGACAGGGACACCCTGCAGCCCACACTGGCTGATGCCCATCAGCTCTCTGCAGCAAATGTCCCCGGCACAGGCAGGACTCGGGGGGGGCTTTGGGGGCACCTTGCTTGTCCTTAGGGGATCCAGGCTGGGCTCCCAACGCCATTCCTGCTCCAGAAGGCAAACCTGAGCACAGGGGTGAGGCCGGGGCACTTGGGTCGGAGGTCAGGGTGGCCAGAGGCCACCAGTGTGTGACAGGTATGGGGACAAAGTGGCACAGGCTGGGCTGTGCCTAATTGCTACGAATTCCCACTGATTACACCTCTGCGGCAGGACAGACTGGCCAGGTAAGTGTCGTTGAGTGTCAAAGATACAAGTAGGAAAACCACCATTTACTGTAACCAGCCAGAAACAATTCCCCGCATGCCCCTCCTGCAGCTGGGAACGGGAGCTGTGCGGGTCCGGATCAGTTCTGCTGCCTCGGGCACCACGCAGCCCCTGGGGACGCTGGCGCTGCCCTTTTGTCCTCCGTAAGAGCAAGGACGAGGTGACAGAGTCCGGAGGGACGCAGCTGGTGTCACGCATCTCCCGGGGGCTGGCGGGGCCGTGGGGAGGGTCTCAAGGCTGCTTGTGCCGCAGTTTCCCAAGCAACGTCTGCAGCCAAGCGCAGCCCCTTCCAAGGGACCTCCCCCATCTCCCGCTGACAGGGGACAGACACCCCGGGGTCCCTCCCTGCCACCCTAACAACGCCTCTTTTCCTTAGCAGGGTTTGCTCCTGCGACTGATCCAACTCCTTTCCAGGATGCCTCAAGCCATAACCACGGTAACACAGCCAACAGGGCGAGCGGGAGGGTGGACACCAAACCAGAAGTGCAGATCTGGGGTCCCGGCGTCTGTCCCCGTGTCACCGGCAGATGCAGAATTGCAAGCGGCGGGTCCCCTGGGCAGGGGTCAGCGCCAGGAATCCTTCCGGGACAGGAGGTGACATTGATCCATCAGAACCGGTTTAGGGCAATTTACAGAACCCTCCCCGCGGGGCCAGGCTGAGTGCCGCTCCTCGGTCACTGCTGCGGGGGCTGAGGGAGGAGGCACAGAGAGGCTGCTCAGGGGTGGGCAGGATAGGGGCACGGGAGCCAACGCGGGAGCACGATGCCAAAGGACACGGAAGGGGTGTTGAAGAGAATGCTGCCACTAAGATATTCCCCCTCCCCGATTCCCCAGATTTCCCCAGGCATAGAAGTGATTCAGCTCAGCAGCTTCGGAGCCTTACAAAGGCACCAGAATCGCAGAGCCCCAACAAGGAATCCCTCCACGCACCCTTCTCAGCAGAGCTCAGCCCTCTCTGGACATGCGGATCCCATCCCCTTCCCTCCACACACCCCTGAAAACCAACTGTTCCAAGGACAGGCTGTTGGTTTCGTGTCACTGGGAACAGCCTACATCTCTGCAAGGGGAATGCTATTTTTACCCAGGGAACGGGTGGCAGCTCCTGTATTGTTCCCAGCCCCTCCCCAGCTCCCCAGTCCCTGTCCCAGCTCCCAGACGGGTCTGCCTGCGGGGACAGCAGCTTCTCAGACACCCCAGGTGCCCAAACTACCAAGCCCACCCATTACTGGAGAGGGAAACCATACCCTCAGCTGGAGGCTTGTGCTGCACCATGATTTAAACTGCAATAAAAAAAAATACACTCTAACAGCCATAGAATTACTCTTTTTTCCAGCTGGAAGCCATGGCTGGGCTGGCAGTGGGGCTGTCTGCCTCCCCCAGCCCCCTGGGTGGTACAGGCAGAGCCAGGGGGAGGGTATGGGATAGGAGCAATGGAGGAGGGAACTGGAGGGGCCATCAAGTCTTCAGCAAACCTCCCAGCTCATCACCCTCCAGGAGGGAACCCTGGATCTGCCTCTCAGCCCCACAAAATCCTGGGGGTGTTGCCCCTCCTCATGTGAGGATCCAGCAAGAGAGAGGAGCAGCACAGGCCCATCTGTAACATGCACCGATCCTGACACCTCATCCTGCAGCTAAAAGCTGCTGCTGCTGAGAGCTGGGGAGTGGCCCCGCTCTGCCCAGGGGATGCTGGTGACAGCCAGCCCCGTGTCCCCTGCGAGCGCGGGGATAAGGGACAGCGTTACCCGCACCGGCGCAATAAATCCAGGAGGTTTTTAGAGCAGAGGAGCAGATGGAGATCTTGGGCTGCATGAGGACAGGCCCCACGACTCGGGAGGTGGCTCAGAAATATTGACGGGGGCGAGGGAGAGTTCTTAAGGGCAGGGTACAGCGGGGATTTACAGCTCTGATCCGACCTCTTGCTGGTGACTCACATGGAAGAGGAACAAACCCTGTGCGGGGCCACTTCGCACCCCACTGCCCATCCTCTTGCCCCCCATTCCTTGAGCTCCAGGTCAGCTCTACCCAGGGCTCCAAAGAGGTGGGAGGAGGGGATAGACGCCAAAATTAAATAGACTGCATCTCCTAGCAGAACACCCACAAGCCCCAGAGCTATGTCATGTCCCAAGGTGGCCTCTCCTGCACCCCTGCACAGGAGGGCCCGGGGGCTGCCCCCAAGCACCGCTGCCTGCAGCCCAGGAGCATCCCAGAGCATCCCTGCCGTGGGCTGCTGAGCACTCGATCCCATGGGGATCAATTAATTAGCAGGGAGCGCATCCTGCTGCCTGCCCTGCCCATGCCGGCAGCACATGGATCCCAGAGAACCCGGATTCACAGGCTGTGTCAGGGAAATAACAGAAATGTGGGCACCTGCCTAAAGAAAAGGCTCTTTGTCCTTGTTTCACACAAAGTGGGGGTGATGGGGGGAAGAGGGCGCCGGGCAGGGCTGGGAGGATTCCCCAAGGTGGGGAGGTGAAGCCTTGGTCCCGCCGCAGCACAGGGGGACAAGGAGGAGGAGGAGCAGGGCCCCTGTGGGGGCACCCATGGCTGGGGGGGCACGGCCAGGCTGTGCTGCTGCTGCTGCTGCTGCGGGAGCCCGGGGACCAGCTGGGGCACGGTGGGCGGCTGGACCCGACCCCGGGCACGAAGTCAAGGCTGACAGATTGTTCCGGTCACAGGAGTGAGTCATGGCTGGTGACACAGTGTCCCTCAAATGCTGCTCAGGAGCCTTGGTTGGCCAGGCATCATCTCCCCACACCTCCGCAGAGCTGCCCGGGCATTCCCTGCAGGCACAGCCTGGGAAGGGGCTTCCTCCAGCCCTTCCTCCCCCTCGGGAAACCCAACCAGACCTGGCCAGAGCCCCGCTGAAGCAAAGCCACAGATGCCCTGGCAGGCATAGAGCCCAGCCCCAGCCCGAGGGGCTGGAGGAAAGCAAAATCTGTTGATCACAGTGAGACAAGCCTCTGGCCAGACATCATCCTTACCCAACACTTCCCAGAGACACCAGGAGTAAGGAATCTGTAACACAAAAAGTCTCCCTTAGGACTACAGATCAGAGATCCCTAGGTGAGCACAGCCACGGCAGGTCCCAAGGGCTCAGGCTGGGAGGACAGGACACCCCTTCCCCAGCTCAGGACACCCCTTCCCCAGCTCAGGACACCCCCTCCCCAGCTCCAAGCTGCCTCCTTCCAAAGGCACCAAGAGCAAACGCTGCTTCACACCGCTTGGCCACTATTCAATTTAACACCGGGGGCTGCTAGGAAAGCCCAACTTGAATCCTCCAGTCTTGCCTTCTCAGAATATTTTTGCAGCCTTTTCCCATTCTCCTCCTGTGGTTTCCCCAGCTGCTGCTGAGCAGCACCCTGACAGCACTGAGATGGTTTCCTCCCTCCTTCCCGTCCACCCCTGATGGAGTACGGAGGGGCTGGGATCTCAGCGTGAGTCTCAGACTTCACCAAGAAGTTTTTCTGGGGGATGTTCCTCTGGCTGGGGATCCCAAGAGGGATCCCAAGTCCCATCCCAAGGGCACAAAGGGGAAGAGCAACTGATTTCCCACCGGAGGGTCCCTGACTCAGCACGGCTCTGCCACAGGAGAGGCTGCCGGTGAGCACAGAGAGGAAGGAAGACTATATCTTCCAAAGCTGATTAAAAATAGATGCAGCATCTCACTAATTATGCTGTGTAATTAGCATTTGTTTTCTGCTTAGCAGAAACCTATGGGGAGCAAAGCTGAGCTGGACCCCAAGTATCTTGTTTGCTATCAGCTTGGGCAGAGCCGACTCATCCCATGGAGGGGTGGGATGCAGAGGGGTCACAGCCCCCCAGCTCTGCCCCGGCACTCCCAGCATCAGGCAGGGTGAGTTCCTGCACCACCCAGGGCTGGGGGGAGCGTGGCAGCAGAGCTCGGGGGTCCCCACACACCTCCTCCCTGTCAGCCCATCTGCAGTCCAGGCTGTGAGCAACAGATGACAAGATCCACAGCGATGCTAGAAATTAGGTCAGCGATAGCCTGCAGCAGATTTTCACATTTATCATCTCGGCGAGGCTCTTATGCAAGTCAGAGATGCCACAGGGCAGCCCCGCGCCAGCGGCCACCCCCGGCCCAGCTGGTGGAGAGCAAAGGAGGGGTGCCAAGGCCTGGAGCCCCCGCAGCCCCCTCCTGCCAGGGAGGGGAGGGACGCGGGGCTCCATCACGCTGCTGGCTCAGGGCTGGTGAAAGCCCGGGACCGGCAGCCTCCCCCCGCAGCCTCCCCCCCGGTCTCTCCCTCCATACCCCGGGGTGCACAAACGCCCAAGCGCCGATTTACTTCCTCCCAAGCAGGGAGCGGCAGAGCCCCGTGTCCAGCCCCAGTTCCCACCACCCCCCCCCAGTGCACAGAGGCCCGGGTGGTTTCTTGCACCTAGGCTGAGCTGTGTTTCACAACCGGCACCGCTTTCTGCTCCTTCCCCCATCCCCCAGATGTTGGTACCAATAACATTCATGAGCTCGGGGGGGGCATCCAGGGCTGGGCGGGGGCTCCTGCCCGGCGCTCCCGGCTCATCCTGGGGGGATCCTCATGGGGGGGATTTCCCTGGCCCTGATGCTGCCCCCGGGGTGGGGTAGAGTCTGTCCCCTGCCTGCCCCTTCCCTGCCACCGTGGTCACCAGCAATGACCACATCATATTATCCAGATATCAGTTTCAGCCAGGTGACATTTACCTGGCAAGATCATTAATAACCAAACGGTGCCTTGCAATACACCAGCTGGATTTCCCAAACCCTCCCAGTTCTGCTCATTACAGAAGAGGTTTGTGCGTTAATCAGAGCGCTTTAATCACGCTGCTACCCACTGCAATTCTGGGCGAGTTTCAAAGCTTCCAGGTTTATCACAGGCTTTCAGGTCCCTCCGGACTCAGCCCCGGCAGGGTTCAGCACATCCTCCTCCCCGGCACTCAAACAGGAGCAGCTTCCACACAAGAGAAACGGCTCCAGTCAAAACATCAGCCGGGAGATGCTGGTCTCCCCCGGCAGAGCCACCCACGTCAGGCTGGGTGCGAGGCAGGAGCCCCGCGTTCACCTGGGGCGTTCCAGGCACGAGGCTCTCAGGAGTGCTCAATAAACGGAACATTTAAAAAAAAAAAAAAAAAAAAAAAAAAAAAAAAAAAAAAAAAAAAAGAAAGAAAGAAAGAAAAAATACATCAGTCCCTGCGCTGGCTCCTGAGCCCCAGCCGTGGAGTGCGAGCAGCTGGGGGCTGCAGGCAGAGGTACAACAAACCGAGCTGCGAGTCCAAGAACAGCAAGAAAAAAGCATGTTCCTAAGGAAACATTCTGCAGCGAGCCCTTGAGCTGGGAACTAAACCAAGAATTAATTACAGGCTGATTTTACGGCCTTTATCGTGTGTTTTTAAAGCTGATCAAGCCTCCGGAGCAGGGGCAGGGGTGCTTGGAAGAAGAGCAGTACCTGTGGGGCCAGGGGAGCAGCTGAGTGCAGGGCTGGGGGCTGCACCTCTGGGGACAACAGCCCCATCACCCTTCTGCCCCCCAGCCTCCCCCCAGGCCCTGCAGGAGTCTGCTCAGCAGCCACAACTCTGTGGCCACCAGCAGATCCATCCCCCTCCCCAAGTGCCTCTGGAGGGGGGGGAACACGGCCACAGCTCTGCTCAGACACAGCCACTGCCTCCAAACAGCAGAGACCCGACTGTGCACTGAGGCTCTGCTGCCTTTCTTTAGGGGCCAAGCTCTGTACAAGCTGCTCCATCACCTTAATGACACAGCTCATAATGATCTCATTCACTATTAATTTGGATGTCAAAAGAAATTCCACTCATTTGCTTTTAATTAATATGGCCTTAAAATAAAGCCGGAGGGCTGGCAGGACTCTGGCAAGAGGTGTCTGCACCACAAAGAGAAGAGTGGTTGGGGTGGAGAATTATTTCTAGGACAAAAGGACACAACTGGAAGGGAACACACTGCTTCCCAGTGCCACCCCTGCCCTCTGCACACACAGGCACCGACTGGCACATCCAAGGCACAAGAGGTTTCTGGGTGTCTTGATGAGGCTCAGCTGCCCCAGAGAGAAACAACACTAAAAATGCTTGTTTGCAGCCAGAGATTTGGGCCCAAAGCCGTGGAGCAGCCTCCCAGCAGAGCAGAAGGGATGGAGCCAACAGCACCGGGCACAGCTGCCCTGATCAGCTCGACACAAGCGATAACAAAAGCAAAGCCTTGTAACAAGTCAGCAATAAATTACTGGGATCAGGAGAACAAGTACTTGACTCCCAATCAAGCTGATTTCCAACATGTGTGTGTGGAGGGGTTACTTAGGAAGGACACTCAGGCTCCAGTCTCCGAGTTTCTATGAAGAGGTTTCATGCATTACAAAGCGATCTTCCCCTCCCTCCTTTACAAGTCAATTAGATAGAGTTAATCTCTTATTGTGTTCCGAGAGCCCTGGGCAGGCACCAAACACAGCGATTACTCCGGCTGTTTAATTGCCTGCTCGGGTTTGGGCAGCTCCCCGGGCCAGCAGCACCCAGGCCAAGGCAAACAGGAAAAAAAATAAAATTCTCCCGTGTCCTGCCCATAAGAGCTCAGAAACAGTTGTTCCCTGCCCACAGCATGTCATTTGTGCTTAAATTTGTGACAGGCCTCAGAGAAGTCTGTCCCCATGGTTTAGTGGAGCTGCTGCACGTGTTTGCAACGAGCAATGATGAACCGTGGTGCTGCGGCTCCTGGGCAAGGTCCCAGACCAGTTCCTCCCAGTGAGATCTCAGGAGGTGATGCCCCCACCCCTGGCAGCAGGGGGGGGGTCCTGCAGGGCTCACCCCAAGCCCGATGGCAGCAAGGGAAGGGAGGTGCTCAAGCTCGGAGCTAAAGGCACCCGGGTGTGCCCAGGGCAAGCGGGAGCCACCGGCACTGAGCAGACAGAAAGCTCCTCACCCATCGGAGCTCAGACCTCCTTCCAAACCCCACAGCAGAATGTTGGCTCCATCCTCTCCTCGTGAGTCACACACCCACCTGAAACTCGGCGTCCTCAGCCCGTCTGTCAGGAGCAGCCGGAGCGGCACATGGGGCGTCTGTTCCCCGGAGACCGGGGAAGGGAATGTGAGAGCAGAGGCTGCAGGGACTGGGTGAAAGCTGCTCTGAAAAGGAGGAGAAGGGAAGTCTGTGCCACGGAGGTGCAGTGTGAGCCAAAGGCCAGCTCTGGAGTTTGTCTGTAACTGAGTGCTTCAGCATCTCTGTACACCACCTCCTGCAACTGCCCAAGTATTCAAGGAAGTTGTTGCAAAATGACAACTGGGTGTTTATTTACACAAATATTTTTACAGTGCTTAAAAATCAACCCTGAGAAATACCTTCGAAGCATTATCCTTGAAGAGAAGCTGGTCTGCCTACCCACCAGAACCATGCACAGTGGCTGGAGTGGTCCTGAGGGACACGGCCCTGCCTTGGGGTGGCTCTCAGCTGTTGCACTCATCAGAACCACAGTCTTAGGGGAGGAGAGGATCCAGCGAGGTTGGGCCCAGCAGTTTCTTCTGGCATTAGCCTAATCATCCAATTCCTCCTCCTTTTTTCTGTTAGGAACAAAAACAAGGATCACAGACATGAAAAAAAAAATAGAAACCAAGAAGAACAAATAATTACATCACTTGGTGATAAGGGGCTCAGAGACACAGGTCTTGAGATGCATGGTCATAGAAAGGGTAAACCTCAGCCACTGTAATCCCTCACTACTGCCACCTTCACCATTAGGACCCTCAGGGCAGGTGAGCTTTGAGTCCTGACACTCTCCACTCATCCCCTCACAGCCCTTTGGGTAGGGCTCTGTCTGTCTGTCTGTCCAGCCTGGCCCTGGTGTGGCTCTGATCAACGATGCTGAAGGGGCAGCCTGGCCCCAGCACGAGGAACTCCTGTGGATTTACAGAGCAAGGTTCTGGCCTACATTATGTAAGTGTGGGGGAGCCTGACCCTCCCCTCACTTTCTGGGGGCAGGGACCAGCTCCCTGCAGGATATTTCTGTTCACCTCCTGTCACACCTGTGGGTGTTGGTGCTTTGCTTATCACGGGCACCAAATAAATCCCCAACGACCTCCCCAGCCTGGGACACGGTGCCCTGCCCAGGAACGTGTGAAGTGGCTCTGCTGCAGTCACCAGAAATCACCCTTTTGAGGCACCATGTGTCCTGATGTCACTGGAGCTCACCTTGTTACCCTGTCTGTCTCTCTAATGCCATTACTGCAGATCATTACGTGAGCAGATCCCCTTTGCAGGGCAGCTGCCCACACACCCACCTCTCTGGCCCTGCAGACAGGACCCCCAGTGGTGAACACAGCTGCTTCCGAATATACTCCCTCGACCTCATATCAGCCTGGAATGAAGGAGGAAAAAAGTGAGAATGGATTGATCAGCCTGCCCGGTGTGTGCCCCTGCACACCCTGATGTCAGCACAGCACAAATAGCTCTGCTATGACTCTGCTGCAAAGAGGAACCTCCATGTTTCTTTCCTTGCTTGGTTTCTGTGTCTCACTGCCCACTCTTCTATTTCTTGGGATCTTCCTCATCTGTTTTGCTCAAAGCTGGCAAAATCCTTCAGCCTGTACTGATGTACACATCAGTCTGTCTCCTGGCCCCCAGAGCTGTTGGGGCTGTTGTCTCCGGCAGAAGACAGGAGCTCACAGATCCCTCCACAAAAGGTGGGCAACTGCTGGTGTTTCCCCGACTTGTCCCAGAGCAGCAGAACACCCCTGACCCTGCTGCAAGGACTGTCACTGTACACACAGCAGCTGTGTCCCAGGGCTGTGCTAACAGAGGCTCCACTGCCACTGCAAGCAGGTGAAGGCTGCAGCCTCCATTCTCACAGCACTCGAGGATCATCCATGATCTTTATAGGTGTGACACAGGATTAGCTATTGTGGTCATTTATCAGCTGAGAAACACGACTCAGCCCTCCACAGGAAACTGTAAATGGAGAGGGGGAACGAGGAGAGGGCTGCAAGGAGCTTGGGAATCCAGCAATCAAATTCTCAAGAGGACATGGGATGAAAAGAGGGCAGCTGGCATTGGCTGTCCTTGTATACATCCTTTTCCTTCCTCTGCTCCAGCAGTTGTAGGATGCAGCAACAGATGGAGAAGCACACCACTTGTCTGCTGCACATCCTTCTCCCTAGGCAAGAGCTTGGCTCATCCTGCCTTGTGCCTGCTGGGCTGCCTGGGCGGTGGTAATTATGCAGCTAAAGCAGGTAAAAACATCCACTAAAAGCAAACAGAGAGAAGACACAAGCACATCCTTGGCTCTATCTTCTTGGCAGCAGCAGCAAGAGAAGTGGCTGACACACCTTTCACACTGTCCTGCCTCGTGAGACCAAAGACAAAGCTGCCAAGGCAGAGGCCAGGCTGTAGCTGCCTCTGTACTCTGCTTCCCAGTACCAAAATCAAAAGGATTCATGTTGAGACTCTCTGAAATTCATGGTCTGCTGCCTTCCTCATTTGAAACTGAGCTTGGAGCCATCATTAAACACAAACTTATGCAAGAGTCCAGTTCTTCCCTTCCTCCTCTGATACACTCTCCTGTGACACGAGCCTTCCTGAGCTCACCAGAATGAGATTGCTGGGTCTCACCAGCACTGCAGGACAGCAAATGGTCAGAGTGGGACAAGGAGAACACCAACAGAGACCCCATGAGCTACAGAACGTGTCACTGGATATTTACTGGCTCTTCTTATCTATCAGAAGAGTTCTTGTTCAGCTTTCCAGCACAGAGGACTCTTAGATGCCCTCACAATCACACAGATCCTGGGCTCTTGGACAACTTTCAGAAGTAGCAGTTGACTTTTACATTCCCTAGAAGATTTTTTTTCTTTTTTAGAAACTTTTCTCAGAATTACTGCTATGCCATGACATTTTAGGCCAGCTGCTGTGCCCCACCTCAAAGGCAGAGTGCCTCTCTCCACTTAAAAAGCAGTATATGACCTTTCCAGCTGGAAAAGCTTTTCAGCATACGATGATCATACTAATGAAGTGGGTTAATGCATCCCCAGTGCCTGCCCTTGAAGCATTTGCTACTCTCATCACTGTGCTTCTGAAGAGTCTCCCCAGCACCCCAAGATGCTCCCCACCACCCCTCCTCTCCATCCCTGCCTCCCTGCTCAGGTGGAGGCTCTGCTCATTCCTGCTGGAGACAGTTCCACAACTGCTTAACAATTCTGCAAGCCCGAGATTGAAAAATAGTTACATAAGGGATGGTTTGTTTGGGCGAGTTTTTTCCCCTTCTCTCCATAATTGTACAGTTTCATAACTGATCTGACAAATAACTTTGCTCATTCTTTAGGATACGTGATGCATTTTATAACAAGGGAAGGAGGTTGTTCAATAGAGTCCCCACTGGGAGACCAAGGCAGCAAGAGTCACGTCTGCAAACTTCTTCTAAAGAAGTAAAACCTCAGCCACGTTCTGGCAGAAGCTGACACCTGGTCAGGTGGTGAGATACCAGCCAGGTCTCACTCCTAACACAGCACTGAGAGACAGCTTAACCCCAAGCATTAACCAAGGGGCTAATCAATAAGATGGATAACTGTCCTGTAATAATCCTGAGAGATTGTTTCTATTCTGAGAGGGGAATCAGTGCTGCCATTAGGGGCTGGAGCTGTTGCTTTGCCTGTCTGATAAGGGGCAGTGGTGACCCCTGTGTTCCCAGCAAGCTGGCAGGGAGGGTGCATCTGAAGGGAGTTGGAAATTTAGGATTCAGCTACTGTTTTCCCTGCAGGGCAGCAGGATGTGAGCTCACACAGAGGAGGGGGGTGATGGCTTATTTCTCAGCTCTCCTAAGGGCATGTGTCTCACATGTCACATGAAGTAACCTGCAGAAATGCACAGCTCTGGGCAGGCCTACTTCTGTCCTTCTTGGTGGGCTGGAGCAACATCTGGCTGTCCCACCAGCCCCATCCTGAGCCAGTGGGAACCAGCTGGGCAAGGGGCCAGCTGGAGCTGAAAGGATCAAGTGAGCAGGAGGCTGGAGTGCAGCCAGCCAGGAACCTAAAACAGCCAGAGCACAAGAATCAGTCCCAGCACAATCCTTGTCAGCTGGAGAGTGTTAAAAGCTTCTGTTTGCCCACTGTGCAGGGGGATTTTGGGACTGAGTGGGCTTGAAGTGTGGACAAGCACTGGAGAGGGGTTCTGACCTCTGCCAGAAGCAGGCAAGGGCAGCTGCTCTCAGGGGGGCTTGGTACTGTTCCAGAGCCACAAGGCCTTGCTTGTTATTCTGGGATGACAGCTCCCGCCTACCTCAATCCCTGTCTGGGTGGCTCCAAATGATCAACTCTCTCCAGAAGAACCTCAAAATTTTACAAGCTGCCTGGGCAGAGAGATCACCCCCATGCAAGAAAATTCTGACAGATTGGCCTTGTGCTTACACCTGGAATAAGGACTAAATGGGATGTAAATACTGATTGTAAGTGATAATGAACTTCCCTCTAATTTCTCTGAAGATCACTGCTCTCACCTGCATCACAGCCCCAGTTCCTCTGGCAGCAGGACCACACTGTGGGCTCAATGCAAATCAAACCCTTTCTGATCACTGCCCAGATAAGTGTTGCATGCCTGAGGCACAACACACCCTACCCGGACTGCTGTAATGTATCTCCAGGAAAGAGGGGGTTGGTTTTATTTCCACACCAGTTGCACAGCTCTGCCTTCATACCAGCCACCAGCACAGCCTCCAGGAGTGGGCAGCTGAGCCCTTCTAAGAGCATTAATACTTCCAGTGCTGCCATAACTTGCACACAAAGAGCTAATGGTCCACAATCCTCCATGACACTGGGAAAGCCATAAGCACATCACCCACCAGGGCTGCAAGCTTTTCCTGGGCACAAACCACAGGAAAAAGGCCAAGTCAGTCACTCACAGGCAGCCTCCCTATAGCCCTCTACCTTCCAACTCCAACTTGTAGGTGCTCAAGAGCTGAGGCTCTGCCCTGGCAAGTTACCACACAGAGCAACTGTGAGAGGAAAAGTCCCATGGAAAGGTTTAGGTGTCCTTACCTCCTGCCATCCTTCTACCTCTACGGTAAACACACTCCCTTTGGGATTTTTTAATCTCTCCATAAGAGAAGCAACAATTCATTCCACCACTTTAGATAAAAGCTGCAGTTAGAGAGCTGGAGGAGTCTCAGAACACAGACAAATAGTAGAGAGAGTTGGAAATGAAATGAGGATGATGAAAAACTGCAAGGCACCTTTTAGTTTCCAATGGGAATGTTTTTCTCCTTTCCTCTGAACTGCAGAGCTAGCTCAGAGCTCTGCAGAGGCATCTGCCCCTCACTGGAAGAAATTACATAAGATCCAGCAGCCTACTCCTGTCTGCCAGGTAGTGGTTCACGAGATCAGAAAGTCCAGCTCTGCTCTGGACTCTTCAAGGTTTGTTTTGCTCTAAGATGTGTGATTTTTGTCTGGTCTGTGACACTGTTTTCAGAAAACGCTGCAGCATCAACAAGCAGCTCCTGTTTGCAGAGGCTGCCTAAGAGCAGGATCACCCCAGTGCTGCTCTAAGGAGCAAAGGTGGTCAGCAAGCCCCAGCACGGAGGTGCAGCCATGCTCAGGGAGGGTCCCAGGGCAAGGAGAGGAACATCTGAAGGGGCTCTGCTCCCTGGACAGCCCTGGGTCAGGCTTGTCCCCACCATCAGCAGCAGGGTGACCCTGAGGGAAGGGAGGCATTCCTCAGGCTAGATGTCCCAGAGAGTTTCCTCTTCTCCAGATCCTTTCCTCAAGCCCTGCTGCGATTTAATGAGCCTGAGGCTGAGCCTTGGTGGGAGCTGCAGCTCGGTGCTGGTGATCCAGTGCTGTCACCTGCTGGCTGGCTGCCCCGCAGCTCCTTGCAGAGTGCAGCAGCAGCAGCAGGGAAAAGCCCCGAGGAGCAGCACTGCAGTCTGTGCTGAGCCCAGAGTGTCCCAGAAAACTGCATTTTGTTGAAGCTCCTGGGTATGAACCTCAGCATCGCAGAAGCTGCCTGCAGAGGGGGAGCCACAGGGAAGGAGCGGGGCCGGGGCTGCCTCTGCTCCCGGGCACTGCATCAGGAGCCCACTGGGGACCTGTCTGCTGCAGAGGGGAAATGGAAGCTCTGAAACACCCTCACGGGTTTGGCACCCCCAGGCCTGCCTGCCCCTTCCTCAGCCCTGCCCCAGTACCTGGCGGATGGGCTCCGGGATCCGGTACCTGCAGCAGGACTGGACCAGACGCACGGCTGTCCCCAGACACACCCTGTGACCCACAGAGACATAGAGGGGCCTAAAGCTCCTGTGGTGGCTACGCAGGGCCTGTGCACACAGAAACAGGAAAGATCAAGCACTGAAGAGGCTCGGTGTGACAAACAGAGAGGGGCAGATGAGTTACACGCCAGGCAGCTGCCTGCAGGTGGGATGGTGGCTCTGTGCATGGTACCTCCCAGCCCTCTCCTCTCACTTCTGCCTCCCAGTGTCTCCCATCATTAGGACTGTTTGCTCTTTTGCTCTTTTGTGGCCCTTCCTCAAAAGCCCCGTGCTTGTCTGGGAAGCATGACACAACCTAATGCAGCCTAAATAACAGCAGGAAGTTTCTTACACCTGCCCCTGTCCTGTGCTGCACCCCCCTGAGTCGGATGCTCCCGGATTTCACCCCAGTAAGAGAAAGCTGGAACAGAGCTGGCACCTCCCCATGACTGTGGGGGTGCTGGAGCCTGACACCTCAGATGCCACAGCCATGAACACACTCAACACCTCAGCTGTCAACTCCTTCTGCAAATGTCTGAGCTCTCAGGAAGGGGAAGGCAATGGTCACCTCTTCACACCACCTCCTCCTGAATGAGACAGCCCCACTACAGACAACATCCTCCAGTGCTCCCAGCTGCACAGAGCTGGCAGATCATGGCAGCCAAGTGACCAGGAAGCTCCCTGCAGCTTACCATGCCCAGGACTCTCCCTGAAGTGCCTGTCAGGGGGAATGAATCTCCTTCCCTCTGCAGGGAACGAATCTATGGAGACAGAGACCCAGTCAGTTGGTTAGAAACTATTTGTATGTGGCCATCCCAGTTCTCTTAGGATGTTAAAAAGTAGAAGGAAATTCCCAGCCTGGCCTAACCTGCTCTTTGTGCAGCTCATCCTTGGCCAAACCATCCACATGCAAGAGATTCTTGGCCACTCCAATGCATGGTAGATCTGTCAGGACTCCGAGGTGACAGGCCACACCAAATCCTGCCAACAAGGACTCACTGTGACTGCAGGACACCAGAAAACAGGAACCTCATGTGGCAGCACGGGGACCCTGGAAAGCAGGGCTCTCCAGTGAAGTCCTACCTCTGGGATGGAGCAGGCCATTCCCATCTACAAGAAGAACCTGAAAAAGCCAAAAAAGAAATGTTATTTCCTTTGCACTGAGACCCACTCAAACAGGGAAATGGTGATGCTGGGCCTGTGCCTCAGCCCTTTTAGGTCTCTCTGCTGGGGTCTTCCTGTGGCACTGCCTAACCCTGACTCTAAATGGTCCCCAGTGTGAGCTCCTAATGGCTGGCAGCACTCCTCTGGTGGTGCTGCCCATGGGAAACAGACAGACAAGGAATAAGACATACCTGAGGTTTGAGACTGGGCTGCTCCTGCTGAAGTCTCTGAAGAGCTTCCACCAGGAAAGGGACCTCTCTGAAGGCCAAGAATCCTGCCAGGTAGGGGGCACCCACAGCCACCATCCGGCAGTCCTCGTACAGCACCTGGGAGCAGAGGGACAGAGCAGAGACTGTGACCTGCAGGACTTTGCTGGGTGGTTCCTGTTTCAGAGGCCTCTCTTTTGGTTTATGTCTCTTACTCTCACCCGTTTGGTTTTTTTATTTTATTTTTTCTTAAACACTCTGCTTCTGGATCTCTCCAGCAAAGCCAAAACCCTCGGGTTGTGTCAGTCTGGCACTCAGAACCAGGAGTGGGCAATGGACTGCTGACAGAAGAGGGCTGGAAATCACCAACCATACCCTGCTGGAGAGTGAAGTCCTTGAGACAAAATTAGGGCAGCTATTCAACCACACAGTGGGGACCTCAAAGTTCACCTGGACAGAGCATTATCAAAGGGTCTCTGTCTCTGTGCTGCCAGAGGCCAAGAGAAACTCTGTAACAGCACAAAAAAAGGATGGTGCAGGGCAAGCCTGGAATAAAGGCAGGATTTGGAATTTGGTTCATAAAAATACTGGCACCCAACATCCACATTTATTTCTCTGCTTGTTATAGGTTTTACAGTTAATTTTTATATTGCTTTGAAGGTTGGGAAAGAGACCAAAAATCTTCATGAATTCAAGTAAAACACCAGTGGGATTCACAGCAGTTTTGAAAAGGTTTTTATACCTTGTGAGTTGATTCCCAACAAGAAGTCAGGGACAAGGCCCTTGCTGTTTGGGTGCTACAAATGTTTTAATTTCCCCTCTTAACTGGCCCAGAAAAAAGGGTTCCTTCTGTGTCCTGAGTGGTGGCTGGGACTGATCCCTTTCCCTCTCCCCCTAACCCAGCTGCAGTCCCTGTGCCTGCCCGCAGCCTGCATCTGATCACAGCATCCTCTGACCTGGTAGCCCCGGTAACCTCACAACCCCCTCGCAATGAGGAGCAATCCGTCTAAACCCTCACAGGCAGCGCTGTTCCCCGTTTCCCGTGAAGGGTCTGGAGGTTTTGCTTAAGGCGGAGCTGGAGCTGCAGTCCCGGCCCCGTTTCCCATCCCGAGTCCCCGCAGCCGCGGGCTCAGCCCCGCACCCTCACCTGCAGCGCGGGGAAGCTGAGCACCACGAGTGAGGCGCAGGCTCTGGTCTCCTCTCCTTTGACATAGGACAGATCCACACCTCCCACTCTCTCCAGTCCCGCGAATCCCGGATCCTTCTGCCACCCCTCCGTGTCCTCCTCCACCACGCGGGCCCGCAGCCGGGCCTGCTCCCTGCACAAGGACCAAGGGCGGCGGTGGAACCTTCCCCCGGCCTCAGCCTGCCCCGCTCGGGCTCTGCCGGTGTCCCGGAGCCACGGGAGGAGCCCCCGAGGCACGGGAGGAGCCCCCGGGCCCTCCGACGGGGACAGAGCACCGGGGGGGACGGGACGGGAATCGCCCGGAGCGCCCCGACGCGTGAGGGCAGGCGGCAACCCCTCGGCTTTCCCGCAAAGGGAACCGAGGGGACGCAGCTCCCCTGGCCCTGCGCTGGTCCTCGGGGGCCGGCGGGTGTAGCGGACCCCAACGTGGCCAACCCGGTACCGAAGGGAAACCGCGGGGCCGGACCCGGACCGGAACACAGGGTGCCGGGGAGCGGAGGGGATCGACCCCGCTCGCTGCTGCGCACGGTTGCCATGACAACGCGCCGCCCCTCCCGCGCAGGCGCAGCCCCCGGTACCGTTCCCAGCGGCCCAGCAGCTCCGGTGTCGGCTCCGCCGAGAGCCCCGACATGGCGGAAACCGGGGCCGCCCCTACAGCGGGCGGGGAGGAGCCGTGAGGAGGAGCAGCAGCTCTATTGGGAAACGCCCCGGGGCCGGGCCGGGCGGCGGCAGGCGGGGGAGCAGCGTCCTGGTGCGGCCGGTTCGGGATTTTCAACTTGGTACCGATTGTGAAGTGACGAAGGAGGCTCCAGAGCAGCAAGGAACGGGCCAGGGGCAGGAGGAGCCCATGCTGCAGCGGAAAGACGGAGTCCAAAAAAACTCCAAAAAACCAAAAACAAAACAAAAAACCAAACCAAACAAACAAAAAACCAAAAAAATCCAAAAAACCCCCCAAAAACCCAAAACAAACAAACAAAACACCAAAAAAACCCCAAAACCCCCCCAGAAAACCAAAAAAATAACCCCGAACCAACACCCCCCCAAGCCAAAAGCTTTCCCTGCACTAAGGGAATAATTTTTTTATTACTCTTATTTTTTTTTACGAAAAAACCCCATGATTAGGAGGTGGCTTTGGGGTTTTGTTCTTCGCGTGAAGTCTGCAGCAGTCTCTGGGCATCGTGTATCCTCCCGAGTATGAAAGCAGCTCCCCTTTGCACCACAATTAGTAAAAATAAAAAACCCACCCCAAATAAACAGCACACCCCAAGACACCCCAACCCCCCCGAGGTTCCAGAATGTCCCCATCCCCTGTGGCACTGGCAGTGAGGTCCCCTGGGGCAGGAGCAGCCTCAGTGCTCCCTGTGCTCCCTCTTGAAGCCAGCGGCTGCTTTCCAGGTGGAGAGAGCCTGAGAGAGCAGAATCTCATCTGGGAACATCTCCTCCACCTCTGCAGCCAACTCGGAGCCTTTTGCATCAAGATAAGGAATGAACGACTCCTTCAGGCTGGAAAAAACAAGAAGAAAAAGAGCAGGAGTAGTGTTAATAGATGGTGTACAGCAAACCACACGTGCCATGGAGTATCTTGTGTGGTAGGAATGCACCAGCGTTGAGTACACAGAATTTTACTGTGTATTTTGTAATGAGAAGGGTTAAACCACCAGTCAGATTTATAGAGAGGTGAACACAGCCAGCCAGGGGGTGCTGCGGGTCAGAACCAAGCTGTTAGGGCCAAGCTGTGTGTGTGGAAAGCTGAGTGGGGGCAGCAGTGCTCGTGTTTATCCTCAGTGCTCACAAGCAGCAGCTCCTGCTGTATCACACAGAACAGCTTGGGGAACGCTGCTGGAAGATGAAGTCATACATGCCAGAAACAGGGAGTTTGTCTGAGAACTGCCTGCACGTTCCTTATGCTGGTGGTTGTGCTCTGTGTCCAGCAGGACAGTCACATCCCAAGGGAACAGTTCCACAGGATTGTTTTGGTTAGAAAAAACCTTTAAGATTACCAAGTCCAACCATTACACCAACACTGCCAAGGCCACCACTAAACCATATTTCCATCACAGGTATTTCCAGAGGCAGAGAAGCTTAACAACAACTGCAGGTTGGTTTGGGTTGCACAACTTACCTCCAGGTTGGTTTGAACTCATCCACAGCTTGGACACGTCTCAGCTTCAAGGTGATCATTTCATGGAGCTCCTGCAGGAAGGTTTCCAGCCTCGCGTGAACAAGGAAGGTATTGAGGAGCTTGGCATTCACTGGACTGAGCTCAGCTTTGTAGGCCGTACTGATGTCTGCAAAAGGATCCTAAAAACGCAGCAGTGGGGAAAAAAACCCAACCATTTTACAACTTCATTAAGAGGAAACAGCTGACAATACACTGAAGTTGGGCACTGTACCTGTTTGAGGTGCAGCAGCTGCTCAGATTTGAGGGTAGAAAGAAGTTGCCACAGGGCAATGTTGTGCTTTAGGTGGCATCTTCTGAGGGCCTGCAGAAAAACACAGGCAGGGAGTGAGATGTACTTAGGAACCTGTCCATACCCTGCCCTGCCCACACAGGGAGTTCTTCTGAGCCTGGGCTGCAACAGGCTCCCCTCTCCCTCTTCCCCATTTTGCCTTCAATAACCCATCCTTTTGGTGTCATCAAAACAGGGAAGGGATAGGGCTGTGTCACACACCCCTGTCATAGCACAGTGCCTTTGCTCCTATCAGTAAAGAGCCTCTTTTCACACATCATTAGGATAAAACCTTACTCTATCACCACATTTGAAAGGAAAAGGGATATTTTTATATCCTGCTCAGCACCAGGCAAGGCAGTGTCACTGAAAGCTCACTCATAATTGAATGTTCTCCCTTTTCTCAGTTCTAGCACTGCAACTAATTATGCTGACACTCAATTAAGAACTCTCCTTCCTGGTGCTGACAGGAGAGCTTGGATCTGCAGAGAAGAGTTTGATCTTCTGCATACCCAGCACCTGAACTTTCTGTAGTGTTTTGCAAGAACCTGGCAAGCACAATAAGCTGTTAGGTGCTGCCACCTCACTAACACTGGTTGCAGGGGAAGTGAAAATGTCTTTTCCTTCCCTGTTGAATATGGTGGAGAGGGAATTCTATCACACACCCTTGCAAGCTGAACTTTTGCTGGGCTTGGAGAGCAGAGTGTCTGGATTTAACTTAAACCAGTGCAGATTTTATCCTGTAGGAATAAGGGCTTTGCTCTCAGGCCTCACCTGCAGTACATGAGGGTTTGTCTGGTCACCCATCTGGAGGACTTTTTCGATGTAGTCAGTCAGAGGCATTTCAGGATTCTCTCCAGCCATGGCCAGGAATCCCAAGGTAATTTCAGTGACAGACAGAGCATCACAGACATCACTGTAAGACTGTAGTTCTCCACTAATCATCTTCATCACAGAATTGGGGAGAGCACTCTGAAAACCGTGAAGTCAAAACAGTTCCTGCCATCAGTTTAGAGCCACTCCCTACTTCTGCTTCAGTTGCTGAAGTCATGGCAGATGGCTGAGTCTCAGGTTTAGGAAACTGGAAATGCTTCACTAGACAAATACTTTGCTTTGTAAATCCTGACTGGCAGAAGGCAGTTTGTACAGATTCAAGGCACAGAGAGAGATTAGTGGACAAGGCAAGTGACAGAAGACAAACCTAACATTTCTTGGGATGTCAGGGCTCACACAATTGCCCTGGGTCCTCCAATGCAGAGACTCACCTGATCCAGCTTACTCCTGACATTATTAAACAGCTGCTCATAGTTCCGATCCTGTCTGTACACCAGGGTAGGCATCCCCTGTCAGGAGAGAAACCCATGGCTGTAAAGCTTTGGTAACACTGCTAACCCTGCATGCCTGGCTGCTGCAAGCACTGCGGGGCTCCTTCATCAGCCAATAAATTGTCTGCAGGACACATGGGTAGCACAAGCTGCCTTCTCCTACCGTCAGGGTGATGAGTGGCTTCCCCTGCAGGAACTTGCTGATGACCTGCTGCTGGATCTTCTCCAGATCAAAGTCCTGCACTGTCTTCCCTCCCTTCTCCATGCTGTACTGGCAGTTGGATAAGATCAGAGGAATGAGGTCTCTCTCGACCTCATAACTGATCAAGTGCATGTCAGCCACTTCTGACAAACTGACCAAGTACCTGCAGAAGAGAAAACAGACTCCACTTAGAGAAGAAAACTCTGTGAACCAGGGAAAGCTCCTTGTGTGGTAGCAAACAGTAGAACAGAGTGAAAAAAAACAAACCAAAAGACCAAAACAAAAAACCCAAACCCCAGCTGGCATAGCAACATACCTATCATTTTCCTTAGTGTCTCTATTCACAGAGTGGATAAAGTCATTGTGCAGACTGATGAGGTAACTGGCTAAGGCTGTGGAGCAGAGGCCCTGCCCGTGGCGACGTGGCAGAAGGACCTCAAGGTTGCTGTCCAGGGTCAGGTCAGATTCACAGTACCCTTTAGGAAGTTTAATTTCCCCTGAAATAAAAGGCAGAGAAGAAGAGCTGTGAGGTGGCCCAGAGCCATCCCACAGTGAACAAGCCTCTCCTGAGCTGACCCAGGTCAAGAGAAATACACAGCCTGAAAAAAGCAGAGCACCTTCCACTGCTTGCAAGCAGTGAAGGGAGCAAGGTGAGAGTACTACAAGAGGGAAATGGTCTTTTCATTTTGCACCTAAATCTTGAACCTCCAATGTCCAAGGTCAGTTTGGCAGATATGTCTCAGCACCACTGGTGGGAGGAACCTGAATTGTCAAAGGGCAGCAAAGGAGCCTTGCACACAGCTGGGAAGCTCTTGCTTCTGTCACCCTCAGAGCAATGCTGAGGAAGGAGAGCACTTACCATTGGTGTCCAGTGAGCTTCTCAGCTTGTTCCAAACAGACAGAAACACATTCACTCTCCTCTGTAACAGGTCCCTCATCACATCTGAGGAATAACAAAGACAAACCCATGAGAGGCACCTTTACTGACACCACCATGCAACCCAGTTGTACACCAACTTTCAAAGTACATCACTCTTGGCAACTGCTCACACAGACCAAGAGACGAAGCAGACATTAAACATCTTTAAAGCCATCTAATGTATTTTTCCAACCATCACTTCAGGGTTAAGGTCTCCAGTTCATTTGGGTGGAAGTTAACAGGAAAACAGCAGCAAAGATTGCAAGCTCAAGAAAAGTTTTCACCTTCGTTTTCAAGTGGACTATCCTGTGCTTTTTGCTTCATTATTAGTTTTGGCAGAGGCTTCTCACCTGAGAAGGGTTCTTTGAGAAAGTCTCTGATGGAACAGTGCTTGACATCAGAAGTGTTCTGAAATCTGCTCACCAAGTCTCTCTGCAGAGCCAGAATCTCTGGTAAAAACTTAACCAGCCTCAGTTCTTTTTCCTGGAAGAGGAAAGGAGGCCCATGAGTAGGGTTGCTCTGGACAAAGTAGTTTTGAATACTTCTGTGGAACTGCTTTGTTAATGTTTTAAAGAAAAAAAACATTTTGGAAGTGCAGTTCTCAAGACTGTAGAAAATTAGGAGAATAAAGACAATGTATAATGAGCAGTGGTTTGCTCCTGGGCAAATGGCTCTAGGTGACCCTGCCTGAGCATGGGATTGGAGCAGGTGACCTCCAGGGTTCCCTTCCAGCCTCAGCCATAAGTGATTCTGTGAGCTCATCTCTGAACATGGCATTCTCTGAGCACTGTGTCACACCCACCTTCTGCAGAAACTTCCAAAGGAGGGGAACAGTGTCCTTGGCATTCTTTTGCTGGACCACATGGCCCAAGTTCTCCACTGAAACCCTCTGTCGGCAGCTCCACATCTTGGAGTGATGTATGTGACTGTTCTTTGGCAGCTGGGACAGCAAAGTGCCTGGGTCACCATACACTATTTTAACTATTGCATTGGAAGAAATTCTCTCATCCTCTTCTATTTGTCCATTTAACTTCAGAAGTTTTTTATCCAGCTCCTGCATTGAAAAAAAAAATTATAAGAAATTATATCAGACTTGGCAGCATCCTGACATGCTCAGCTTCTACTAGAGTATCCTCCCCTGGCAGCTCGATCACCAATTGACACAGAAATATGTCAAAGCAGAAGATGAACTCCTGAGGAAGGCATGTAAAGCCCATTCTGCAATAAAGCTGTTTATACCATATATTTATACTTGGTTCTCCAGCTCAAACTCACAGGTCTTTCCTTTCTGAGATGATGTATATGGGGTAAAAAGGGGCAGAGAGGATTCACTGGAGAACCCTACACTCACTTTTTTTCCAGCTAAGCCATGACATTTCTGGTTGTCCAGCTATATAAAAATCAAAGCACATCTCTAGTCTCAGATACTGATTCCCACAGGTAGAATAAAGTTGGCTAAAACAAATTAAAGCTAAATTGCATTTGTGCCATAGGTGGCTTGGCTTTAGGAATAGCTGGGTGAAAAGAGTAGCACAGATAATACACTAGGTCAGATTTCCAAGGAAGTGAATTCTGAACTGCAGAAGTTGTTGGTTTTTGGTTTTTTTTTCTCAACTGTTTAAAATTTATACAGCAAATTTCTCACCTCCAGTTCAGGAGTAATAACTGTGTCTGCAACAATTTTTTCCCATTTGTTTCTCTTCTCCTTGGTGGAGAGTACATCAAACTGCACTGGCCCTGAAACAGCAATAGTTAGTCTCTTACATCTGCAATATTTCAGTTAAAAGCATGCACAGATTCTCTAAGCTTCTAGATGTGACATCTTTGCAAGTTAGTGTGATGAGTCAAGAGTGACTACAGAAGTCCTCAGTGGAAGGAGGGGCAAACAGCAAAAAAAATCTTCACTCCCTACAGCAAGAAACAAGTCTCAAATTTCTAGATCTTCCTCATCAGCTCAGCTGCTGCCTGTTGGAAATGGCTTGTTAGCAAAGCAGCTCAATAGCCTTGGCCCTTGAGCTGCTGCTGCAGCCTGCAGGTGGGATATGGAAAGCAGTTTCCTTACACAGGCCTTGGTCCTTCAGAAACCTGCTGAGCACAAGATGAAGAATGCTGATAGTCTCATCCACACTCTTCCCCAAAGTTTTTTTCAGCTGTTCCAAGTCCTCCTGAATATGCTGCTGCAGGAAACTCTTCAAGTTGTTCACTGGTGGCTTAATAATCTTTTTCAGTGCCTGAAGAGAAAAAAAAGGGAAGAATAACCATAGCCAAACCCATCCAAGTTCAAGCAAAAGCATGCAGAGCTGCAGGCTCACCAGAAGTCTCAGCTCCATCCCACAGGATTCCTGCCACTTGAACAATAAAAGCAGGAATGTGTGTCTTTGTGTGCAGGTAAGTGCACAAAGAAACCAACACACCCCCTTGGCAAGCAGGGAAATTAATTTGGGTCTTGCATCTTGAAAGACTGCCCTAGTTACTTGGCAACATGATGGAAAGGACAAGCATCATACTGAATTTCAACACATTTCATGTGGCTGCTTGGAACCATCATTGGAAGATACCTGAGGACTCTTTGTGGCTCCCAGCAGCATTGCCAAATGTGTGAGCAAACGCATCAGGATAAAGACAGCCAGGGACATGGCCCGTTCAGAACCTCTTGTTGTTCTTCTGTGTTGGACATCTCCAAGTATGTGGCCAGTCTGAGTTCTGTCTTCAATGATCCTGCTAGAAAGTGTATATATAATATTGTTTTGCCTGAACAAAAACCACACAAGAGATCTTTGATACCCAGTCATGCCTTTTTGACCCGTAAGTTCTTTGAATGCCATAAAAGCTGCTAATTAGAAGTGCTACAGGGGAATGAGGACTTGCAGTAAGATTTGTACACAAGCCAATTTGGTTCTGCTGGCTGATTACTCTTCCTTGAACATCTCTTCCTAATGCACTTTCTGTAAAAGAGGCTCATCAGCCCTGTAGGGCAAGATGAGCAAACTCTGTGCTGGACAGAGCCACTCTTGTTAGAATTAGCAACTTCAGCACTCTTAGACAAGGGCCAAGTGCTAATCCAGAGAGCTGAGGAGGAGGGTGCACGAGTTATGGGTACCAGAGCTCTAGGAGAAGTTCTTCAATCAGACAGCTGCAGAGGGTGAGGAATCAAAGCATACCTGGATGCCTGGAAGCCAGCCACGGGGCGATACTCCTTCCCTCCCACTGCCACACCACAGTCCGGGCAGTGCCCAATTTCCTTGGGGCGGCCACACTGCCAAAAAGCAAAAGGAGAACACTGAACTCCAGAGTAAGAGCCTCTCCAGCAGTGAAAGAGAATGAAACAAAAATCCCAGCTCTAACTGGTTCAGTCAAAAACTGCCACATCCTGTGCAAAGGACTCCTGCCTCTCTTCTTTCCCAGATTTCTGGCATAAACTGTGTTAGAGCTATTCTAAATTCTACTTTACAATGGCAAGGAGATTAGTAATATAGAGGATTTAGAAAATTAACTGCTGTGCAACAGAACATAAAGATCAGTAGATTAAATAAAAGTTTATTTTGGAAAACACCAGCTGATGGAACACCACCAGTCTCAAATTCTTACCTCTCCCACAGTGCAGGGGTGGCCATTTGAACAAACTACCAAAAAAAAAGAAACAAACAGGACACTATTATAAGACAGACATTTATAAACATCATGTTATTTCCTTCTAAAGGAGCCGTCATCTTGGAGCAAGAGATAAGCTTCAAGATCTAATCAAAAGCTTTGGCAGTACCAAAGCCCAGGGGAATGATCAGCCCACATAGGAACCCAAGGGGTATTTCAGTGCTTCTCTCCTTGAGGAACAAGGAATGGAAGCCTGACAGATTCACATTTGAAACAGTCTTATTAAAAAAAACCCCAAGGATTATCCTTCAATTTATTTCACAGCCAGACAGGAGCACTTACTGTACCAGTGCAGACCAGTCATTCCGTTCCAGGTCCTGGCTTGAGCCATTATGTCTTCTGGCATTGTGGGCAGAAAAGAATGCTGAGGAGGAAATATGGAAAAAAGGTGACAAATTAATATATAAATAATTTCTTTCCTGTAGCAGTTGCTCAGTGGTTCATGACAGGGAATGAGAGACATGTACAAGATGATGTACATGAACATTTTCAAATTCTGCCTTTCAAACCCCTTCTTCAAACCTGTCAATGTTGTTATGCCTTGCACATGAGCTCTCCAGACATCCTGAACTGGGTTCCACTTGAGGTGACCCCATGCACCCTGGTGTGTACCAAGACATTTTCTCATGTCTTGAATAGTCAGCAGAGCAGCAGATCCCTCAGCCCAGGGCTCCAGAAGTCATTATCCTCCCCAGTACAACCTGGCAACTCTTTCAGACTCACTCACTCAAATATTAGCAAAAGTCTTTGGCTGATACTGCCCAGGATGCAGAGGTACCTTGAAAAGGTACCAGTCCAGAGCTGTTTGTTGTGTTAATGAATCCCAAAACACTACAATGATCATACATCAGTGAAATTACATAGCTAAAACAGCCAGGTGGTGCTTTCAAAGGTTTAGAGAGGATCCAGCAAGTAGGTGAAGGAAGTAACCATCTGCTGAATTGCCACCTGAGATAAATCTCTTTACCTGCATGGTGTGGGGGTGGAATGCCAGATTCCTGAGGGGCTGCAGGAGGGGGTTCTGCCCACACAGCAGGACAGCTGCAGTGTGAACAGCCATCTCAATGACTGCCCCACTGTGGCTGAAGCTTTCAGGTTCCACTCTCAGAGATGGCACTGTATTCATCACAAGAGAATCTGCAAAGTGCTGTAGGTCTTGAGAATTCAGGAGCTGGGACTTCTTGATGAACTCAGTCATAGCATCTGTTTGCTGAAAGCACATATTTAAAAGAAATAGAACCAGCATGATACTGCCCACCAAACTGATGAGGACTATCAGCTGCTTCCCAAGCTGTGTTGCCTCTGCTTTGGAAACATTTCCAGTCCAATCTGATCAGGACATGACTATATTTGGGGCAGAAGAACAAAAGGCTTTTCCACCAATGATTTACATATCTTCATCCTTAACAATGAAGCATGTTTGTCATGAGCTTCCAAAGCCAAGTAACTTACCTGCTGCTTGGGATGAAGGTTTGAGTCACTAAATCCATACAGGGCAGTGACCTCTCTGAAAATAGCCAGAAGCAGATGGACAGATTGTACAGCTGGGGAGCTGCTGGATGCCTAGGAAAGAAAAACTGATGATATGGCATAGAAAAGGCTTAACAGTTGTCACAGTTAAAGTCTGACAAGGTTTCAGCTCGTTACTGGATCCACAGACTTTTAGCAGGTCTGTGGTAAAGCTCTCCCCACAAAGAAAGGGGGATGGTGCAGGAACGGCTGTTGAAGCTGTAAATGAGTAATCTGTCAGCACTCAATCTGACTGGGAGGGACATCACCAACAGGAACACCAAGCTTCAACACTGGCCATACAGAACCCACAGGAGGATTATGGTGAGGAGAACGTGCCCAACCTTCTCTGCCTCCAGAAGCCCCTCAGCCTTGCACTCAATCATGGCTTTGCCCACAGCATCCCGCAGGGCTCTGTAGCTCTGCCCACATGCCAGGTAACGATCGATGGGGTGAGATTGGCTCTCCTGTGCCTGCAGAGGAAAAGCCCATGGTGAGCACTGTGGGCATGAACCAGCCACTGGTCCAGGCAGAATCTCCTCTGCCTCCCAAGAACTGTGGCACTTCAGCCTTTGTAAAGAGACAGCAGGCAGGTGTGGCAACCCAACCAGCTCCCCACTGCCCTCCATCCAACAGAGAGTGAGGATACATCACCTCCCTGCAACAGCAAAAACACCCCAAAGGCAGCACAAACAGAAAACTAAGAGGAGACCAGAGTCACCTCCAAGGGGACACCTCTTTACCTGTTGCAGAATTTCTGCTGGGAACACCCAATTAAACCGTGTCTCTGTGACAAGCTTCTGAGCAAATTCCATCCCACGCTGACCAGCAATTCTCCGGATCAGGTAGACACAATGCCAGTCATTCCTGGCAAGGGCACAGAACACCTGCACATTCCTCAGGTAATCTTGCTTCTCCTTTACCTGGTGTTGCTCTGAAGGGTAAAAAGGAAAAAAGAAGGCAAAACCACATCCTACCTTGTAAAACTTTTCTGTTTCTGCACCAAGATCCTTTCCCTAGTACTAACTACACAGAAGAACTTGAGAGCCCTCCCTTTTTCAGATGCTTATCTAGAGTGTTTCCTCAGTCAGATTCTAGACAGTGATTAATTTCTTCAGCAGAGGATGGCATACTCCCATTTCCATCCTCAAGGACATATTTTCCTGTTTACTGGAAGTTTGTTCTCGGAGCTCTTCCATCTTGCTCAAGGATATCTTTCCCTTGTCTCAGCTGCCAAGGTGATGGTGCTCCCTAAGAACAGTCTGCTGGGATGCATTACACTAGCCTGACACAGAGTACTTCTAATGTACAAATAATGACTGACACTCCTAATGCAAAAGAAAAAAGCTGATGCCCTCCTTCTTGGCCATGCATCAAAACAAGTTCTAGCACAGCACAGGTGCACTGTGTCCAGCCCACCTCCTGTGGGGACCTTGCTCTGCATACACCATTTCCATGTGATAGCAGAATACCACTTACCTGTGGACCCATGGACCTCAAGGAGCAGCTCTGCAGCCTTACTCAGGTACAAGTGAACCTTGGCTACTGCCTGCAGGTACTCAACAGAGGCTTCTTCTGGAGTTTCTCCCTTGCTGCTTGAGAGATAGTTCTCTGGAAAGCTTCTGTTTACGTGCTCATATCCAAGGCTGCCCTCAGACTTTTCATACATCGAATCCTAAAGATGGGCCAGACTAATTAATGAGTGGCAAAACCACTCGCATCAGATGTCCTGTGCATAGGTCTATGTATCTCCAGTGCATCCACACTGCAGTGAGCACATCAAACTCCCGTGTCTCACAGCACCCTCCACCCCAACACCATTAGTTCCTCCCTGTGATCTCTCTGGTGCTTATCTTCAAGCTGTGCCACACCACCAAACACCTTCTTGGGCTGTATTTCCAAGCTCTCCCCAATATTTCCTAAGCAAGTATCTGAGCAAGGGAGTTCTGAGCATGCTGACAGGCCACACGTGCCGAAACACAGACCACATGTGCTGAGGTGCTCAGCAAAATACAAATCCTGATCTTATCTACAAAGTCACCACTTTAATTGACCTGGACAAATTCAACAACAGAGAGGTTTCATTTCCTGTCAAGTTATCCAAAGCATTAAGCTGTCCAAGGGGAGGAAGGGGAATATCCCAAACAGCACAACCATCTAAAGCTCTGCAAACAAGGGCTTTGTGAAAAGAAGAAAGCAGTCCAGTAGTGGACTATTGCAACTAGAGACCCCCTGCTTGACACATTTGTGTTGGAGTCTTATCAGGCCTCATGTAACACTTAGCAACCTGTTCGTGAGACAAACTCACACAAAATTACCTCAAAATGCAAGGCTACTTCCTGACAGCAGGTTCTGACCACATTGATTTAATCTTCCTTTTGGCCTTTCTGGGGAGCTGCACAGTGATGTTGCCTAAAATTCCTGTTCTTGACTTTTTTCTTTTTATTCCTACAATAGTTTTAACACCCAGTTCTTATTTCCACAGCACTCTTACCTCTAAGCAGTTGACAAAAAGCAAGTAGAGTTCTTTTTTATCATCTTTATCTAGGATGTCACTCTGTTCTACCAAGGACAGGTAGTGTTGCACATCCTTTTTCACTTCATGGAAGCTACAGGAGAGAGAAACACCCCCTTACCACAACTGCAATACTGACAGTTCCTACTTGTGTCCTAAATCATGACAGAACTACAAGTTATGTCCACCTGACATGCAGGGGTCACTCTGGATCCATTTGAAAGATGGAAAAGCAATTGTGCCATCTGTTGTCAGATATCACCTAGCTTCACACTCTGAGCCAGGCTTTTAACCAACAACAATGTCCCACTAGCATTCTTAGGGTGTAACTCTTCTATTTGAGGCATCTGCTTTAGGAGATGATCGGGTTTGGGAAGTGGTTTTGTGTGTGATGGCTGCAAAGGGAGGAGCTCGTGTGAATGGAGAAACCTGGGTAAGCACACAACACATCCTTTGTTAGATGTCTGTGGGTGAGGAGTACAACTTTGCTCATCTAGAGCCCATTAATTAGTCAGATGTCTTCAGGTTACCCAAGACACCCATGTTCAGCACAGGTTCAGGTTATAGCTGGGAACACCTTGGCACTGATCCTTCACTCAAGCTATACACAGGCCAATCAAGCTGTGTAACTAATAGAAAGGCACAGATTTCACCTGTGATAATTCAAATTCAATGAGTAGCACAGAACTGGAGAACAACCCGGCTGGTCTGATGAAAAATGAAGCTGAGCCAAGTGTAACCTCCATGATCTGTCTGAGTGTGCTCACCTGTACTTCAAGAGGAGCTTCAGCATTACTGAGCGGATGATGGGTGTTTCATCCACTTCATCATTAAATGGGGACAGATATTTTGTGCAGATAGCAGAGTGATCTGTGGGGAAAAGAAAAAGATGAACTTGGCAAGTGAGAGAAAGAGCAAGAGGATCAGCTGCACGAGGCTGAGTGTCAGGATGAAGGGAGCTCACCTGAACCCTTCAGGACGATACTGTTAACAAACAGCAGGTTGAGGAGCTCTTTGATCACCTCTGTTTCAGGGGGTTCATTGTCCTTGAAGCACATGGTAGTGACCACATCTATGAAGAAATTATTGCATCTCTGCCGGAACAGGGCATTTCTTCTTATGGCCTCTCTAGGGGAAGGGTAAAAAGTGTGAGGACAATGTTCAAATACTGAACCACTTCAGCAATGGATGAAGCAAAGTGGACACTGGCAAGAGAAACTTTTCCAGATTTCCAGGGGGCTGCATTTGTGCAACACTTCAGTAGCACTGTCTGCAAAGGCTGTACCACATTGACAGCTAAGATCACAAAAGGCAGTATGATGCCAGGTACCTTTACTGAGAGTTTTTTGCTAAGCTATCACAAAACAATTCAAGGTGACAAGCAGTTCCTTTGTCCTATTCAGCCACTGACAGTGCTTTAGCTTGACCGGGTTTTTTAACTACAGTTTTCTTACAGGGCCAAGGAAAATTCCTCCCTCCTTTTGAAACAATGAAGAGAAAACAGACACGAGCTGTTCTTGCTCCAGAAAGAGCAGAGCAATGCTCCTTCCAACCATTCTGCTCATGGTTACTTCACTAGAATTTCTTTATTGAACCATCCCCACTGCAACACTTCCACCTTGGACAGGCTGGAGTACCTGAGCTCCTCAGAGACACTTAAATCATCATCTTCTATGGCAGCTCTGCAGTAGGGACAATGCATCTGTGCTGGCACGAGCCACTTTCTGATGCACTTCTGACAGAAGATGTGGCAGCAAGGCAGGCAGATGGGATCCTTTGGCTCTCCTAGGCAGACTGCACATGGCCCCAGGCTGTATCTGTAATTCAGGAACAGCAACAAACACAATTGCTTCAATGCTGTCTTACCAAAAGCCTTCAGTAAGGTATTAGTCTGCAACGAGACCAAGAGGAGACAATGCAAGACCTGTTGGCTAACTGCTTAGCTCCAGGGTGCAGAATAAAATGGAAGTCACTGCTCTTCATTTGGCTTTCATTACATTGTGAGCAGCACTGCCCAATGCCCAGAAATATCCTAGCAATATAAGCAACATCCCCACTAGAGCCTGCAGCTTGTCTCAGTGTCACTACCTGTAGAGCCTCTTGCTGACTTCGTCCTTACATTGGCACAGTACTTTCATCACTGCAACAAAAGTTGGATGAGTCTTCATGTCTGAACTTTGCTGAAAACACTACAGAGGGAAAGGACAAAGCTAAATGACTCAGCTCTAATACCAGAGACACAAATTCATATGATCAGCAGAAGCAAAAAGAGATGAAATCACATCTTTGCTTACCCTGCCAAGAAGCAAAGTATATTTTTTCACTAAGCCCTCAAATTCTGGCATAACTGTGTTGATGCCAAGCACCACGTGTTCTACAAACAGAGACATGGAGAAAACCCTGTTCCAGCAGACCCTGTGGGAAGGAAAAGGTGATTTCAAAAAGTGCAACAGCGAGATGAGAGCACGACTGGCAGTGCAGCATCAACTCAGCCCCGTGAGCTCACTGCTTTTCATGCTCACCACTACAGCAATTGTGTCCTTCTAATGCACCTTTGTGATTTGCCCTTTGGCTTTTTGTCAAGGACAAAACAGGCACCAGCACCTAACACAATGAGTTCATGGCACAGAACCTCCCCTGTGCACAGCACTGTAGCAGAATTAAGAGACAAAGACATTCTCACACCTGTAAATTCAGTATCAAGGAAATAATTTAAAAATAAATGTTCACAATTAACTTCATTTTCCTCACTTTGGTTAAACTAAGCAAGGTCTGCGAGAAACTGGGATAGCTCTGGGCTTGTCCTGCAAGAGACAAGACTCCATCTTAGATGCAGTGGATTTCCCCATCTCTCAGCCTTTGTGCACATGGGATGAAGTGAGGAGACATTGCAGGTTAACAGGAAACCAAGCAGAGTTTTAAATACCCTCAGAACCCAGCTGGAATGATGCACAGGACTACCAGATTTAGAAGGAAAATCTACATGAGATAAGGCAAGAGACCCCATCTGTCTCTTGATGTCTGGTATAAAATTGAGCCTAGTAGGAACCTGGAAAGGTTTTCAGAGTGTTCACCTGAGAAAAGCAGCAGGGAAGCTTTCAGCCCGTACTAAGAGTCTTATTAACAGCAAGGCTAAGAATGAAGATTGTGAGTGGATCCGTGGTACTTACTCAAGTTCTGTTAGTAGCTGATGGCACCAATACCCATGCCTCTGCACATCCCTCTCTTTACAAAGAAATTCAATGGGCATACGAAGATTCTTGACTTTCTGCAGCCATATTTCTGGATCAACTGTCTGCACTTGATTCTCCAGCTCTTCAGCACATGCCATTGCAGCCAAGACATCAAGAGCCTAGATGCACACACAGGGTGTAAGTGTAACTCAACAACTGCACTTCAGAATTATTTATGAACTTTGGGCTCTCAGTCTGTTTTGCTAGAGCATGACCTCCAGAGGTCCCTTCTGTGATTCTTTGTTCTACTGAATAATGTTCTACTTTATTATCTTAAGCTCTGGAATGCTCATTGCTCAGATCATTAGCACATCCTGTTGACTGATGTGAAAGCAGGGCAAACTATTTAAAATCCTGCTAGTAGCAATGCTAACAGAGCAGATCCTGACTGAGCTTGTGCTTCCCACTTCACAGCAGCTGAAACCAAAAGGAGACTGAGCAGCAGCTAATCCAGTGAAAACAGAGCCCTCTGCTAGGGCTGAGGACTACAAAATGCCTTGGGTAGTGACTTTACCATCTCTGCATGTGGTATTTCATATGCCTCCTGGTTAGTCAGGTAGTCAACCACATGGGGGTGTACAGCCAGGATCCTTGAAAAGTTCTGCAGGCGGCTCTTGAACCGGTTGTACCCGAGGTGGACTGAAGGCAAGGAGGGCACCATCTGCTCTCTTCTGGGAGATGCTGCTTTCCATTCTTCTATGCAGGATAAGAATGCAATTTGCAGACACTGAAAGTTCAGAGAAAAAAAAAAAAGTTAAAAATAAAACTAATAAAAAACCTTTTATGTAGTGAAATGAGGCAACCAGGTGCCACTAATTCCCAGGGAGTGGCATGAGCTGTGCTCAGCCCACCTGTGCCTGATTAGGGTGGGCCCCACTGCGCATGAGCAGGATTAGGGGGCCAATAAAAGGTGAGGCCTGAGGCACAAGCTCATGCCCACTACCTGGGAATTACTGGCACCTGGTTGCCTCATTTCACTACACTTTTATACTGAAAATCATGGGAAAGCTCTGAAAGAAGAGAATCAGGGCTTTACAAAGACAGCCTTAAATGATATCTCAGCTTTTATAGGTGCTCCTATGGAAGTGCTGGGGGTTTTTTTGAGTAAGGTCTCATGAATTTCGGCAGCCATTCAGTGTTAAATGCATCTGCTTTGTGGCCACCTTACTGTTGTCTGTCTCAGAGGGGGATTTTAGCTGAGGAGGCAAGATTGATGCAGAAGGACATGTTCATGGCCAAAGGGTCTCCAGGTCTTGTTCCAGACGCTGACCTTCAGCTCCTCTGGTGAGGATACACCAATGGTCAAGACAATAAAGTCTGTGATATAGGACTGGAAGAGCATCTGCCTTTCTTCCTCAGCCAAAGCAGTGATATATTTTCCCAGTGCAGTTTTCTGGAAGATATCCACAAACTTCTCATCTTGGTCTGGAAAATGAGAATGCAAATTAAAACTCAGTATTAGGAGGAGGCTGGGTTTGACACAGCTTCTATCCTAAAGAGACTGCCACCTCATTCATCACTGATGCATCCAGGGCTCCCCTCATTCAAAGCACTAAATGAGGGATTTGAGGCCAGACCTTCTCAGCCCAGGCACCAAGGTCATATTTATGGAATCTCATCTTGTCATTAACTCTCAGCATTCCCCAGCCTTTGGAATACAAAGGCACAGAACAGATGAGAAAAACCAACAGTGAGAAGCACAAAGAAAAGCTTATTGCACAAAGTTCTGCTGGCTCCTCTGAGCACAGAGGGATTGAAGGCAACACCAGAGTAGCAAAAAGAGAGAGGCATGACAGAGATCACAGGATGGGTGGATGGAGATGCTCTGTGTCACGAGCTCAGGTTCTCACCATCATTGTTTTGGATGTACTGAGCTTCCAACCACAGCTCATCCAAGTATTCCTTTATCCTCCAGCTGAAGGGCATCTCATTCCCAACATCAGCAGACACCATCATGTTGTTCTGCACCAGAATGATCTCTGGCTGAGAGCTAGGACATTAAAAGGTCATTAATGGACTGGGCTTTTACCAGGGAAACACATCCAGATGACAGAGGCAGAAAGCTGCAGAAACCAAGAAATGAGCTATAGGAGAGGATGAGGGGAGGGGAAAGAACTGAAGGACTCATTAATACAGCTGATCCTGCCCACTGCATAGCATCAGCACTTACTCAGTTAACATTCCTGGCAAAGGAGCTGTAGTGGCAGAACGTGAGGGCTTCAAGAGCTGGGTAAGAATTGTGAGCATGCCAAGAGCTTGAGAGCAAAGCCCAGGAGTGCTGGGGATAAGGTAGAAAGAACAGACTTCTGAAGTCACCAAGAGCTGCCCCTGCTGCCTTCAGCACAGCACAGGGGAGTAACCAAAAGGGTTAACCTCCCATGGGGATTCAATGCCAGTGCTGGACTGGTCCCAGTGCTGCCATCCAAGCCCTCCTGATGCTCTCTCCAGTGGCTCACCTGTTCTTACCCACACCGTAAGGGACAGTCAGAAGTTTTGTATCACTGAAGATGAACATCCACAGGTTTGTCACCCACGGAGCTGCTGGCCTGACCAACAGCTCCAGATTGCCATTTCTGTCTATGACAGCAATCAACAGAGCCAGGAATGGAGTGATCACGTTCTGGACTCGCTTCCACAGGGTGTGCCTTTGGGGGCAGAAAGAGATCAAGATACCCAGAAGGAAGGTGAGCAACAATATCAGCAAATCAAGAGGTGGCTGAATTGAAAAACTGCTGACACTTGCATGTGAGAAACTCCTAACCCTGCCTTGAAGCAGAAAAACCAACAACAAAAACCCCTGCACTGCTCTCACTTGTGGCTCACCTGTAATCCCACTGTTCCACTCAAAGCACTTGTGCATTCCTGTCCCAGTACAGCCCAGTCAGCAATAACTCTCCCTCCCTCAGGAGCCAGGAGGATGAAGCTGCCTTCAAAGATTTGCCAGCACAGACTGGGGACTAATATTGCAAATATTCAGATTTAAAAACCTGCTGTCCCTGCTGCACAGCTGCCATTTGGAGGCTTTTCTTCTGCAGGTTACAAGACATTGGTGTTCCCCTCACCTGAAGGTGCCTGCCTCCTGGAGAGCACTGAGGTTGGAAGCCTCCCGGAGCACCCAATTTTCTGGATGAAGGGAATTTTCTTCTTGCTTCTTCAAAAGGTTGGAGAGACGAGTCTTTGTGATCTTCAGAAAAGAGGCTAGAAAACAACAGGCAACTTGCATTTTCTCTTCTACTGGCACTGAATCTAAACCCAAGTATCACATCAAGCACAGTATTTTACAGTTGGTTCAGGACTTGGCCAGCTCTGTGCTAACCAGAGTTAGCACAGCCAGAGGAAAAAAACATGTTCTGAACTGCAGGAAAAGACCTACAGCCAAAGGAGCAGCAGACTGAAGCACAGACACACATGCCCTTTGGAGATGGCCTGGGAGACCCACTTTGTCTGCACTGCACTGACCTTTGGGTCCCCAGTGAATTAACTTACATATTTTGGTGGTCCCCTAGATGCTCAGGGACACTACCTGCTGCAGCCAGGAAGCACATACCTTTCAAGTCATCCTCTTTGGACAGGAGACCAAGGAGAATCTTAATTCGCTTTCTGCTTCGACTAAAATCTTCATTTTGGTCCCGTAGCATCCCCACAGCACTTTGTACACAGGTCCTCAGGAGTACAGTAGTGTCCAGGATTTCACCCTTCCCCCCAAACAGCATGAAAAGAAATTAATGTTTCTTCAGTCTTACATCCTTGCCCCCTACACATGCCCCTTAAAATAGTTCTAGTGATCTCCAGAAGGGGCCTGTTCCTCTGGCATCCCACCTCCCAGTTTTACATGATGCAGTTTCTGCAGCCCTTTCAAACTGGCATTGCAACACAGCAGTTGTATGAAGTTTTATAGGGGGCAATCCAGGGAAAAGTGCAAATAATAAACATGACTAGGGAAAATGTGCCCTCCCTGGGAGATGGTTGGGCACCAGGGGGACAAAAGCCACATGCAGTCACCCTCATGCTCCATGATGCTGTCAAGGGAATGTGAAGCCAGTCTTAACACAGCTGCAGCACAGCAAAGTCCACAGCCAGCTTCAGCATGGCTTAAGGCACAAGCAGCTGGAGTGGCAGGCTCAGTCACAAGTTTGCAGCTTCAGGGTGTAAAAAGACAACAGATGTTTAAATGGTTTTTTAAAAATCAGGAGTATGAAATCAGTAATTAGAGGGTCCTTAGAATGGTTTAATTCCTTATTGATGCTGATTTTGATTGGGCTGCAGTGGGAGGAATGAGTGTCTGATTAAACATCCATGACACAAATAATATTCCCGATGGATTTTGGGTGAATGGGGATACAAAGTGTGCATTGCACCCTTGGGTGACAGAGAGCAAAGAGCCATACTGACAGCTGAGTAGCAAACAAATGTATTCTGAACTGACCTCATAGTCATCTGCTTCTGGCACTGGTGTTTCACCCTCCACTTCATTTTCCTCCTGTTCTTCTCCACTCACAGGCAGAGCTGCAATTAAGGTGTAGAATTTGTATCAGAAAGCAGTAGAACCCTTTTGCACCACTCAGATAACAGTTTATTTAGCCATTGGATCCCAGAGCAGCAGCAGATGTGTCAGAGATCCACCTGCATAACAAGCTGAGATCCACCTCCCTAAACACAGCTGAGCTGCCAGGGCTGTCAACCTGCAGGCAGCAAGAACTGGAAGAAATGTGACACTTGGATCAAATGCACTCACCTCCACCAGAACCCTGTGAGGCAGTCTGGTGAAAGGAAAAACTGCAAGAAAAAACCGAGGGAAAGAGTCTTCTCTAACCTTGCTATTGGTTTAGGCAAACTGATCAGCATTCAGACAAGTGAGATATTCTGGAGAGATTCCCTTTCAGTGGTCTCTGCCATGCAGCATCTGCTGCCTCCTGAGCAGAAACAGAGCATCCAGCTTGCTGAACAGAATATTTTTGTCAAAAGAAAACAGGAAAACTACCAATGTGACCTGAAGCTGCAGTAAGAAACTAGATAAGAATCCATGTTGCTAGCCATGTGTTGACCCCCACAAAAAGTTATGCTGAGCAGGGAGAATCATTGTGTACCCTGTACCACACGAGTTCCCTGAGCACCAAGTCTGAGACCACATCTTCCCTTTTCTCTACCAGCATAACACCACCACTGGCTGCAGAGGCAGCATGCAGCTCACCTTTGGTTTTACCTGACTCCTCACGGAGAATCTGGCTGATGGTGAGGTTCTGCAGGGCAGTCATATCAGAGATCATGTCTTTGGATCTGCGGAGATCATCTATATGCACTGACTGCCACAGTCCTAGAGGCAGAGGACAAAAAACCCAAATAACTTTGTGCTTGCAGCATGGTCTTCTAGAAGAGCTTCCCAAGAATTATCTCCCAGTACCTGTGGGCTAGCAGTTTACATTCAGAGTTCACTTACTCTCACCTCTTGATGAAGAAAGAAAGCAGCAATTCACTTTTAACATGCTAACACACCTCACTCTGCCTGACTGGGTGTGGACACTGCCAGGGTTTTGGCTCATCTTTCTTTTTGAACTTTCTTTGACTCATCCACCAGTGGGCAAGGTGAGGTGCTCTCCCAGAGAAGACAAAGATTCCAAGGTACTGATCCCCCCAAGGGGCAGTCCCTGTGGGTAAGGGAAGCAGCTATGATGACCCACAGGACAATGACTCCAGATTTTGAGCATAAAAAAAGGAAGGTGAGCATGAAATGTTGTTCTGTGTTTGCCTGCAGCCAGCTGAAAAGCAAGGAGCTCGGGATGGCCAGACCCACCTCCATGGAATCCCACATAGGATGTTCCTCCTTCCACCCGGGAAAGCTTCATAATAAAATAAACAAAGACAGAGGCTTCTCCCAGGTCCACCTTGTTGATCTCATTAACAACAGTGTATCTACAACAAAGAGGAAATGCTGTTGACAGATCAAACAGACAGAAGTTCATGGCCATGAGTCTTTCCTCTGTCAGAGGGCACATTTCTTGCCCTGTACAGACAAAAGCAACTCACTCACCCCCTCCTCCCAGCTGGCTGTGCTGAGCCACTGCCCCCAGCTATGCCTCAGTGATGCCCCTGACCCTCAGCTCATCTGGGCTTCTGCAGAAGCACAATTCACCAAGAGAATTCACACTTCAAAGGTGATTTATCTGGTAATTTGACTCAGCTTAAGGTTCTTTGACTTAGGCTATGAATTATTTGGAATACAATTAGTGCTTCTAGATTCATTCCACTACAGAATAAGCAAAGGATTACACAGCCCCGATTCTGAACTCCCCCAACTAGCATTAAATCAAACAGGGCTGAGAAGTCATTGAGCAGAACAGCTGGGAGCCAGGAGCTGTCCCACCGAGCTGGGAGTCACTTCACACTTGACTTACTTGGCTGAGGCGATGAGCTGGGCCTTCTGAGAGCCACCTTCAAAGTCTGTCTGAATAATAAGGATTTTATTTCCTGATGTGGTACCAAGGAAATCTCTGAAGAGTGAAAGGGGATTTAAAAGAAGTCACTAAGTATAAAAACAAAACATTAAAGACTGTGGGGGTAGTCACTCCACATTAGCTTTGGCTGCTACAGGCAGAGGGAGAGATTAAAACACCCATCTTCTGGGGCAGGGGTAACTTCAAAAGCCCATTTGTGTGTGATGGAGCTGCCAGAGTGTGCACCCAGCCAGGCCCAGCATGGGCCCCCTTCCCCAGGGGTTACTCCAAAGGTTGTGCCCATGCATCTTCCCCCAGAGGACAGCCTGCCCTGAGCACTGCCAAGCCAGACTCACCGGATGCCCTTCAGGAAGGAGTACTCAGTGTCAAACTGCTGCAGGAACAGGAGCTGAGGTCTCTGTGCTTTCCCCTGCACTTCTCTCTCCAGGCAGGCAGTGTCAGTGCTGGTGAGGAGCCTCGAGAAGGTGGTGACCTGGGTGTGCAAGAGGCAGGTCAGCTCTTTGCTCAAGAAGGCAGCAGAGGCTTCCTCACCCATGCTCCCCAATGCTGCTACCTTGCCACAGAGCTGGACTGCACCCTAAAAACCATTCATTCGCCTTGCCAGTAGGCAAAAGAGTGACCCTGGGCTCTTACACAACCCAGGGCCAGTGCTGAGTAGCTGGACACAGTGCCTCTTGGTGCTGCCAGAGCACTCCTGCTTGAAGCCCCATAGCCAGCCTCCCTGCAGCACCCCCCAACAAGCAAGTCCAGCCTCAAGAGAAAGCACACTGTCTCCATGTGAGGCAGGGGAGGGAGAAATGCTCTGACCAATCTCAGCTGAAGCTCTTTATCTTTGGTAAAAATAAACCACAGATATTCCCATGAAAGGCTCCGGAGATCTCTGGCTGTTTGCAGCTGGGCCAGGTTAAAAATCTTTGCCACCTTTAAGACCAGAGGCAGACACAAAGACATGAAGGTTCCAGGGCTCTTGATGCCTTTTCCTGCATCCAGTGCCTGTTGGGCAGGCTGTGTTCATGAAGACAGAACTATTTTCAAAGTAGAGAGACACCTCAGCTGCCCAAAGTCACTTAAAACCCCTGCTTGCTGGGGAGCATCAAACACCACCTCACACACAGTGGAGGTAATGAGATTCTTCAGGATGCAAGAAGACACCTGCTGAACCCCCAAACTCTGCACATCTGAGCCCTTACCAGGGTCACTCAGGTGTAGCCACAAACCCAAAAGCTCAGCACAGGCTGGGAGGGCTTTGAGAGGACCCTGGCAAGACACTCACCTCAGTAAAGACTGTTTGGCAGTCAGCCCCAGCATGGACTTGAGCTCGGAGGAAGTCTGTGAAAGATGTGTGGTGCTGCTGCTGGAAGTAGGTGTTGGCCAAGGAACCTGCCCTGAACGAGGCCACCGAGTGGCAGCAGCGGATGACGGAGTCCGGGGTGGCACAGTTGAGCAGAGCCAGCTGGGCTTCCTGCATCACACAGGACATGAGTTCGCTGGGAGGACACTTGGGCTTCAGCCTCTCTGTTGTCTGCAGGATGACAGAGGCACAGGTAGTGGGGTGGTAGCCCACAAACACATCAGAAGGGCTGTATTTCTGCTTGCTCATGAAGTGATCTTCTGTATTGGCCGCAGTGAACTCGTGCACCCACTTCTGCAGCTCTGCCACAGCTTCTCTTTGGCCCTTGTCTAGGACAGTACTGATATCCAGGTAGTGCTTTTCCAGCCTGTTGATCAGGGGGATGGGAAAGTGCTTATACACCACATCTTTCTCCTCGATGACTATCAGGCGGAACTTGGGGTGCACTCGGCACTTCACCCGGTGGGTGCCCAGCCCCAAATCCACGTACTTCTGGCCAGCAAGGTACACGTAGTACTGATTGAGGGCATCGTAGAGGCTTTCATAAAGGTTTTGCAAGTTGAGGAGCACAACCGTTTGGCCAGTTTCCATGCAGACCTTCACACGGTTGATGTTCCTACATATCTGGGTATACTCCTGGTCCTTAGGGAAACTGGAGCCAAAGATAATTTCTGGCTGATGTCGGGCAGTAAAAAAAGTTTGCTGGAGGATCTGCAGGGCTGCATAATTCTCAGTCAACACAAGCAGGTACCTGCAGTCACCATCCTGACTGCTGCTCTGAATGTTTTTTTGTACCAGATCAATTCTACTGATATCATGAGCGTGTATTTCTCCTTTTTCTGGTAAACGTGAGGTGAATATTTCCAAGGCATTGACATCATCTTTGCCACCAAAGTTACGCAGAACAACTTCAGCTATGTCCCGAGCTGTTGGCCCATCTTTGGAGCTTCTAGCTAAAGCAAAAAACATCTTTATGAGGCTGTAGTAGTCACGCAGACCAAAGAACTCCCTGTCTTGGGCCTTGCAAATCTCCTCATATGCATCTGCAAAGTGACAAAAATACTGTTCAACCTTCTGCAAAGCCCCTCGTGCTGAGCAACAAATCCCCTTTGCACTTTGAATGAGCTCTTCTTTGCTGGGGTCACCACGTGAGACAAAGATGCCTCGATTCATTTTAGCAGGGTCCAAAGCCCAGTTAGAAATCCCAATAAAGCCAACCTTCTTGTGGGGAACAGGGACATCATCTATGCAGCCATCTTCCAGAAGTGGATGTAAAGTCTTCAAGGGCATTTTGGGAGAGTCTTCTGCCAGCCCAATCTCATCCAAAACCACCACTGAGACATACTCCTCTAAGTTCTTCCCTTCCTGGAATCGAGCACAGTGCTTGAAAGTGCCTATGATTCCCTCTGGAGTGGAGAGAGGGCTGCACTGAAAAGACACGAGATGGATCTGTTTCAGGTCCTTGAACAAATCTGACTGAGCTGCTTGGCCCTGCATAGCATCAGCCACAATGGTTTTTGCAAGAGATTTGGAGCTTCCAGGCTTCCCAACAAGAAAAAGAGGGATTTTCAACTCAATGCAGATGACCATCATGAAGACATTTTCCTTCAAGGCCAGGTTTCTTGCTATGGTATCTCGGACATGCACACCATTGAGAAACAAGTCCTGCATCAAGGAGATATCTTCCAAAATCTTTTTCTGGGAATTGTAAGGTTGTGGAAGGACCTTGCTGATAGCATTCCTATATGGCTCCTTCTGTTCCAAGGAAGCATGATAGCAGACCCCGACTGCCAGCACCAAAGCCCAGATAACGATGTTTCTCTCAGGGGTGCTCTTTGAAGGTTTGTTCTCAGCCAGGTACTTCTCCAGTTCTCTCAGGAGTAGTGCACTGTGCTTGTGAAACCACTTGAAAACCTCCACGCAGCGTTCCACATCCCTCAGGCTGACAAAGGTGCACTCATCATCCCTCTGCCTCATGTACTGCTGGGAAGCAAACAGCACATCAGTCATCACCCCGGCCTCATGCTGCGCCATCGGCACCTGCTCACACACTCTCTGTACGATCTGCTTTATGTACATTTTTTCAGTGAAGTTGTTCAGCTGCCCAAAGTCCCACACTAACGGGATCATGCTGGGTGGGAGAGCGTGGACGCGGTACACAAGCTGTCTCAGTGGGATAGATCCAAGCTTATCCTTTGTCTCCTCTGCTTTGACACGGTAGCCCAGCCCAGCTAATTCCAGGCGCTGGATCATCTTTGGTGTGTGCTTACGGTAGGGGTTGCAGGCTGCTATGATCTGCAAGCCAGAGCAAGGGACCAAAGGCTTCCCCTGCACTGTGTGGTCACACAGAACTTCCTTGATGCTGCTCACGGCCTCTGTTGTGTTTGCCTTCGTCAAAAAAGAGGACTGTGTCCAACCCATACTGCTCTTTATTGATTTTAGCAAGGGCTTCTGCTTCTTCAATCCTGGCATAAATCATCTCTGCAGTAGTACCCCCGTGAACTTTCACAAGCTTCATGTTTTCTACCTCTAGGTAGCTTCTGCGTAACTTGCACAGAAACTTTACAAGTCTGGTTTTCCCACAGCCCGTTTCTCCCATGATCACAACTGGGATGTTGCATCTGAATCGCATCTCAATAGCCAAGATTTTCAGCACGTTGTCTGTCGTGAGTTCGTACGTCTCATCCGGGTCTATCCAGGGGGTTCCCAAGACCATGCAAAGCTTCTCTAGCTTCTCGTAACGAGACAACTCATCAAATGGAATATTGAAGGGAACTCTTTGGAGTAACAAGCCTTTGCACAACCGTGAAGTCATGATATTTCTCTTGATAATGCTGCCATTCAAAGGATTGATGGCATCAACACCTTGTCTGCCATTGTACTGAAAGTGGAAGCCAATGAATGTCATGGACGTTCGATCTTCATTGAAAAACAAGTAAGGATGAGGCTCAGACTCCCACTTTTTCCGAATGCGGAAAGGAAGAAGATCTTCTTCTGCAACATTCTCCAGGTTGAAGGCCTGCCTTCCTGAACTTTGATCAGAAATGTTCAGAGAGGGTGTTGCAAAATCCCTTGCCATTAAGATCATGAAGCTAACGACAAAAGTTTTGAAACCTTGCAAAATGTCCTGGGTAAAGTCAGGGTTGCAAAAGACAGAAGCTTCAGAGTCTCTCAGCTGAACATTGAGAAACGATGTGAAGTTTCGAAGTTCTGACCAGGAGGGATCTGTGACCCCACAGTGCAGGAGGAGATGCTGCAGGCATTCTGCCGGGCTCCCTTCCACAGAGTGCGCTTCGTAGCGGAACGTGTCCAGATCCTGACCCAGGTCAAACCTTCTCAGGTACTGGAAGGGTCTCTGGAAAGCCTCACTGCAAAATTCCTCCTTGTCCATTCCTGGATCTGAAACATCTTCAGACAGATTCCTAAGTGTCTCCATTTCTAGTACTTCCTTGGGAGATTTGCAGGTTACTTTAGGGAACACATCAAAGAAATTAAACTTCCAGCTTGCTGACACCTGGAGCAGAGGAAAAGAAAATATGTCAGAAAGCTGTAACTCCAGCCTTCTTCAGTTTAGAAAAAAATACCATTGAGAACAGATTAAACAAAGTTCCAGCTGAATAACAGCAGCTGGCCCATGCAACCATGAGACTTTTTCCCCTGTACACCACTTCTGCCACTAAAGTGCATCACAATAATTAATCCTATTTCCTCCCACAGCCTTTTGTGGTCCTTTGTTACCTCCATCCCCTTCTCAGCTATACCCCAATGAAAAAGAAATCTAAACCCAAGAAACTGTTGCTACTTTTCCCTGTCACTTCTACACTCTGTTCTTACAGCTGCATATAAATATTCTAGTGCCTTCAAACCTGCAGTGTAACATGGGGCAGAGGAGATCTTGCATTTTTGTTTCCTATAAACATTACTGTGGGGCCTTCAGAAACTACCAACCCCCAAAAAACATGACAGCCATAATTTACTGTCTGGTTTTACCATCCCTTTGTACACAGAGACACCACTTAGAGATGCACAAGTAACTCCTATGCCATGTTTACAGTTATAGTCTCTACTGCTCGTGTGCAGCTATACACAACCATGTGCAGAAAGACTGAGGAATTCAAAGGGATCAGCTCTTGCTGTGTACATACGTGTCTTGCTGCTTTCTTTGGCACTGGTGATACCTCAAGGATTTCAATGATATACAAATGGCACTTCTGCCGTAGCCACATATTTCCATTATTATCTGCCAGATACTGCAAAACCAGCAGCTTGAACAGAAACTCCGGAATTCCACTTTGTACCTATCACAAGAAAAGACCCAAAGGCATTTCCTTTTCTTTTGCTCATCATAACTTCACAGAACACATAGAACTTTTGGGACAGAGAAGCATGTACTTACTGAAGAGGTGATATCAAAATGGAATATCATGGGCTTTGTCTGGTGTTCTGCCTCCAGAAAAGGCAGAAGATCTTTTAGCACTTTATCTTCATCCACCTTAGGTTCAATTAGTCTGATGGTTTTCAGAAGTTCTGTACAGTCAGGCTGCTCTTCTTGCAGTCTCTCATGTAGCCTCTTCACATAAAGAGACTTCCCTGTTATAAGAAACACAGAAATAAGTAAAGCCATTATCTAAGGATGAAATTTGTCACTCAACTGACTGTAGTCCCAATAATTCTTTTTTTCACTAGATTGCTTATCACTCAGGCAGACAACCTAGCAGGGTGAACCACACTCCAGTTTTTAATACTCAGCAGACCCTGCTTTGCATGTGACATCTTACCCACACCAGCTTTTTTGGAGGACACAATTCCAACACACATATTGTCCTTGAACACAGAAGCAGCTGAGCTTGAAGGCTGGGCAACCTTGTAGTGGTGCTGAAGGTACTGCTGGATTTCAGGTAGAGGCATCTGGGGTATCACGTGCACTTTGTATTGGCTGAAGACAGAAGGGATGTAGCTGTGTTCCCTCTCGCAGTTGCACAGAACAATGAGGTGATAGGTGGTGTTGAAGTGCTTCAGGTGCTGGAATAGCTCCTCTGCTCTGCAGCTGACATCATAACTCAGCTCATCTGCATACAGCATGCTGTAAATTTTCTCTCCTCTGCTGCCAGGAATGAGGCACCTCCTGAGGAAGAGCCCCACTTGCTCAGCAGTGGTCTGAGGGGTGCACAGGAGAACTTCATCAAAAGTTGGGAGGGGCTGGGCAGGGCTGTTCATGTAAATAGCCAGAGCAGAAGTGAGCACCTCAGAGCGAGGGCATGTGATGAGGTTGGGCTGTCCACTCAGGAGATACTGTGGAAAGTCTCGTGTGACATGCTCACTCTCCCAGCTGGCCAGATTCTTCAGCCACGCACCAAGAGTATCAATATCCAGGCAGTTTGGAAGGAAGGAGCCCATGTTGCTCATGTAGGACTCCCAGATGCACTTCAGACACGCAGTCAGGTCCTTCTCCCCATCCAGCATCACATGCAAGTCAGGAATAGCCCTCCTTGAGCTGGGAGGCACCTCTCTGCTGGAGGCTCTGAGGACATCCTGCTCAGTGCAGTTGTGTTTTAGGAATGAAAGCATCATCAGGGCACCCTGGCTGGGCACCCCCTGCCCCAGCTCTGTGCACAAGCAGACCAGCTGTTCAGCAGTGTAGTAGTTCAAGTAGAAATGCTGGAGTCGTTTTTCATACATGAAACTTTTCCAGCTCTCCAGGAAACTCTCCATCATCTTGCAGAGGCCTAGGAGCACAGCTGACACTTCTCCTTGTCCTTCTAGCTCTGGGATCAGTCCCAAAAAAAAGTCCATGAGAACACATGATTCTCTTTTGGGTGAACAATACACTTGAGCAAGCCAGGAGCGGAAGAGCATGTTCCCAGCTGAATAAAGGTCTATAAAGGCCTGTGCAAGTCTTTGGACATAGGAAAAGATCTGTGTGAGGATACAGGAAAGAGAAAAAAAACCCTAAGCTGATACACCAAGGCAAGTCTGAGTCATTAAGCCACTGAAAACTTTTCTTTAAAAGAAAGGCCCCAAGCCCAGTGTGTCAGGCCTTGCACAGTAGCAAAAGACTGTGGTTTTATAACAGGGTATCCTCAGGGAGGCAGTAGGAACCCCCAGCTTTCTACAAAAGCACAGCAACCCTCCCAGGCAGAAGCATCCCCAGTGGATGAGGGTACCAGTTCACTGTGCCATCTCCAGGTTAGTTCCACCTCAACAGGGAACCAAAGAGGTGGGAACACCTGCCTGCCTGCTACTATTCCTCCCCAGCAAGTCAGCTGTAAACCACAGCCAGAAAAGCTGATATTCCTGGCAAAAATCCAGCCCCAGCCTCAACAGCAGTAACCCACTGGGTTTGAAATCTGACCTCAGAGAACTTCTCCACTTCCAAGCCTTGTTCTCCCTTCGCTGACATGAGCATCAGTTTGTTCTGCAGCTCACGGAGCTCTGCCAGAGAGTATTTCCGTGATGCTTCACAATCCCCAGAGCTCTCTGGGAGGATGAAGTGCAGGACATTGTCCAAAGAAATCTGACAGAGAAGAAGTCATTAGTGCTGATGTGCACCGAAGTGCCACTCCTGAGACAGTGCAACATCCAGTAAGGGGAGCACTTAGGAGGCAGCAGCCCCCAGAAAGGAACTGCGCAAAGTGGGATAAAAGCTACAGCACATTTCAGACACTGCTGTGACAGAAGTGTTATCTGCACTGTTATCTGCAGGAGGGAAGGGAAAGCCAAGCAGCCTCACCTTTTGGCCATCATCTGGTGCTCTGAGAACATAAATTCCTCTGCTGTTGATGGCAGCTGCCAGTGACAGTGATGAGAGCTCCACAGACCCGTGGCTCTCTTTCACTATTTTCAGCCACCCTAAGTGCTGAGCTGAAGCACGCTGTGGGAAGAGAAGACATGGCACTGACCCAATTGCTCTGACTTGGCATGTCCTTCCAGGACTCCATTTGTGGGGTGGCAGAAGAGTTTCAGATGGGGAAGGAAGAAAAGAACAAACTACAGGCCACAGCACCATGGGAGGCTAAACAGAGCTCACAGTCTTTCCCTGCCTCCTGCTGCAGAAACACACCCTGCTGCAAAGAGTAAGAATCCCAGCCATCTGCCTGCCCTCTTCTGCATCACCAAGCTCTTGTAAAAGTGAAGCTACAGTATGTAGTACAGCATGTACTCACCAATTTCTTGGGAAGATCCTCATCACTGTCCAGAGCTCGCCACAGCTTCTTCAAGCAGTGCATGAAGTCCTTGAACCCTGAGTCCTGCCTAAGCTCATAGAGCAGGGAAGAGTAGCCATGCACAGTGTCATGGAAACATGCCACACGGTCCACATCAATGTCATTCTCCCCAGCAGAGATGGAGGCCAAGTCTACAAACACCTTCAGTTCATTTATATCTTAAATGAGACAAACACAGGGACAAACAACAAATGAGGAAACTTTAATGCAATTCCACATCACCACCTTTTACAGGCAATGCAGAAGAAATGCCCTTAAACATCACATCTGCTACACAACTTCCCTCCAGCCACCCCACCAGCACCCTTACTAAATGATTCACCCACATTAATGACATCCTTGGCCTTCTCCTGCTGCCTGCCTAATTCCTGGGGGAGCAGCACTCACCTTTCAGAGCTTCTCTGACCCAGCTGACAAACTCCCTCTGCTGGGCCAGCTCCCTCAGGCACCCACAATGTTTCACAGTGATCCCCTGCAGCAGACTCTTGGCATTCACAAGCTCAGGGCTGATGGAGTCCAGCCTTTGTGTCTTGTAGGATTCAAGCTTTTCTGTCTACAAATCAAGCAGTGGAAACAAACATTCAGTCTGGAAACGGGAACCACAACCCCTGCTCCAGCAGGGAAAGGAAGGCTCTGCAAAGCCACAACCCAAACAGGAAAACCATCTTCTCTCAAAAAAGCCTAAACAAAAGCACTTTGTTTGAACACTTAATTTTTATCTCTAATAAGCATTTTGGGACAAGGAAGGATTCTTGATATACTGGGATAGATTTGCAGAAAGCTTCAGATTTACCCAAGCTTTCTAGCCAACACCCTGGCAGAACAGAGCTGAAGAAGTGGATACTTACTATGTCCAACAAGTTTTCCAGGATGCTGAAATCACCAGAGAGGTTTAAGATCTCTTTTACACAGGCAATCACCTTGGCAGCATCCAAAGTGACATGCATTTCATGGTATTGCTGGATCTGCTGAAAACGACAATCAACCCAGTCTCTGGCTTCTCCAGGTCTAAGCTTACACATGGCATTTAGTTCACTTTTGAGATCTTCAGGATTATTTGTGAATTCCCGAAAAATTTTATCAACTGCAGAAAGTGTGAGACTTCCAGATCTGAGATCATCATACAACCTTTCATAACTTGCAAAACAAGGGGAGATCAGACTGCTCAAAACACTATCAAGGTCCAATGCAGGAACATTGTCATCCTCCTCTTCTGAACTTCCACACTCCTCTCCCCAACTTTCACTCTCCTCTCCTGCCTTCTGTGCTGCTTCTTCCCAGAACTGCTGGAAGATCAGACTGTCCTTAAAAGAGTGCATTTTATGGACAAATTCCTTCAGCTCTGGACTCAGGCTGTAGTAGGTTTGTGGCTGTCTGCGTTCCACAGTCACAACTTCATTTAGTCTTTTTGAGCGAAGATCTTCCAAGTGTTGATGTTCCACTTTACCTGTATCCACTATACAAGAGAAAGACAGGTCAGAGATCAGATTTCTCAGAGACCACAGAGCTCAGCTGTGTACCCTGTGTCCAGCCCACTTCATCTAATTCACCAAGCCACAAAATGTTATTGGGTTTGTGCACACCTACAGATATCACTTGATGCATAGCCACTCATTTGATCCACCCACCCCTCCTCACCCTTGCTGTGGTTTAGAATAAAACCTGTTTACAAAGCCAGGGCATTTTCAAATAAAATTTTGGTTCCCTGGAGTTGCCATTTTCAAAAACTCTACCTTTCACAGATGTCTGCACCTTCCTACACATGCTCAGGAAGGTTCCTATTGCTTTTTTCTCTTCTTTGAGTAGTGTTAATTCTTCTTGCCTCCTCTGCAACAATTCTTTCAGTTCTCTGAGTCCAGAAAAGCTCTGGTGCTCTGAAAGAAAACTCATCTGTATTCACAAGGCAGATACTTCCCCATCCCCTGCACCCACACCTTGGGTTTTGTATTTGTGGCTCTCAAACAGCACAATAAAATGCAGACAACACAGACTGGAGCTGAGAGCTCCATATAAAGGACAAAGACATGGGCAGCACTACTAACTGCTGAAGCACCTAATTAGCATTACTAATGACAGAAGCAGGTTAGCAGAGTAGGCCATAGATCACTACAATGATGCCATAAGCCAATAATGCCACCCTTGAATGGGGTTCTTACTTGTCTCCCAGATACAGGTGAACTGCTGCTTATGCTGGAAAATCTCTTCCAGATGTTTCACAAGGATGCACCCTTTCTGGATGTCACTGCTGACACTCATAAACACCCAGTCTGCTGCTGCCATTACTTTCTTTGCTTCATCTGTAAATTTGTCTATAAGCTTTTTGTTAATTCCTGTTCCAGAAACAAAGCATGTTAAAACCTGATCAGCCCTGCTTCACAAAGCCAAGACACAACCAATATCTAGTCAGTGCCATGATAGAGTCCTTCCATTGCCCATTCAAATCCCTACCCAAAACCTTGTGAACACATCACATCACCCTCCAACCCCCCATGTTTTTCTGAACAGAAATGACCAGGATTTTCAGGAGAGCAATTCAGAAACCTTCCCATGGAGAACCCACAGCCAAAAACTGCAGAGGAAGCACAAGCCATTTTGACCCATTCACCTGACAAAGACTTCTGCATTTTTGTGTAGCAGCAACTCATTAGGACTTATCAGAGAAAGAAGTTACATTCTACAAATCCACATGAACTACAGGTTCAGCACTCCAGCACAATTCCTGAAGTGGCTGCAGTGAACTACAAGCAGAGTGATACCAGCCCTCTCTCCTTAGCCCTTCCTCTCCCTTAACAGGCTAAACACCTTGAGCTCTGAGATAGGGAATAAAACAAGTACAAGACAATCTTTATATATTTGTTTGCTACCCTGCGAAGTAGGAATGGCAATGCAGAGAACAGCTTTTCACACACTGCTACAAATCTAGCTAAAAGACATACCACTTAAGGTGAAGACACATTTGATGTCAGGCCAGGTAAGCACGTGATGCAAAATCGTATCAAAATTCCCCCTGGACTGCTCATCCTTGACTGGCCACGACTTCACAATAATAGATGACACAAGTGTGCTGAATTGGCCCATGCTGTTGAGAGGTATCTTCTCCAGGATATTGTTATCAATCTGCAAGAGGCATACAAGACAGAGGGGTGGAAGGCATCAGAGCTTCCGATTACACTGTGCCCATCTTTGTCCTAGGATCAGGCACTGATGTGTAGAAGTGGCACCTCCAGTGCTGAGGCATATTCCAGAAGAGCTGACATGGCTATGATGTGAGTGACACCAGAAGCCAGGATGGCAAAACCATTGCAAGCATTTTCATGGACCCCTTTATAAGCAGATCCTAATTTCCTGATTTCAAGCCAGTATTTCCTTTTTTTTTTTTTTTTTTTTTGCTGGTTTAACAAACTCAAGCAAGCCACAGCAACTCAAGCAAGGAGGGACTGGATGTGCAATTCTCCTTCTCCTGCAATGCACATCCCTTTATTATGCAACAGCATTTCTACAGAATCTGACTTTTCTTCTCCCTCAAGGTAGGACAATACAATACCTGGCAAGCCACAGTTGCAGCCTCTGTGGCACAAGTGCAGAAACACCACTCAATGGAAGAGTCAAGTTCTGCAAGTCGGTTGTGCTGACAGCAATAGATCAACACTTGGTTAACTGGAGACTCCTGCAGAGCAAAAGGGAGATTTATCAGCTTAAAGCTTTCAAAGTGTTTCTTCCAAAAGCACGGTGTGGTTACTGAGACAATAAAAAGTCCTAAGCCTCAAAGTTTAATTTTCCTAGTGGAGCCAAGCACCAGTCCATTTATTAGGGCCTGGAAGAGAGATGAAATACAAATAAATGCTTGGAAAATCATTTAGACTGTTTCCATATAACATGTGTGATTACTTAATGTGCATCACTCCAAGACAAGCTTCCATCAGGAAACATTTGTTTGATGTAGAAAGGAGATAAGAAGATGGAGTTCAATTTAGAAGGGAGCTACACATTTGAGACCCCAGACAACACAGTTTCTGCACAGTGAATACAAAAGAGGCAAGCACCAACTTTGCTTCTGTAAACCCTTGGGTGCTTACTTTGCAGCAATCTTAAAACTACAGGGGTGGTAAAAAATGTACCATTTCCTTTAGAGTATCAGGGTATCAGTCACTACTAGAAACAGAACAGTTCTGCAGCCAGGCTAGCAAGCTTCAGAAGTCTCTGATGCCAAGAAGACAGTGTGGTGTAGTTTTACATCCAAGTTTTGAGCCTTCAGAATGTGGCTGGTAACAGAAATGGCAATTTTTATGACCAAAGCCCCAGTGTTTTCCCGTGCCCATTCAGGCTCCAGAATCTACTCTCTAAGCACAGATGGCTGTCTGTCATCCCCCTACCTCCTGGATTCTTCTCTTCAGATCTGTAAGTAAAGTATTCTTCCACTTCTCAGTGAACTGTTCATCTGGAAAGCTGATCTTCACAAAGTTATCCCAGGCCTGCAGGTGAGAAGCAAAAAACTAAGTGCTGAGATTTAGCATTCAAACAAGGAAATCAAAAGAACTATATTGAGGAGAGGCCCCACACTATTCAGACAATCTGCAGTCCTTTCAGATGTTTTCAACCAGAAGAAAAAAAACCACTCCCAGAGCTGCAAAAGGCAGCTTTTAAGCCCAGTGTCAAAATGTCTCAGCTGCTAAAGGAGACATTCAGATGAACCACTTCCACCTTGATGCTGGAAGGAGCTGCTCTGTGCTCAGCCCACTGGAAGGCATGAAGGACAGCCAGGAGCAGGATGGCCAAGACAACAGCTCCAGCAGCACCTCTTGGAACAGCCAAGAAAAGGAGCAATAAGGTGAGCTGAGCAGCACCAATTATGACCCTTTTTAATTCAGTCCAACACTGTTTAAAACAACACAGCTTCTCAGCCTGCAGTTGTACTGCCTGTCCCCAGCTCACTCCTTACCCAGACACAGCCACTACCGTTCCCAGCAAAGAGCCCTTAGACTCTAGACTACCTGGTGAAGCTACAGTAAAACTCTTTTTTATTCATATTATTAGATGATGACAAACCTGAAGTTCCCCAGGAAAAGAGAAGCCCACATAATTGTAGTCTTTTTTCAGTAACTTCTTGCTTAAAGCATTTCTGAACCAGGTTCGAGTGTGTCTCAGCACGTGATTAAATACATCTACCTCTGGAACTTCCTGCACAGCATCTCCTGGGACCTGCCACACACACAGGAGAAGACAGCAGGAGAGCAATGTACAACTGATTTAAATAAATATTTCTAAAAAAGAAGGCCTAAATGCCTGCAAAGCACAAACATGCCCAGCAGCACCAACACTACTTAAGCAAAGTATAGAGGGAGGCTTGGAAAATACAGAACTTACAAGTAGTCTGTGCTTAAAAACACTTCTTCCAGGAAATAAAGACAGTAAAAACAGACATAAAACAAAACCTGTGACAGCCAACCTAGCCATTTAACCTTATTTCCAATAAGAAGAATCAAAATCATTAAATGATTTCACAACTTTTGGAAATTATCACAACCTTGGTTAATTTAGAGCATTAGGTTTTCCAGATTGGGAATGGATGTGTAAAGCCAGTCTGCTGTGCCATTTTTGTAATACTTCCAGATACCTTCCTCACATCAACCCATGAATGGTCCCTGCTACTCACTGCTGTGGGCTGAAGTCTGGCAAGCTTAGAAATCATCCTGGCAGAAGTGGCAGGAATCATGTTCCACTTCACCCTCTCCACATATTTGCAGACCCTCTCGTACAGCTTGAGGCAGCAGGTCAAGCAGGACTGCAAAGAATGAGTTTCCAGAACTCTGAAAGACAGAAAAAGAGAAAGAATTTATTCTCTGCTCAGAGGAAAAAGAAAAAAAACCCACCAAATTCAATATGGTGTGGTAACCAACTATTCCTCCCTCAGATGGATTTAGAAAAAATGTTGCTGACAGAGGAACAGAAACACAGGGATTTTGTTCATGTAGATTTCAATTCTATATTCTAGCCACAAGCACAACCCCACCCCACAGACATGGTGTGAAAATAAAAAGGACAATTCTCTCACAAAAGCACATTTCAGTTACCTGGCCTGCTGCTCATCCAAGGTACACAGCAATGTCTTTAGAAGATTCTCTACTACCTAAGAATAAGATAGAAAATTAAACTGTGGAAAGAATTTCACAGATTTGTTTCTCATTAGGTGAGGGAATATTGTAAAAGAGGGAATTCAGTATTCTTCCAGGCCTTCTCCAACACTTTTACAAATAAGCTATAAAACTGCAAAAACTTACTGGATGTCAGAGTCAACACATAGCTGGCTATTATTTGTACAAACAAACCCTGCATTTCTTACAATCTAGGGGTTTAAAATCTATTATTATTACTTGCAATGTCCAGTTCTCCTGTCTTCACACAAATAAGTGTTTCAACAACAGGCAGGAAAGTTTCTCAGACCAGCAGCACTGTGCCCAAACCCCCAGAAGCTGTTCAAAAAGTCCTTTCAGGCAGTCATCTGGAGTCCTCAAGAGCAAAATATTTGCCATCAGTGACTAAACCCAAATCCAGCTGGGCAGACCCTGCCCTCATCGGTGCCAACATTTTTTGCTACAGACACCCCACCTCCTCTTAGGACTCTTCTTCACAGCAACTGCTTTTGCTTTTAGCTTCATTTTAAGCTCTTTGTACTCCAGCCTGTTGCCAACCCCACTCACACCAGGTTCTGCTCAAAGGCACCCTACACCAGTGTCAGCCTTCACCCCGTAGCTGGGTAAAGCTGCTAGCAGACAAACCTCAAGGACACAGGATGGAAGGCCATTCTCTAGTCTGTAAGAAACACCCTGAAGAACAACGGGTAAATCACTGGGGAAGTCTTTTATAAATTCAGCCAGGCTCTCCAGGGGCAGCACACAGATCCAGGACTTGACCAGAGTTGCATCAAATTCCATCAAGTGTTTCTTTTCTTTTATTACTTGCAGCAGGTCCCTCCTGGAGGGAAAACAAGACAAAATCTTCAAGTTTAAGGTACAAGAGGCCAAGAACTTGCTCAGCCCACAGAGCACTCTTATGTTCACTCCTGTGCTTTTTTCATTCACAGGCAAAAACCAGTAGAAGACCCCTAGACCCTGTGACTGCGCCAGCAGTGGCAAACTACTAAACAGAAGCACTTGAGGAAAATCAACTCCAGGTCTTGTACAGGTTCTGAACAACACATATCACAAGCTGCTTTAACTCACCTCAGGCATCACCAGTCACACAAGCTGCTCTGTGACTGGCAGAATTAAGGTTTGTTTGTGTCTGAAAGGTAACATACTGTGCAGCTTTAAAATATGTTACCCTTGCAACCAGTAAGTCCCTTCCTCTACCCTTAGTATCCATCCTCAATATGCTACATTTGTTGTTTTTTAAAAGGGAGAAAAAAAAAAAAAAAAAAAGGCATAAAGTAAGGTGATCACCACCAAACACACTGTCAAGGCACTGGATGTAAGGAAGAACTCTGGAGAACTCACGGATCTTGCCTCTTCCTTGTTTCAGCAAATGGAAGCCCCTCCAGACCTGCCCAGGTTTCTTCCTCCATGGACAAGTGGTCACGGTGTGATGGAGCGAAGTAATGCAGAAGAGGAAGAATCCACAGCCACTGGTCCACCTGGTCATCAATGCATCTCTGGCACAAGTATCTAAGCAGAATCTCGAAGTGGGAAACACTATAAAACCAAACACAGTCAGAAGAGAGAAGAAAAAACACCAAGCTTTTTACAGGACTCAAGAATGTCCTGGGGGATGGGGGAGGTAGAGGGTGGGGAGTGATACATCCCAGTCTCACTATGTACCTTGAAATACCTTCTTGTAATTACTTTAGCTCAATCTTATCTTCATTGCAGAGTATATATGGCCAAAGTTAAAACCCAAACCTGTAATCTTACCTGGATCTCTCTGCACAAACCCTACAGACAGCTCTAAGAAGTGCTGATACTCTATCTACAGTTCCCACACAAGTCCCCCCAGCTCAGCCAGGGATGGGGTGACAGGGATGCACAGAGCCAAGCATTCTAGGGACAACTGCCAGTCTCCTTAGTTGGGCTGAAGTACTACGAAGGTCTTCAAAAGGAATTATAATAACTGTAGCTGTGCAAGTGAAGAACTAGACATCTGAGTGCCAAATAAGCAGTTAGGTAACAGCTTAATAAGCAAGCACTCAGGAAAAAGAAAAAAAAAAAAAGAAAAAGTCAACAAAAAGAAGAAACAGATGACTCCAAATGTGGCATAGCAGGCAGGTAAGAAAGGAGAAACTGCCTGACAGAAAAAGATACCAGGTAATATTTTTATATATATTGAAAATCTAATTGTTTTAATTCAATATTACTCAATTACTGCTCTGGCAACAGTGACAAGTTGCATTAAGGGCCATCGAGTTTGGACAGAAGTAAGATACTTTTCCCATCAACAAAGGTATGTGACTGGAGGAGGGCCCCAGAGAGGTTTTGCAGTCTTCATCCCTGGAGCTTCTTAGAACTCAACTGCAACCTTGCCTGGGCCTTAGTCCTGCTTTGAGCAGGAGACTGGAACAGAGACCAACACACACACCTTCAAATTTCTTTTTTTTTCTGATTCTCCAATCCTAGACAGTTGAATCCCTGACTGCTTCATCACACAGTGCTGTGCCTGCAGCAGAACCAGCCCACTCAGGTGCCCTTAAGTGCTCCAGTAATATACATACCCAAAAACTGCTTCAAAAGCCTTTGTGAGATGATGAATTTCATCGAGCACAAATTGCTGTGGCACCTCATCCAAGCACAAGAGGTTGCACAGGGCAGCCAGATCATTTTTGGAGGACTGAAGACAGTAATAGGGAATTACTGTGAGAATGGTGAATCCCAGAGCCAGTTTACTTTTTATTACTACGTCCTCCTGTGATGCTTTTGCACCTTCTGGTGTAAGGAAAGGACGAGCTATTTTCCTCAAGTAGCTTAGCAGCAGATCATTCACCTGAGATAAGGAATGGAAGAAACAAGACAGCCACAGCATTAGTTCCTCAACAAATCTTCCTCCTTCTGAAGCCATTTGCTTCTGCTGGTTTCAGCTAGGGCACTCAACAGCCCTGTACATCCCATGGGACCACGGTGATACCAGCATCTAAGCATAGATGGTACCGACCACCACTGGAACATCTCACTGCAGTACCTGTCAGTTTGGTGTCCCTCTCTGTGCTACCAGCTCCCATCACTCAGCTACTGCTTCAGTAGCTATGTACTCCTATGCCCAGTAGAGCTGGGGAGCATCAAGGGACCAAGGCAGATCTCAGGAAAGGACCAGTGAGCTGAGCAACTGCACACCCAACGTTGCCTGAGGTCACCACAGCCTTACCAGCCAACAGACTCCAGCTTCACAGTGGGCTCAGGCTTGGTTGGGAGTCAGCAGAGGAAGGGAGATTTCTGTTCTTACCCACAGCCTCCAAAAGCTACTCTGAAACCACCTGCAGGGGATCCATAGCACTGTGGTGCTCACTAACACCAGAATCACCTTTCTGAAAACCAGCAGCTGTAGAAAACCCCTGTGAGCCATCTTGTGGCCTCTCCCTGATCCCCAGGAGGAGGAGGACTGTAGAGATTTAGAAATCAGCAGCCCTGACACTGGTTCAAAGCCCCCCAAGACCCCACTGGATGTTTCTGCCATATTTCATAATTATGCCAGGCAAGAAATTGATGACTCCAGAAACCAGAACTTTTCTGACTGGAAAAACAACATTAACCCAACAAGGCCAACAACAAATTAAAGTTCTGTGTTTAGTAACTAAATGTCTGCTTTCTAATATCTGTTAGAAGAAAACAGATTACCTCTGGCACACCAAAGTTTAACTCTGTCCATGTTGTTCCCTCAGTCTCATACACATATTGGTTTCTTGTAACAAAATGAAACTGCTCCAGCTGGGAGAAAAAGTTTCTCAGGTTGTCAGGACACCAGGTTCCAAGAATGCTGAAGATGTTTTCTAACATAATATTTGCAGCTATTTTCTTCCCCATCACCACATCTTTGGTTTTATCCCGATGGAAAGAGTTCCAAAAGGTTTTCCAAGCAGAAGGCTTTGCACATACAATATCATCATACTGATGCCATTCTAGAATAAGAAACAGAGGTGAGAACACAGGAGAGCAATCATTTAATGAACACATACACATTGGCACATGTCTTCACTCCTTCAGCTGCCCACAGTTATCCCCCTGACCCATTCAGTTTCCTACTTCAGACAGTGCTGTCTAATAAGAACCATTGGAAGTCAAATCACCCCACCAAAAAACACAGATCATCCCAATATGCAGATCCAGTCAGAAAAGCTCACCTCCATTGTTGAGCAGCTCTTTCTCTATAAATAAGCAACGATTCACATATTTGGTTCCTTCTGCTGGGTGCTTGTAAATAAATTCATAGTCCCCTTTACCAGAGCCAACCCAGTATTTGTAAGGAATGCATTTATTCACATGTTCTTTAGCAAGAGTTGCAGTGCCTTCAATGAGGTATCCATGTTCTCCTAAATACCTTGGAAAAGCAAAACACAGCAAAGGAAGCCAAAAGACATGTCAGCTGATTTATACTTCCTTTTCCACGCATCACTCCAGATTTATTAGGAATGGGGATTATTATTGCACAATGAAAGGATTAGAATATCTCCACTATAAAAAAAACTTGGTAGCAATACATAAATATAGAGCTACAGTCTTATGCATCATTGCCTCCTGTTCTTCAGAGCCAAAACACTCCTGTGTCTCTCTGTGACTCAGGAGGGTACTTACTTGCTGAAAGTCAGCTCACAAATGTCCTTCATGCCTGCAGAGGAAGAAATGCCTTCAGCCCTGATGAACACTTTATGGGTTTCAGGGTCTACTTTGAAGTCTTTGGATAATACTGCATGGAAATATACTGTAACCTCATCACTTTGGCTCATAGAACTACAAGAAAGAATTAGAAGGAAATTAGTAAAAGTTCTAATGTATATTTTTAACAAATTTTTTTTATTAATAGATGCAAGACCAATAAGCTCTGTCAGCAGCTCACTTAAGCTGATCCTAGATAGCAGGTCTAGTGTAAAGCCCAGTGGAAAAAGGAATAACAGGTTCCTAAAGGCAGCATGAAATGCTCTGGCCACATGCAACTGGGCCACTGCATTTGTAATACCAGAGAAATACCTCACCCCACAGGGGCACCTGAAATGGCCATACCTTGTCCCTCTCCCAGCTCACACACATTAAGCAAACAGGTTACACTAAACAAAACAGCTCTCCCCACCCTTAATCTAAAGAGTTACTGTGTGAAGCACATGTTGCTCCTCAGAATAAGAAATGAGGGCAATTCTTTTTTGTTTGTTTTTTTTTTTTTTACTCATTAGATCCTCAAAAAGGTTCAAGTACCAAGTGTACCATGTTACCCAGTCCATGACCTTGGGCTGCAGCTCCCAGTCCAGCAATGGCTCTTTTGTATGAATAATTTCCCTCAGTTTTAAAGCAATTCTATTCCCACGTACCCAAGATACATGCAGACCTTAGTACTTAATCCCCTGCTTCAGTCTGGAGTCCTCTAGTCCCCCTCACCCCAGCTCCTGCCACTGAAGAATGTGGGGGGAGCAGCAGGGGTGATCTCACCTTTCTTTAATCTTATTCACAGGTTGCTGGTTCCTTTGCTGGTGTTTGCTCTTGCCACTCTCTGTTACAGCTGAAGCACCAATCTTTCCAGAAACCTGAGGTCCTTTGGTCCTACTTGTCTTCTCAGTTCCTTGCTGCACTTTCTCACTTGGGGTCACTGTCTTCTCCTTTGCATCTTCATTCTGCAGCAGGGAGACAGACAACACCCACTTCAACAGGAGACTCTGGAAGTGTCTCTGCAGAAATAACCAAAATCTCTCCAGATACCTGGGATTATCCAGAAATCAGAGCACACCAGGCAGCTTCATACTTCTGGACTTCACACTACAGTGCATGATTGAAAGATGAACCCAACCCACACATGCTGGAGAAAAGTCAGGTCAGTAAGACACAGGTCCCCAGAGGCCAGAGTGTAAAGAAGAAGAAAGAGAATTCACAGCAATTTACAGCTTAACAGTTCTGTCCCTGAGTGGGGTATGGATGCCTACAAAGCACAAATATCTCCTCAGAGAAGATCCAACAGAACCTACTGAAAAAACTGGAGAAGAGACAAGTTCACAGCTTATGTGGGGAACTGAGCAACCACTCAGTGAGAATGCTGGGCTAGAACAAACACCCAGGAGAGCAAAACTCAAAAGAAACACTTGATAGTGTTCCCTCTCCCTTCTCCCCTTGCCCCCAGCCTGGTGGTCTTCAGCTTTACTGACAGAAGAAACAAATCAATCATAAAGGGAAACTTTGTGCAGCTCAGACAAGCATTCAGTCACACACCTACCTTGGAAGCAGAACCATTCACTTTCTGGCTGGTGTCTTCTTTACCTTTCCCAGTCTGTGGGGTGGAGGGTGGAATTTTTGTGTCTTCACTTCCATTTTCAGCACAAGGAGTTGCAGGTTTACTTTTAGGTGCTCCCATGCCAGGAGACAAACCAGAGGAAATGCTCTCTCTCTCTCCTGGTGAGGCCAGTTTCGTGCTGTTACCTGAGGACTGGGAATCTGCTCTGGTTTCTGGGAGTTGGCCAGCACCAGGGGCACCACTGCCCCCCTCCACATTACTGCTGACTGTTTCTCCACACTCTGTGGTTCTTCCACTCCCCACCTTCTCCTGTGGGGCTGCAGAGCTTGGAGATGGGGCAGCCACAACACCCCTGTTGCTTGGTTTTGGTGGGGCCATCACATCTACACTGCTTTGACTGCTTTCTGCAACCACTTCCAGATGTCCAGTTTCCTTTCCCACGGGACACACCACACCACTGCTTCCCTCTGTGCCTCCACTGTCACCTACAAGTACATCAGCAGCCAGTTGGGATATTTCACTGCCTGGGGACTCTTTTTCTTGTGGAACACCACATGTATCAGGCAATTCTGTGGTCTCAGCTGGTTCTGAGTTTAGAGGAGTCAAAGAGTCCTTCTGCCCAGAGCTGGAAGGACTCTGCTTTGATTTCTTCTTCTTCTTCTTCTTCTATTAAAAAAACAAAACCACACAAAAACCAATCAAACAACAACAACAAAAAAAAACCACCACAAAAACACAGTATCTGTTTATTCATCTGTCACTTCTGTCACTTTTGTCAATTCTTTGTCACTTCCTCCACTGCAGCTAGTACCAATATCTTCCTGCTACCCTGGGTTAATGGAGTACAATCAGGAAGAGAAGGAACAAAACCAGCTACCATCTTCTAGAGCTTGAACTTTTAATATTCAAGACCTTCTGAGCAGCACCACAGAGCAGTGCTGAGCATGATGCTCACTAACAAGATCAGACCTATTACTGAGCTGAATTCTGCACTGTGTCCCCCCAGCACAGGTGCTGTGAGGGGCACCTGCACTGCTCAGCACACCAGCAGCTGCAACACCTCCTGCAAGCAAACACATCCCCAGTTTGATGAGGAACACTGGCAGCAGCCAGATCCTGGATTCAGATCCTTACCCTCTTCCGTGTCTTCTCAGAAGAATCCCCAGCCATGCTCTGAGGTGCAGACTCCGAGCTCACACTTGGAGATGTTACACCATCCAGCAGCAACGCTTTCTCCTCAGTGCCAGAAGAGGAAGGAGGGCCAGCAGCTCTGCCTTCTGCTGTGGACTCTGAGGTATTGATCAGAGCTCCTACATTCTCCACCAGCAATCCTCCCTCCCCCTCCTCTTCCTCCTCCTCCTCCTCTTCCTCCTCCTCCTCCTCCTCCTCCTTTGTTTCAGTGGCAGAAGGCCCATCGCCTCCCTCTTCTATCACATCTCCTCCAGGCTCTGCTCCTGTTTCAGGGGCTGAAGCGAGCTCCACCTCTCTTCTTCCTGCAGGGGCGGCAAAGGTTAATTGTTAAGTTAGGCAAAGAAGGAAACATTTATCAGCTGTCGGTGAGCAACCAGGGTCCATCCAAACAACATGTATCAGCTGAACACACAGGAACCACTTGTTTTTCTCTACTCAACTCCTCCCACTAGCAAGGACACCATCCTCCCTAGCACAGCCTCCTTTCCTTTCCAAGGCCTTGGCAACCAGCAGCAGAATAATTAAGATAAGAAATGACTGTACTGAGGTATGGATCTGTCCCTATCCTACCTCCAGCTAACGTGCTACTGGCTGAAGCTGCAGGCACTGTGAACCACAAAATGCTCACAGACCCCTGGGATGTGTGGTGACAGCACATGGGCAAACCTCAGCTTTCACAGCCTGCTGGCTCCCTGACTCCCTTTTTATCTTCAACACTTTTATCCAGCCCTTAAAGCCCATGGAAAGGCAGCTCAGCTCTGAGTCAGGTATCAGAGCAGATCTCTGCTGCTGCAGACGTGTTCCACAGACTCTTCAGTGCTGCCACTACCCCAGTTTTGAGAGAAAAACCTTTTAACCTCCAGGTGGAGATCAGCCAACATTGAGACACTGATTTCCTCTGGGTATTTTTGAGAGTAGAAGCACAAAAATCATGCTGAAGGTAGTGACAGCCCCTTTCAGCATTACAGCCCATAGGCAGCACCTAATTTAACGACAGTGAGTTTTGTACAGAGAAGGCACTCTTTGCAATATTGCTTCACACTCAATTTCCTACCATGCCATTATCTGAAAAGTTCAAACTCTTCCCTGAGCTTTTTCTGAACTCCCTTGTTCCCCAGACAGAGAGCATATTTACCTGGTAAAAGCTGCAACTCTTTCCACTACCTTTAATCATTGCCAGAAGCAGGCATAAAGCTTCTGGACCACTAAAAAACAATGTTTTAGATGTTTTTCATATGGTATTCAAGAGCTGGAGATCTAGGTTTGTTACCTTGCCCTTCTGCAGAGGGATTTGCTAAGAATTACTCTTACAGCAGGCTGAGCCTGGTTTAGTGTATTATTTTAGGATCCTACTTCTTCATATCAACAAACCAAAAGCAATTCTGGTGGCCCAGGTCATTCTCTGTTTAAGCCAATAAAGGATTAGGAGCTATTGCCCCCAGTGTAACTGCATTGTGCACTTGATTCTTCCTGTCACAGAGGCAGAATTCATGTGTTGTCACATGCAAATTCAGGGAACGAACTCTAAACCTGACGACCTGGAGATGGGAAATTCAGACTCAAGCAGATCCAAGCGGTGTTTGAAACACAGCACTCTGTACCATGGCACCAGTTCAGCAGCAAAACAGAAACGAGTTCAACGCTGGAGATCGGAGCGTGGAGAATGCTCGTGGGAGGAGGCAGCCGTGGGCTCGCTCCCCCTCACCTGTGGGGGGGACACCAGAGCCAGAGGACACCCAAACCCCCACACGCTGTCCCCAGCTCCTACCTGAGGCTGGGTCCCCACATCTGCTGCAAGGACCGGGAGAGCCATCCCCAGAAACCCCGTGGCACCTGCAGCTCTCCATCTTCCCCAGACACGAACTCTGCGATGAGCTTCTCAGAGAAAAGGATGGAGCAGAAAGAGAATACAAATATTAACGTGGAAGAAGGAACTTTTTGTCACATCACCGTCCTGCCAGCTCCAGGTTTATTTTCAGGACAGGCGGGAGCAGCCACAGGGGCTGAGACACTTGGGGAGGCAGAAAGCGCCCAAAGGCTTCAACATAGTGACAAATTAAAATAACCACTCCACTCTTCGCAGAGACCTCTGCAAATTAAACACATCTGGGAACGTACCAGGCCCGGCGGGGCCCTGAGGCGGGCTGAGCGGCCTCACTGACAGGCCCCGCCCGCCCCCTGCTTCCGGGGCCTGCAGGGCGCTGCTCCCGACAGGCAGGCAGGCCGGGAGCCCGGGGGAAGGGCCGGGGGAAGGGCCGGGGGAGCCCCGGGGGAGCCCCGGGAGCGATCCCGGAGCCCCGAGAACGGGCGGAGGCCGCAGCCCCGCCCTCACCTGCACCGCCCGGGGCGGGGGCGGGACTGACCCTTGGGCGGAGCCTGTATGCAAATGAGGCACCGATCCCTCCCCGCGGATTGGTGGCGGCTCCAGCCTCCCCCCGGGGATATATGCAAATGAACCGGGTGGATGAGCCAATGGCGTAGCGAAGGCAGGAGGAATGCAAATGTGCCGTTATCTGGGGCGGGGCTGTCCCTGGGTCGCGGCCTCGGCAGGGGGGGCACTGAGGGGACTGAGGAGGGGGGCTCCGAGGGGCGCACCGGGGCGGGGGGGGCACGGCCGGGGATGGGGGACACGGGGGGGCACGGCCGGGGATGGGGGACACGGGGGGGGGCACGGCCGGGAGCACGGCGGGGAGCATCGGGCCCACCAAGGCGTAGGGGTGTCCCAGGTGCGCGGGAAGGAGAGAGGAGGACGGTGCCCAGGGAATGGCCGGACGCACCGGGGAATCGGGGTGCTCTTGGGGGATCCGGGGGATCGGGGAGCACCGGGGGGCTGCAATGTGGGCGGAGCCCGCAGGACACCACCGCCCTTCCCGTACCGGAGTTCTCCGCAAGCCCAGGCCCAGTGCCCCAGCCCACCCCGCACCGCAGCCCCGCTCGCCGCCCCCGGTAACGCAACTCACCGCCGGCCTGGGGACTGACCCAGCAGGGGCTGACCCAGCAGCTCCCGCTCCGTCTTCTCCCGCAGAGAGAAGTTCCGTTTACCCACCGAGCCGCCAAGTTTCGTTTCTGGGACAGCCCCGCCACCAGCCCCCGCACGGCCCCGGCCAATCCCACCGCACCGGGGCGGGCGGCTCCCAACGGGGTCCCACCCCCCATCACTGCTGTAGTTGGGGGTCTTTGCCTGGAGGAAGATGTTCCCCGGGACACGATCGTTCGTCTCCTGTTCCTATCTGATCTCTGGGCTGCTGTGGTAACACGGGCGGGTCATACACAGGTTCTTCAGGCTGATGGCGCAGGGCTCTGTCAGCGCCGGGGGTGCCCGTTGGGTTGTTTCACCCTTCTGAGAAATGCGTGTGCCCCCCCCGAGACAGTGCAAGGGTGCGGGACGGGGTCAGAAAGTGGGGACCGAGCTGGAGATGGGCTCCCAGCAGACCTGCCCTTCACTAGTGCTCACACTGTGTACACGCAACGAGCACCTTTCACCCCACACCTCTCTCTTGCCCCACTCCTGCTGCTCCAGCATCCCCCGTTACCTGAGCCTGCTCCCGCGCCGTCCCGCTGAGCTCCTCCGGGTGTCCAGAGCAGCCCCTCCTTGTCTGGAGAGACAGACGGATGGGCACAGAGGGGCAGACGGACGAGCAGAGACGGCTCCTCTGCTCTTCCAGCTCTGCAAACCCGGCCAAACCTCAGGCAGGACGAGCACTGAGCCTCGGGGCACCCTCAGTTTAGTTTCATTTTCGTTTCCCCGATCTGCTCAGCAGTGCCCAGAAGTTACATTTTTCCTTCCCACATAAAAGGCAGAAGCTTTCCCCAAAGGAAGCCAGAGACCAAGCTAATCCATTTGCAAATGCTGCTTTATTATACCCTTCTTCCAGAGGTGTCAGCTAAGGACATTCCAGGGGAGCGGCTTTCTCCTGAACCCTGCTCTGCCCGACTATTGCTTTTTGCGCCCATTTCACAGCAAGGCCAGCACTTGTCACTGTTCCTGTCCCCTCGGAGGTCTGGCAGGAGTCAGGCGAGGGGCTGCACGCATGGGGAGGACAGCCCAGCCCTGCCTGACGGCAGCGTTTGGCAGAGCACCCCGCAAACCCAGAGGCATCAGTGAGGAGCAAAATCACTGCTGGTTCTTATCTCCCAGGTCACTGTTACACGAGATGGAACCCAGCTTTCCTGGAGATGGCTGACCATCTGCCTGACGATGGGAATTCCTTGGTTTGCTTTGATTTTTTTTTTAACTGATTAAACCATCTTTCTCACACCCCACAAGGTTTCCCACTTACTTTTACAGTTCTCTCCCCCATCCTGTCAGGGAGGAGGTGGCTGCGTGGGACTCATTTACCAGCTGGGGTTAAACCTCCACAGTCCTTTTAGGTGCCCAGTGTGTGGGGCTCAAAGTGTTTGAGACAACAACAGATTTGATTGGAATGTGCTGGATTGAACTTCGAGCTGATATTGCTGTGCACTGATAATCAGCAGGTCCTCGTCCTTGCCATGGGGCTTGCTTGTTTTGCAGTGGATGAGAGCCTACTGCTCATTAGTGTCTGCTTTTTGCTTTAGCTGCTCGCTGGGCTGCTGCATTGCTTATCACCTGAGCCTGCTGTGCCTGGGAATGTTTTGATAACAGCAGTGGTGATGGCCTGGGCACCACTGCTGGCTCTGCCCTGCCCTGCTGTGCTGGGCAGGCTGGAACTCAGGTGTGACTTTGAGTCGAAGGGACTGTGACCTGATGATGACACCACGGAGACGAGCCAGCCAGGAGAGCCATGAGAAGATCTTGGGCAGCTCCTCAACTCACTGGATAAATCCTGTGGGCAGCACTGAGCTCTGGCTGCTGCTGGTGAAGGGGGCTGCCCTGCCACCCCCCAGTGCCACTGCTCCAGCCTGCTCTGAGAGAGGAAGGGGAGAAGCAGGATGGAGTAAAGCCAAGGCTCACCACCACCTCCCCAAGGCTGGGGTGCCCCTGCTCTCTGGAGGGACTCCTGCCTTCCTGGGAGCCAGACTCCTGCAGCCACCCCACCCCCCAACACACAGCACCTTTGGGATGGATGAAGATCAGACCACCTGGATCCTCTTCCAGAGTCCCCTCAGCAGCACCTTGGGGGACCCCAGCCCCAGTAAAGCACCCAGAGCACCTCAGAGCTCACCTGCCTCCTCCCGTCTGGAGAAATGCTGGAATCCTTCTAGGTCTGCAGAGAGCAGGACTTGGAGAACAGGATCCTAAGAGCAGAGAAACCTGCTGCTGGCCCTTTCCCATCTCCCAGGCGTATGAGCTCCCTACCCACCCCAGGGCAGAGGATGCCACCCTTCCCCACTGCAGCTGGGCTCAGGTGCTGCAGCCTCCACCTCTTTGAGATGAAGGCACTTGAGCTGATGGAGGTGCTACCAGAACAGAGGTGGCAGCATGTTCACAGCAGCTGCCAGTGGCTGGCACAGGCCAGGTGGGCTGAGCCCATGGGCACGGAGCCTGGGGAGCAGAGCTTAGGCCTGGCATGGGCAGAGGCAGCAGGATGGGTACAGAGCTGACTGAGGCTGTGTCCCATGTACCTGCAGGCTGCAGAAGATCAGTGAGAGGCCGTGGTTGTGCAGATCCTGCAGCAGCTCTGCCAGCCCCACCACCACTGTGTAATCGATGCTGCTGATGTGGCAACAGTCAAGGATGATGGAGCGTGGTGGAGATGGTGCTGGAAGAAAAGCACAGGTCATGTCCCTGATGAATCCAGACATGACTAGCTCAGGGGACACAGCCCTGAGAAACAGAGTGTCAAGGTTTAACACTGGCTCCCCAAAGGAGGGCTCCTGGATGGTAAAATGCTTTCCTCAGAGCTGAACAGTGTCCTTGGCTCTGCATACCAGTCCCCGGCAGTACCTATAAACATCAAGCGTTATCAGCCCCAAAAGCAGACATTGTCTGAGGGACCCGCTGCCAATCTCAGCAGCTACTTAAAGAGGCTCAGCTGAAAGCAAAAGCACAAGACAGAGAATCACCTTCATCCTGGCCCAAACCAGGACACAGAGCCACGGCTGGAAGGGATTAGACAGCTTTGGGAGAGCACAAGTGAGTGGTCCTCACTGCAGGGAAGCTGTGCTGGCTCTGCCTGCACCACAACCAGCAGGGCTGTGACACTTGTCACCCCCCAAGAAGTGATCCAGGTGGGCACCGGGGTAGAGCAGGGTCCCCAGGCCAAGCTGGGGGTCGGGGAGCACCGTACCTGCTAGGGCATGGCTGCATATGATGTCCTGGAGGCACCTGATGGCTGGGAAGTGCAGGCTGCTCCCTGGCTGCACCAGGAGCACATCCCCCTCTGACACCTGCACAGGACCCCAGAGAAGGGGTACAAGTCACAGGGAGCTCAGGGTTATGACCTTCCTCAGGTAAAGGACAAATGCCCTGGCTGCAGGGGGACTCGGGATAGCCCCCACCCCTCAGGGGATCCCTCCTCCTGCACATCCCCAAGCATCAGGAGGAACAGGGACAGAGACACAGTGATTTTGTCTGGTCCTGGCACATCCAAGGGGAGGTATGAAGCCCACCTTTATCGAGGGCCTGGCGATGGAGTAAAGGAGAAGAATCCCTGAGACCAGCATCCCAGCCAAGATGCCATACTGGACCTCCCAGAAACAGAGCAGGAATGTCACACAGAGGGGCACGAGGTCCAGCCCTGCAAGAGATGTGACCCAGGCTCAGCTGAAATTTGTCCCTGTGCCACACAGCCCTCCAGGGCAGTGCCTGCTCTGCCTGCAGAGCTGGGTTGCACGAGGGATCAACCACCCCTGGCTCATGCCCTCACTCTTAACCCTCCAGAGTGTCCTGAAAATCCCAGCATCAAACATGGGGACCACAGCTGAGATGATGACAGCGGCCAGCGCTGCTTTGGGGATGTAGTAGAAGAGGGAGGTGAGATACGCCAGTGAGAGCAGGACCAGGGCACCTGCAGGAGATGGGGAGTGCCTCAGCTGTGGGGCCCTGACACCCAGGGTGCCCGAGGGGAGCAGGTGCTGGGCACAGGGCTCTGGAGAGAAGTTCATGGGGGGAGTCAGGGGCTCTACCTGTGACCAGCCCTCCTGCAGGGGTGCAGACGCCTGACTGCGCATTCACTGCTGTCCTGAAATGCAAAGCCAACACGCTGTCCCAGGCCGTACTGGGGCTGGCAGGGCTGGCAGCTGCCCCCACCCGCTGCCCAGAGACCCCCAACCCACCCAGGGAAACCACCCACCCCATCAGACCCCACCGGGGAGAAACACAAACAAGCCCACGGCTCCCAGCCTGCAGCGGGACCGCACACGAGAAGGGGGGGTTGGCCACCGTGGGACACAGACACAGCCTGGCAGCCAGGGTGGGCAGATGGGGACCAGCCACGAGCTCTGGGACCCACCAGGCTCCACACAACCTTTTGTCCCCTTGTCACACAGCCCCATTGAGCCTCCTGCAGCGGAGACTCTGCTCCTCCTCCTGCTACCCACCGTCCAAAGCTGCCTGTGATGGGGTACGATGAGACGAAGGAGCCCAGGATGTTGGCAAAGCCTGGAGTGGGGAAGGAGAGGGGATGAGGATGCAGCACCTATGGGAGGCACCACCCTGGGGCTCTGAGATGGGTCTGTGCCCCTGTTGTCACCTCCTCCATCCCTGGGCTGGTACCCAGGGCCAGATCAGAGCCCATCCAGCTGTCTGAGGTGGGCTCAGGCTTCTCTGGACATTGCTAAGGTGTGAGAAGGGCTGGGGGGGCACCAGGAGAGATGAGAAAGGTAAAATTTGGAAGAGGTAGTACTGCTGAGATAGGGGACCCTGGTAGCTCAGGGGCTGTAGGACACACAGTGGTGCTTGGGACAGATCCCCACTGATGCAAGCACTTTAAAAATACAAAATATGTCTCTTGAATCAATTTTTTTTCTTCCTGCTCTTCTTGCAACATCCTGTCAATTAACATATCTTTACCTCACCGTATGCCTGCCAGACACCTAAAAGATAAGAATGCTTATCAGGTCGCCTCCTGGTGCATGGTGGAGACAAAGACAATGAGATCAGCAGGACACCAAAAGACTGAAAGAGAAGGATGACTCATCCCCGGGAAGTCTGTGTGTATCAGTGCCTTATGCAAAAAAGAGACCCCTATTTTTTTTGCTGTATAAAAAAAACCCAGGAGAAAAGGAGAAGTTGCAGTTTTCCCTCTAGACCCCCCCTTCTCTCGGCACTTCGGTTTCCAGCTACGGGGCAGACACAGCGGAGGATCGGAAAAGCAGAGAACCCAGATCAGCAGGAGCGGCTCCAGCCAGAGGCCACAGCCAGCACACGGTGATCCTGTGATTACTTCAGGGTGATTACTGCCTCCTCTCTTTTCTTTTCTTAACGACTCTTCAAAGTAGCTAACTGTGTAAATTCTCTCCTCTTAACGGTGGCATTATTGTTTCTTTTCCCTAAAATAAATCCTTGTAACTTGTTTAAATTATAAAGCTTGTTATTTTTGTAAATTCATGTGTCAGCTATGAGTAGTGGCCGAATTTTCCTCACAATCAAAATATAAAATAATAAAACACCCACCCTCTGCCCCTCTGCTCCAAGCAGCCTCTTACCCATAGCCAGCAGCTCCTGGTTGGGGTCAATCCTGTAATTATTCTGCGAGGCTGGAAGGAGACAAGTGGCGTCACCCTGAGCTTCCCACAGGCATGGCACACAATGCACACAGAGCCATGGGACACCATCCTGGCACACCCTCAGCCCAGCACCCCCAGGCAGCCCAAGACAACGCTCAGCTCCAGCCCTGCACAACACAGGACCCTCCATGCTCCCCACTCAGACACGGGGCATCTGCCTGGCCAGGGAGGGGTTGGCAGCACCTGGTGGGACCACCCAGCTCACACTATGAACCAGGCAGCCCAGTCCTTCCCACTGCCCCCATGGGAACAGCAACATCCCCAGCAACCCAAGCCCCCTGAAGCCCACCCTGAGGGCACGGCCATACCAAAAGCTTTGGCAATCACAACAGTCTCCAGCAGACCCATGAGTGGGACCATGGCCAGCCCGACCCCCATGTCCTAGGAGCAAGGGACAGGGTCAGTGCTGCCACCAAGGGACAAAGGTCACCCCACAGCACGGGGACACGGCAGCCCACGGGGAGCCTATCACCCACCACCCAGCCTGGCACCCACCTCCACCATGGTCTCAAAGGGGATGGTGCCGTTGGGTGCAGCCAGGGAGAAGCGGGGCAGCCGGAATGGGGGGAGGCCCTGGGGGACACTGCCCGTGAGCGTCAGAGGCTGGGAGCCCATCACCTGGAAGGAGTAAGCAACCAGGCCAGCAAACAGGACCACCAGGGCATTGCGTGCTGCAGGGAGAGAGCAACCATGAAAACCTGCACAGAGCCCAGGGTGGTGGGAGGACTGGCAGGAGGTGGGTACACAGGCTGCCGAGGCTCTTTCAAGCCTTAGGAAGGGACATGCACAACAGCAGGACTATCCTGGGGACTTTGTCCTCCACACCTCCAGGTTTCAGCTTCTGCCGACCTGGGCTTCACCAGGTTCAGGCTGTCTCTTCCCTGTCCTGAAGAGACAAGATCCCTGGAAGGACAACCACAAGAGGGGAGAGGGGAGAGGGCAGGGGATGGCCAACGCACCTGTGGCAGTGGTCCAGACGATCATGTAGCTTACCCGGGCAGCCAGTGGGTCAGCAGAGGCAGCTCGGGGCAAGTGACTCTTCATGGCCCGGAGCCCCGCCAGTGCAGCCAGGCAGGACAGCCCCAGGACAGCATCCCCAGCCCTGCAACAGGCACATCAGTGCCAGCACAAACACCCTGCAGGGCACAGGTATTGCTCGCCCAATGGTGTGCCCAGGCAGGCGTGGTGGCTGGCGGGGACGAGGGAGGAAGGGGTGTCCCCAAGTCAGTGGTGTGATGCTAAAGGGTTTGTGGATTCTTTATAAAGAGGGAAGGAGGTCCCCTGCAACAGAAGGTTCCGTGCAGTGGTATGAGCCTCCCCCCCCTCGTGCTGCTGCCCCTCACAGTCCAGCCACGCATCACTGTGTGTGAACTCCAGACTGCAGCACCAAACCTGTGCACCTAACAGAAGTAGGCAGGGGAGCACAGGGCTACCTGACCTCCCTCTTGGTTGTCAAAAACTGGAGGAGGACTTAGGGCAAAGTCAGTCTCCAGGGTGTACCTGTGGGCTGGCAACCCCCTGGTGTACCTAAATAGGAGCAGAGAAGAGAGGCATGCCCTTTCCCTCCCCTCCCCTTTAGCAGCTTGACAGTCTGTGTGCTTCCTTATCTTCATGTTTCCTGCTCAAATGGAAATGGCTGGGAACAAGTACTTGTGTCACAGCAGCGGGGAGGGACCACGAAATCGGTCCAAGGTGTGACCAAAGAGATGGGGAGTGAAGCAGCAGAGCCTGAGCCCCCACAGCTGCAGGGATCAGAGCAGTGCATGCACAGGGATGGTGCTGACCTGGTCTCCCTGATCCTCCGCAGCGTTTCATACACCTGCAGGAAAAACTGCCGAGGGATCCCCTGCAGCCCCAGGATGTTCTGTGCAGGAAGACAAAGCCCTCAGGAGTTCAGTTTGCAGCCCCAGCTCTGTTGTCCCTGCCAGAAACAGCAGCAAGGGCCCAGCACCCTGACCACAGCCATTAGCCAACACCATCCCGCTGGTTCCTCACCCAACCTGACACCACCTCCCAGAGCCTCTGATTTTGGTTAACCACAAAGGAAGCACTGCAGTTCCACAAGAGCTGGAGGGCCACAGGTTCCCAAGAGGCCAGAGAGGGACTGGCAGAGCTGCAGCCCCACCGTGTTGAGAGAATCACCCAGCACCTCCCACAAGGGTCCAAATCAAATGTCCTGTTTGACTGCTGCCCTGAATGCCACAAGCTGCTCGCAGGCAGTGGGTGTGTTCAGCTCAGTCTGCTCAGAACAGAGCACCCTGGGGCCTACTACAACTATTGGGGGGGTGCATGGGTGCTCTGGGGCTCCTTCCTCTCACACTGAGCACATCACCCAGCCCAGTACTAAACATCTCAGCTCCAGCAGGGATCAGGCAAGGCATCTGGTGCACAGCAGGACCCCATACCTTGACCTGGTTGAAGCTAATGGTGATAGATGCAGCCGATGTAAACCCTTTAATAACTGGGCAAGAAATGAAGTCCAGAAGGACACCTGCAGGAGATGGGTAGCAGTAAGCACCCTGTTGTGCCCGATGGGAAGCACAGGGTGTCTGTGTGCACACAGAGCTGCCACAAGCATTAGCAGGACAATCCCAGTGCCTGGGAGAGCACAGAGGACGGGGTGAGGGGGACAACCACAGGATTTACAGCGATATCCTAAAAACACAACAAGAAATGGCAACAGCTTCTCACCGAGGTGCAGGAGCCCCATGGCCAGCTGGATGCAGCCGGAAAGGAAGGTGAGCAGGACGGCATAGACAGGCTCATGGAAGGTATAGGAGGAGACAAGCAGTGACATGATGGCTGTGGGACCCAGAGTCACGTCCTTGGCAGTGCCCAGGAAGCAGTAGACAAAGCAGCCCATGAAGGAAGAGTAGAGACCGTACTGCATGGGGACAAAAGGAGCAGCGGCACAAGGCTGGGAGCCGGGGGATGCTAAGCTGCTCCAGGGTGAAGAGAGCTGGGCTGCACTCGAGTCCCCCCAACTCACGGCCTCTGTGGCATTCTGCCCCCGAAAATGGGCGACTGCCCAGCACCAGCCGCTCGTTCAGGCCGCCGGTGTCCCCGGCCGCAGGGCACCGTCACCCACCTGTGGAGGCAGCCCGGCCACCTCGGCGTATGCCAGGGCCTGCGGCACGACGGTGAGCCCCACGACCAGGCCGGCCATCAGGTCGAGCTGCAGCCAGGCCAGGGAATAGCGCGGGAGCCAGCGCAGGACCGGCAGCCTCCGCCGGACCTCCGGGCACCGGCAGCTCCGCCCGCAGTCCCGGGCACCCGGCATGGCCGGGCTGGCGTCCCCTCGGTGCCGGTCCTGGCACTCCGCGGGGTACGGAGCTCCCGGGGCTGTCACCGGGCGGAGCGCTTCGGGCACCCGTGGCGCCGGGGGTCAGCTCGGTCGGGTCGAAGCTGGAACCGCCGCGGTGAACCCGCACCCCCGCTCCCAGCCACGCAACCGACGGCTCCGCCCGGGCCGGATCTGAGCGCCGGGGCCGCCTCATGTGACCGGGGCAGAGGAGGAGCCGGGGCGGCCGGAGCAGTCGCCGAGCTCAGCCGCCGCCCAGCCCGGGTCGTTGATGGTGCCATTGGCGGTGTCGCTGCCATGCGAACCTGGGTGCTGTTGCTGCTGCTGGGCGCTCTCCGGACCGGAGAGGCCGCGGCCCGGAACCGCAATGTGCTGCTGATTCTGGGTGAGTGCGGCCGCCAGCCCCGCTGAGTCCCGGAACCGGTCTTGGTCCCGCGCCCGTCGCCCCCGAACCGGGGACCAGCCCTGCGATGGGGTACCCCTGCACCGGGACTGTCCCCGGGAGTCTTGCTGCATCCCCTCTGCTGCGACCGGCACCGCAGCACCGGCCCCAGCCCGGGTCATCCCCCAGCCCATCGATGCTCCTGGTGTCATTAGTGTTCTGCACCAGGCTGGGGACACGCCGGGGGTCCGGCCCGGTGCTGTAGGGCTCAGCCCGCACCCCTCCCGCTGCAGCAGACGACGGTGGCTTTGAGAGCGGCGCCTACAACAACTCGGCCATCCGGACACCCAACCTGGACGCGCTGGCCCGCCGCAGCCTGCTCTTCCAGAACGCCTTCACCTCCGTCAGCAGCTGCTCCCCAAGCCGGGCCAGCATCCTCACCGGCTTACCCCAGGTGGGGGCACACGCCAGGGTGGGGGCTGCCAGTCCACGGGGGGGGGAGGGGGGGGAGCAATCGGGGTTGACTGTGGCATCCTTGCAGCATGGTGACAGGACCTGGCAACCCCCCATGTCCCCTGTCCCTCTCTCTCCCCTGCCCCCCGGACCCACATCCCAGGCTGCTGCTCAGCCTTGCAGCCGCCCCCCCCTCGCCCCCAGGTGCTCGGCCGTGCTTGTTCCAGGGCCAAGCTGGCAGGCACCGGCTGACACTGCCGTGTTCCCTGGCCTGCAGCACCAGAATGGGATGTACGGTCTGCACCAGGACGTGCATCACTTCAACTCCTTCGACAGCGTGCGGAGCCTGCCCCGGCTGCTCAGCCGAGCGCACATCCGGACAGGTAGGGAGCCAGGGCTGGGAACTCCCCTCCCGCGACTGAACCCCATCAGGAGAGAGAGTTTGGCTGCTGACCTTGCCTGTGAGCTAGAGAGCACTGGCTGGACCCAGTGTCCTACCCCCCGCTGCTCCTGGCACACGGCTGGTCTGTCTTGTTGCAGGGATAATTGGGAAGAAG